>NW_026775682.1:0-402414 GCF_030987335.1 Cornus florida | reverse complement strand
GAAAATACCTAAATCAAGGTACCTATTATGTCACTCGACCACTTTAACGTATATAGTTATATCTCTAAAAGAAAATTAGAGTTTTGAGTTAAACTTATTCGATATCCCATTGACGTCACGAAGAGTATTTTAATGACTAAAGATTGAATCTTTGAATGAAATTACCTCAAACAAGTTACCTATTAGGTCAGTAGACCTTTTTATTGTATAAAGATTGAATCTTTGAAAGAAAATGAGAGTTTTGAGTTTAACTTATTCAAGTTACCTATGAAGTCGCAAAGAGTGTTTTAATGGCAAAAGATTGAATCTTTGAATAAAAATACCTCTATAAATGTACCTATTATGTCATTAGACCTTTTTAAATTTCTAAAGATTGAATCTTTGAATGAAAATGAGAGTTTTGAGTCAAACTTATTCGAGATCCCTTTAACGTCCCGAAGAGTGTTTTAATGAGTAAAGTTTGAATCTTTGAATGAAAATACCTCAATCAAGGTACCTACTATGTCAATAGACAATTTTAATGTATAAAGATTAAACCTTTGAAAGAAAATGAGAGTTTTGAGTTAAACTTATTCGAGATCCCTCTGACGTCACGAAGAGTGTTTTAATGAGCAAAGATTGAATCTTTGAAACAAATCACCTCAATCAAGGTACCGATTATGTCACTAGCCCTTTTTAAGGTATAAAGATTGAATCTTGAAAGAGGATGAGAATTTTGAGTAAAATATATTCAAGTTCCCTTTGAGGACGCAAAGAGTGTTTTAATAAGTAAAGATTGAATCTTTGAATGAAAATACCTCAATCAAAGTACCTTTTTATGTCACTAGACCATTTTAATGTATAAAGATAAAATCTTTGATAGAAAATAAGAGTTTTGAGTTAAACTTATTCGAGATTCTTTTGACGTCACGGAGAGTGTTTTAATGAGTAAGGTTTAAATCTTTGAATGAAATTACCTGAATCGAGGTACCTATTATGTCACTAGACCTTTTTAACGTATAAAGATTGAATCTTTGAAAGAAAATGATAGTTTTGAGTTTTACTTATTTGAGTGACGTATGGAGTTGCGAAGAGTGTTTTAGTGATTAAAGATCGAATCTTCGAATGAAAATACCTCAATAAAGGTACCTATATGTCAGTAGACCTTATTAACGTATAAAAATTGAATCTTTGAAAGAAAATGAGAGTTTCCAGTTGAACTAATTCGAGTTCCCTTTGACGTCCCGAAGAGTGTTTTAATGATCAAAGATTGAATCTTTGATTGAAAATACCTCCATCAAGGTTCCTATTATTTCACTAGACCATTTCAATGTACAAGGGTTGAGTCTTTGAAAGAAAATGAGAGATTTGAGTTAAACTTGTTCGAGATCACTTCGACGTCACGAAGAGTGTTTTAACGAGTAAAGATTGAATCGTTGAATGAAATTACCTCAATCAAAGTATCTATTATGTCACGAGAACTTTTTAGTGTATCAAGATTGAATCTTTGTAAGAAAATGAGAGTTTTGAGTTTCACTTGTTCGAGTTACCTATGAAGTCGCGAAGGGTGTTTTTATAACTAAAGATTGAATCTTTGAATGAAAATGAGAGTTTCGAGAGAAACTTATTCGAGTTCCCTTTGACGTTCCGAAGAGTGTTTTAATGATCAAAGATTGAATCTTTGAATGAAAATAACTCAATCAAGGTACCTGTGATTTCACTAAACCATTTTAATGTGTAAAGATTGAATCTTTGAAAGAAAATGGGAGTTTTGAGTTAAACTTATTCGAGATCCCCTTGACATCACGAAGAGTGTTTTAATGAGAAAAGATTGAATCTTTGAATGAAATTACCTCAATCAGGGTACCTATTATGTCACTGGACCTTTTTAAATGTATAAAGGTCGAATCCTTTAAACAAAATGAGAGTTTTGAGTTAAATTTATTCGAGATCCCTTTGACGTCACGAAGAGTTTTTAATGAGTAAAGATTGAATGTTTGAATGAAATAACCTCAATCAAGATACCTATTTTGTCACTAGACCGTTTTAATGTATAAAGATTGAATCTCTGAAAGAAAATGAGAGTTTTGAGTTTAACTTCTCCGGGTCACGTGTGAAGTCCCGGAGAGTGTTTTAATGACCAAAGAATGAATCTTTGAATGAAAATACCTCGATCGAGGTACCTATTATGTCACTAGACCATTTTAATGTACAAAGATTAAATCTTTGTTAAGAAATGAGAGTTTTGAGTTAAACTTATTCGAGAACACTTCGACGTGACGAAGAGTGTTTTAATGAGTAAGGATTGAATCCTTGAATGAAATTACCTCAATCAAGGTTCCTAATCTGTCACTAGACCTTTTTAATGTATAAAGATTGAATCTTTGAAAGAAAATGAGAGTTTTGAGTTTAACTTATTCGGGTTACGCATGAAGTCGCGAGGAGTGTTTTAATGAGTAACGATTGAATCTTTGAATGAAAATACATCAAATCAAGGTACCTATTACGCCACTAGACCATTTTAATGTATAAAGATCAAATTTTTGAAAGAACACGGGAGTTTTGGGTTAAACTTATTCGTGATCCCTTTGACGTCTCGAAGAGTATTTTAATGAGTAAAGATTGAATCTTTGAATGAAATTATCTCAATCAAGGTACTTTTTATGTCACTAGATGATTTTAATTTATAAAGATTAAATCTTTCAACGAAAATGAGAGTTTCGAGTTAACTTTATTTGAGATCCCTTTGACGTCATGAAGAGTGTTTTAATGAGTAAAGACAAGATCATTGAATAAAATTAGCTTAATCAAGGTACCTACTAAGTCACTAGACCTTTTTAATGTATAGAGATGGAATCTTTGAAAGAAAATGAAAGTTTTGAGTTTAACTTATTCGAGTTACCTATGAAGTCGCGAAGGCCGTCTTAATGACTAAAGATTGAATGTTTGAATGAAAATACCTCAACAAAGGTGCTTATTATGTCACTGGACCATTTTAATGTATAAAGATTGAATCTTTGAAAGAAAATGAGAGTTTTGAGTTAAATTTATTCGAGTTCCCTTTGACGTCCCGAAGAGTGTTTTAATGAGTAAAGATTAAATCTTTGAATGAAAATACCTAAATCAAGGTACCTATTATGTCACTCGACCACTTTAACGTATATAGTTATATCTCTAAAAGAAAATTAGAGTTTTGAGTTAAACTTATTCGATATCCCATTGACGTCACGAAGAGTATTTTAATGACTAAAGATTGAATCTTTGAATGAAATTACCTCAAACAAGTTACCTATTAGGTCAGTAGACCTTTTTATTGTATAAAGATTGAATCTTTGAAAGAAAGTGAGAGTTTTGAGTTTAACTTATTCAAGTTACCTATGAAGTCGCAAAGAGTGTTTTAATGGCAAAAGATTGAATCTTTGAATAAAAATACCTCTATAAAGGTACCTATTATGTCATTAGACCTTTTTAAATTTCTAAAGATTGAATCTTTGAATGAAAATGAGAGTTTTGAGTCAAACTTATTCGAGATCCCTTTAACGTCCCGAAGAGTGTTTTAATGAGTAAGGATTGAATCTTTGAATGAAAATACCTCAATCAAGGTACCTACTATGTCAATAGACAATTTTAATGTATAAAGATTAAACCTTTGAAAGAAAATGAGAGTTTTGAGTTAAACTTATTCGAGATCCCTCTGACGTCACGAAGAGTGTTTTAATGAGCAAAGATTGAATCTTTGAAACAAATCACCTCAATCAAGGTACCGATTATGTCACTAGACCTTTTTAAGGTATAAAGATTGAATCTTGAAAGAGGATGAGAATTTTGAGTAAAACATATTCAAGTTCCCTTTGAGGACGCAAAGAGTGTTTTAATAAGTAAAGATTGAATCTTTGAATGAAAATACCTCAATCAAAGTACCTTTTATGTCACTAGACCATTTTAATGTATAAAGATAAAATCTTTGATAGAAAATAAGAGTTTTGAGTTAAACTTATTCGAGATTCTTTTGACGTCACGGAGAGTGTTTTAATGAGTAAGGTTTAAATCTTTGAATGAAATTACCTGAATCGAGGTACCTATTATGTCACTAGACCTTTTTAACGTATAAAGATTGAATCTTTGAAAGAAAATGATAGTTTTGAGTTTTACTTATTTGAGTGACGTATGGAGTTGCGAAGAGTGTTTTAGTGATTAAAGATCGAATCTTCGAATGAAAATACCTCAATAAAGGTACCTATATGTCAGTAGACCTTATTAACGTATAAAAATTGAATCTTTGAAAGAAAATGAGAGTTTTCAGTTGAACTAATTCGAGTTCCCTTTGACGTCCCGAAGAGTGTTTTAATGATCAAAGATTGAATCTTTGATTGAAAATACCTCCATCAAGGTTCCTATTATTTCACTAGACCATTTTAATGTACAAGGGTTGAGTCTTTGAAAGAAAATGAGAGATTTGAGTTAAACTTGTTCGAGATCACTTCGACGTCACGAAGAGTGTTTTAATGAGTAAAGATTGAATCGTTGAATGAAATTACCTCAATCAAAGTATCTATTATGTCACGAGAACTTTTTAGTGTATCAAGATTGAATCTTTGTAAGAAAATGAGAGTTTTGAGTTTCACTTGTTCGAGTTACCTATGAAGTCGCGAAGGGTGTTTTTATAACTAAAGATTGAATCTTTGAATGAAAATGAGAGTTTCGAGAGAAACTTATTCGAGTTCCCTTTGACGTTCCGAAGAGTGTTTTAATGATCAAAGATTGAATCTTTGAATGAAAATACCTCAATCAAGGTACCTGTGATTTCACTAAACCATTTTAATGTGTAAAGATTGAATCTTTGAAAGAAAATGGGAGTTTTGAGTTAAACTTATTCGAGATCCCCTTGACATCACGAAGAGTGTTTTAATGAGAAAAGATTGAATCTTTGAATGAAATTACCTCAATCAGGGTACCTATTATGTCACTGGACCTTTTTAAATGTATAAAGGTCGAATCCTTTAAACAAAATGAGAGTTTTGAGTTAAATTTATTCGAGATCCCTTTGACGTCACGAAGAGTTTTTAGTGAGTAAAGATTGAATGTTTGAATGAAATAACCTCAATCAAGATACCTATTTTGTCACTAGACCGTTTTAATGTATAAAGATTGAATCTCTGAAAGAAAATGAGAGTTTTGAGTTTAACTTCTCCGGGTCACGTGTGAAGTCCCGGAGAGTGTTTTAATGACCAAAGAATGAATCTTTGAATGAAAATACCTCGATCGAGGTACCTATTATGTCACTAGACCATTTTAATGTACAAAGATTAAATCTTTGTTAAGAAATGAGAGTTTTGAGTTAAACTTATTCGAAAACACTTCGACGTGACGAAGAGTGTTTTAATGAGTAAGGATTGAATCCTTGAATGAAATTACCTCAATCAAGGTTCCTAATCTGTCACTAGACCTTTTTAATGTATAAAGATTGAATCTTTGAAAGAAAATGAGAGTTTTGAGTTTAACTTATTCGGGTTACGCATGAAGTCGCGAGGAGTGTTTTAATGAGTAACGATTGAATCTTTGAATGAAAATACATCAAATCAAGGTACCTATTACGCCACTAGACCATTTTAATGTATAAAGATCAAATTTTTGAAAGAACACGGGAGTTTTGGGTTAAACTTATTTGTGATCCCTTTGACGTCTCGAAGAGTGTTTTAAGGAGTAAAGATTGAATCTTTGAATGAAATTATCTCAATCAAGGTACTTTTTATGTCACTAGATGATTTTAATTTATAAAGATTAAATCTTTCAACGAAAATGAGAGTTTCGAGTTAACTTTATTTGAGATCCCTTTGACGTCATGAAGAGTGTTTTAATGAGTAAAGACAAGATCATTGAATAAAATTAGCTTAATCAAGGTACCTACTAAGTCACTAGACCTTTTTAATTTATAGAGATGGAATCTTTGAAAGAAAATGAAAGTTTTGAGTTTAACTTATTCGAGTTACCTATGAAGTCGCGAAGGCCGTCTTAATGACTAAAGATTGAATGTTTGAATGAAAATACCTCAACAAAGGTGCTTATTATGTCACTGGACCATTTTAATGTATAAAGATTGAATCTTTGAAAGAAAATGAGAGTTTTGAGTTAAATTTATTCGAGTTCCCTTTGACGTCACGAAGAGTGTTTGAATGAGTAAAGATTAAATCTTTGAATGAAAATACCTAAATCAAGGTACCTATTATGTCACTCGACCACTTTAACGTATATAGTTATATCTCTAAAAGAAAATTAGAGTTTTGAGTTAAACTTATTCGATATTCCATTGACGTCACGAAGAGTATTTTAATGACTAAAGATTGAATCTTTGAATGAAATTACCTCAAACAAGTTACCTATTAGGTCAGTAGACCTTTTTATTGTATAAAGATTGAATCTTTGAAAGAAAATGAGAGTTTTGAGTTTAACTTATTCAAGTTACCTATGAAGTCGCAAAGAGTGTTTTAATGGCAAAAGATTGAATCTTTGAATAAAAATACCTCTATAAAGGTACCTATTATGTCATTAGACCTTTTTAAATTTCTAAAGATTGAATCTTTGAATGAAAATGAGAGTTTTGAGTCAAACTTATTCGAGATCCCTTTAACGTCCCGAAGAGTGTTTTAATGAGTAAAGTTTGAATCTTTGAATGAAAATACCTCAATCAAGGTACCTACTATGTCAATAGACAATTTTAATGTATAAAGATTAAACCTTTGAAAGAAAATGAGAGTTTTGAGTTAAACTTATTCGAGATCCCTCTGACGTCACGAAGAGTGTTTTAATGAGCAAAGATTGAATCTTTGAAACAAATCACCTCAATCAAGGTACCGATTATGTCACTAGACCTTTTTAAGGTATAAAGATTGAATCTTGAAAGAGGATGAGAATTTTGAGTAAAACATATTCAAGTTCCCTTTGAGGACGCAAAGAGTGTTTTAATAAGTAAAGATTGAATCTTTGAATGAAAATACCTCAATCAAAGTACCTTTTATGTCACTAGACCATTTTAATGTATAAAGATAAAATCTTTGATAGAAAATAAGAGTTTTGAGTTAAACTTATTCGAGATTCTTTTGACGTCACGGAGAATGTTTTAATGAGTAAGGTTTAAATCTTTGAATGAAATTACCTGAATCGAGGTACCTATTATGTCACTAGACCTTTTTAACGTATAAAGATTGAATCTTTGAAAGAAAATGATAGTTTTGAGTTTTACTTATTTGAGTGACGTATGGAGTTGCGAAGAGTGTTTTAGTGATTAAAGATCGAATCTTCGAATGAAAATACCTCAATAAAGGTACCTATATGTCAGTAGACCTTATTAACGTATAAAAATTGAATCTTTGAAAGAAAATGAGAGTTTTCAGTTGAACTAATTCGAGTTCCCTTTGACGTCCCGAAGAGTGTTTTAATGATCAAAGATTGAATCTTTGATTGAAAATACCTCCATCAAGGTTCCTATTATTTCACTAGACCATTTCAATGTACAAGGGTTGAGTCTTTGAAAGAAAATGAGAGATTTGAGTTAAACTTGTTCGAGATCACTCCGACGTCACGAAGAGTGTTTTAACGAGTAAAGATTGAATCGTTGAATGAAATTACCTCAATCAAAGTATCTATTATGTCACGAGAACTTTTTAGTGTATCAAGATTGAATCTTTGTAAGAAAATGAGAGTTTTGAGTTTCACTTGTTCGAGTTACCTATGAAGTCGCGAAGGGTGTTTTTATAACTAAAGATTGAATCTTTGAATGAAAATAAGAGTTTCGAGAGAAACTTATTCGAGTTCCCTTTGACGTTCCGAAGAGTGTTTTAATGATCAAAGATTGAATCTTTGAATGAAAATACCTCAATCAAGGTATGTAATACCCCGATAATTTTAAAAGATTTATTAATTAGGATTAATTATTTTATTTTATTTTTCAATGATTTATTTTATTTTATTGAGTGCTAGATTAATTATCTTATTTTAATTAAGTTATATTTCGTGATTATGTATGATGATTGATTGTTTGTGTGGTTGATTGTTGATTGAATTATTGGTGTGTTGATTTTATTGGTATTATATGACTTAGTTGTAAATTCTTGTTTGTTTATGTGCTTCATGTAATTAGTTATTTTAATTTCTGTATTTAATTAATTATCTTATTTATTTAAATTAATTGGATTGGGCTTAAGGAAAGTTGGACCAAAAGATGTGGTCTTGGGCTTGTATGAAACCTTATTGGGTTAATTAATGAAGGTCTGTGGTTATTTAATTATTTAAATGATCACTTTTGTATCAATTATATTTATATATATATATAATAATATATAAATATAATTCATTAATAATTGTTATGGAAAGATATATATATAGATATATATTTATTGATATTTATAAGTATATATGATTTAATTAACTAATGAGTTAATTATGGAAGGAATATATATTTATATATATATATGTTTATAGATATAAATTATTTAAAGATTATTATTTTAATTCATAATACTAGTTGGAATAGGATTTGGAATTTAAGGTGTATAAAAATACACATAAGGCTTTAGGGTTAAAGGTTTTACACGTTAGAAAAATAAAACAGACAGAGAGAGAGGAAGAAGAAGGGCTGACAAGGAGGAGGTCGGATCTGAAAAGGAGGACGTCGGAATTGGAAGAGATAATTAAAGCTTAAAGCGTCGGTTTCGTTTCGAAACCTTCAGGCGAGTTTTCTCTAACTTTCCTCTTAGAACTCATAAGGATTTCACCATGAGTATCAAGGCTTTAATTAAATTTATTTGTTTAAAAATTATGGTTAGATCGGAATAATTAAAAAGTATAAACTATTATATTTGATTTTTAGATTATTGGATTTTAATTGATATATATAGGTGTTATGTATATTTTAAAATTAATCTATAGGTGGATTTGTGACCCAAGAGAGTTAATTATGGTTTCTTTATTTTCTAGAATTGTTCTGTAATTTTCTGGATTTTTTCTGATATTTTTAGGAATTTATTAGGATTTATTTTCCTATTATTTGTTAGGAAAATAATTTTATATATATATATATATATATATATATATATATATATACTAGGTAACTGGCGCATGTGGAGCGGCGGCACAATAAAGAATTGATCCAGTGCGGCGCGGTGTAGGATAATAGGGTGTATACGCCAATTAGGGCTATTAGATTAATTAAACTTATGTGAATTGATATGGTGCATCGCGGCGCATAAAACTTTGGTGCGCATGTGTATCTGGACCATAGAAGTGGTCTGGTCAACTATGGGATTATTTGGTGTATTGCAGACCATGAGAAGATGGTGCACTCGCTGATCTGGACCTTAGATCTATTATAGTTAATAGAAAATAATCTAGTGTGAGCGTGTTCATTTGCGCACTCATTTATGACCATTGGATGCGGCATAAAGGAAGTGATGGATTCAGTGTGGTGAGCTCACGGTAACTGAAAGAGCTTAGCCAATACCATCACACAAGGAGGCTTGAATCCAGCGCGTGCAAGTGCATAGTAAGCACGTGGGCGCGCGTGGGAAACTATGTTGGCCTAATTCGACACTAGAAATTAAAACGGTCATAACTTAGTCATTTTAAATCGAAATTGGGTCATTCTTGAGCTCAAATTCAAGGATTTTTCGTCTTCTTTCCAATGGTACCAATTTCATTATCAGATTCCCATCCTACTAGGAGATATTTATGTTTTAGTGAGAAAGTGTCGGAAAACTATTTAAACCAATATGGAGTATTTAAAGGAAACTATTTCTGACATATTTAGTTGCACTAATTTGTGTAAATATAATAAATTAATAATTTGTTATGGAAGGAAGTGTATATATATATATATATATATATAATTATTTATATATGTGTATATATAGTTTAATTTGTCTATGAGTTGTATGGAAGGATGAATATATATATATATATATATATATATATGTATGTATATTGATTTTAAATAATCAAGGATTATTAAAGAAGGTGTTAAACACATATATACATTAAATAACATATGTGTAGGTATATATATATATAAATCATTTAAGATGATTAATATTATCATTCTTATTTGACATATCTTAATAGGCTGGTTGTTAAATTAATGATATGCGTATAATATGCATGTGATGGCTATGTATGATTTAGCGTATTGTTAATTTTAAAGTTAATTCATGGTTAAAGTGTGGGCATGGATGAATTGTCAAATGATTAAATATATTACCTAAATATTTGTATGAATAGAATACATATATGGAAAGTATGGATGAATTGCTAATTAAATGTATGAATAAATATACCTGTGGAGGCATGGTTGAATTGCCAATGTATAAATATACATACACGGAGGCATGGTTGAATTGCCAATGTATAAATAAATATACTTATGGAGGCATGGTTGAATTGCCAATATATAAATTAAAATATTTACAATGGCATGGTTGATTTGCCAAAGCATAATTACGTTGTTATGTGTTAGATGATTAAAATATCATCTATGGTTGTTGTATGTATGGATTGTATTAGGGTTAGATATTCTTAAATGAGAATAGTTTAGTACTTACTGGTTAGTGTATTATTTTACATTAATAAAATAATATTGGGGAAGACGTGGATGATTTGTCAAAACTTGGATTTTTGATATGTGATTTAAACAATTAAAATCATTATCGGGTTGGGATTAAATAGAGTATTTCTTTTATTATAATTTGTTGTTTAAATGATTAAACAACTGACTAGGATGGGATTAAGGTCAAAGGAGTTTTTATAAAATGAAATGGTAGATTGGTCTAAGTATGAATATTATTTTAATAATTATTTAATAGGTATGGAAATTTAATAAACCTATTAATGGATGTGATTAGTATAGTATATATAATTATATATAGACATGTATATCGTGCTTTATTAAAGTTAAAACTTTATTAGGTTTGGTTTTGATCAGAGATGATCTGCTTATTGGTTTTTAGAGGCCTGGTAGAGTGAACTTGCTCGTAGGGTTTAACCCACGATTTATTTTTCAGGTTATTAGAGGTTCCAGTCTCGAGGTTGAGGATCCGCAGCTGGGAGACTGTCATTCGTCTATTCATCTTGTGTACTTTTAAATAGTATTGGATTATTGGATAATGTTTTAAGGGGTCCTTGAGTTATGGGATTTCCGATTGTAATTGTTGGAGAATCATTAAGTAATATTTATTTATTAGTTTTCTTCAGCGGTTTATTTATTCTTTATTATTCATCTTTGTATTCTGTGCTTGTTAAATACTTAAATTGTTTTAATATCCCTTGATTTTGTGCGTGGACTTGATCAATCCGTGTTCCAAAATTAGGGGGTATCACAAGGTACCTGTGATTTCACTAAACCATTTTAATGTGTAAAGATTGAATCTTTGAAAGAAAATGGGAGTTTTGAGTTAAACTTATTCGAGATCCCCTTGACATCACGAAGAGTGTTTTAATGAGAAAAGATTGAATCTTTGAATGAAATTACCTCAATCAGGGTACCTATTATGTCACTGGACCTTTTTAAATGTATAAAGGTCGAATCCTTTAAACAAAATGAGAGTTTTGAGTTAAATTTATTCGAGATCCCTTTGACGTCACGAAGAGTTTTTAATGAGTAAAGATTGAATGTTTGAATGAAATAACCTCAATCAAGATACCTATTTTGTCACTAGACCGTTTTAATGTATAAAGATTGAATCTCTGAAAGAAAATGAGAGTTTTGAGTTTAACTTCTCCGGGTCACGTGTGAAGTCCCGAAGAGTGTTTTAATGACCAAAGAATGAATCTTTGAATGAAAATACCTCGATCGAGGTACCTATTATGTCACTAGACCATTTTAATGTACAAAGATTAAATCTTTGTTAAGAAATGAGAGTTTTGAGTTAAACTTATTCGAGAACACTTCGACGTGACGAAGAGTGTTTTAATGAGTAAGGATTGAATCCTTGAATGAAATTACCTCAATCAAGGTTCTTAATCTGTCACTAGACCTTTTTAATGTATAAAGATTGAATCTTTGAAAGAAAATGAGAGTTTTGAGTTTAACTTATTCGGGTTACGCATGAAGTCGCGAGGAGTGTTTTAATGAGTAACGATTGAATCTTTGAATGAAAATACATCAAATCAAGGTACCTATTACGCCACTAGACCATTTTAATGTATAAAGATCAAATTTTTGAAAGAACACGGGAGTTTTGGGTTAAACTTATTCGTGATCCCTTTGACGTCTCGAAGAGTGTTTTAATGAGTAAAGATTGAATCTTTGAATGAAATTATCTCAATCAAGGTACTTTTTATGTCACTAGATGATTTTAATTTATAAAGATTAAATCTTTCAACGAAAATGAGAGTTTCGAGTTAACTTTATTTGAGATCCCTTTGACGTCATGAAGAGTGTTTTAATGAGTAAAGACAAGATCATTGAATAAAATTAGCTTAATCAAGGTACCTACTAAGTCACTAGACCTTTTTAATGTATAGAGATGGAATCTTTGAAAGAAAATGAAAGTTTTGAGTTTAACTTATTCGAGTTACCTATGAAGTCGCGAAGGCCGTCTTAATGACTAAAGATTGAATGTTTGAATGAAAATACCTCAACAAAGGTGCTTATTATGTCACTGGACCATTTTAATGTATAAAGATTGAATCTTTGAAAGAAAATGAGAGTTTTGAGTTAAATTTATTCGAGTTCCCTTTGACGTCCCGAAGAGTGTTTTAATGAGTAAAGATTAAATCTTTGAATGAAAATACCTAAATCAAGGTACCTATTATGTCACTCGACCACTTTAACGTATATAGTTATATCTCTAAAAGAAAATTAGAGTTTTGAGTTAAACTTATTCGATATCCCATTGACGTCACGAAGAGTATTTTAATGACTAAAGATTGAATCTTTGAATGAAATTACCTCAAACAAGTTACCTATTAGGTCAGTAGACCTTTTTATTGTATAAAGATTGAATCTTTGAAAGAAAGTGAGAGTTTTGAGTTTAACTTATTCAAGTTACCTATGAAGTCGCAAAGAGTGTTTTAATGGCAAAAGATTGAATCTTTGAATAAAAATACCTCTATAAAGGTACCTATTATGTCATTAGACCTTTTTAAATTTCTAAAGATTGAATCTTTGAATGAAAATGAGAGTTTTGAGTCAAACTTATTCGAGATCCCTTTAACGTCCCGAAGAGTGTTTTAATGAGTAAAGATTGAATCTTTGAATGAAAATACCTCAATCAAGGTACCTACTATGTCAATAGACAATTTTAATGTATAAAGATTAAACCTTTGAAAGAAAATGAGAGTTTTGAGTTAAACTTATTCGAGATTCCTCTGGCGTCACGAAGAGTGTTTTAATGAGCAAAGATTGAATCTTTGAAACAAATCACCTCAATCAAGGTACCGATTATGTCACTAGACCTTTTTAAGGTATAAAGATTGAATCTTGAAAGAGGATGAGAATTTTGAGTAAAACATATTCAAGTTTCCTTTGAGGACGGAAATAGTGTTTTAATAAGTAAAGATTGAATCTTTGAATGAAAATACCTCAATCAAAGTACCTTTTATGTCACTAGACCATTTTAATGTATAAAGATAAAATCTTTGATAGAAAATAAGAGTTTTGAGTTAAACTTATTCGAGATTCTTTTGACGTCACGGAGAGTGTTTTAATGAGTAAGGTTTAAATCTTTGAATGAAATTACCTGAATCGAGGTACCTATTATGTCACTAGACCTTTTTAACGTATAAAGATTGAATCTTTGAAAGAAAATGATAGTTTTGAGTTTTACTTATTTGAGTGACGTATGGAGTTGCGAAGAGTGTTTTAGTGATTAAAGATCGAATCTTCGAATGAAAATACCTCAATAAAGGTACCTATATGTCAGTAGACCTTATTAACGTATAAAAATTGAATCTTTGAAAGAAAATGAGAGTTTTCAGTTGAACTAATTCGAGTTCCCTTTGACGTCCCGAAGAGTGTTTTAATGATCAAAGATTGAATCTTTGATTGAAAATACCTCCATCAAGGTTCCTATTATTTCACTAGACCATTTCAATGTACAAGGGTTGAGTCTTTGAAAGAAAATGAGAGATTTGAGTTAAACTTGTTCGAGATCACTTCGACGTCACGAAGAGTGTTTTAACGAGTAAAGATTGAATCGTTGAATGAAATTACCTCAATCAAAGTATCTATTATGTCACGAGAACTTTTTAGTGTATCAAGATTGAATCTTTGTAAGAAAATGAGAGTTTTGAGTTTCACTTGTTCGAGTTACCTATGAAGTCGCGAAGGGTGTTTTTATAACTAAAGATTGAATCTTTGAATGAAAATGAGAGTTTCGAGAGAAACTTATTCGAGTTCCCTTTGACGTTCCGAAGAGTGTTTTAATGATCAAAGATTGAATCTTTGAATGAAAATACCTCAATCAAGGTACCTGTGATTTCACTAAACCATTTTAATGTGTAAAGATTGAATCTTTGAAAGAAAATGGGAGTTTTGAGTTAAACTTATTCGAGATCCCCTTGACATCACGAAGAGTGTTTTAATGAGAAAAGATTGAATCTTTGAATGAAATTACCTCAATCAGGGTACCTATTATGTCACTGGACCTTTTTAAATGTATAAAGGTCGAATCCTTTAAACAAAATGAGAGTTTTGAGTTAAATTTATTCGAGATCCCTTTGACGTCACGAAGAGTTTTTAATGAGTAAAGATTGAATGTTTGAATGAAATAACCTCAATCAAGATACCTATTTTGTCACTAGACCGTTTTAATGTATAAAGATTGAATCTCTGAAAGAAAATGAGAGTTTTGAGTTTAACTTCTCCGGGTCACGTGTGAAGTCCCGGAGAGTGTTTTAATGACCAAAGAATGAATCTTTGAATGAAAATACCTCGATCGAGGTACCTATAATGTCACTAGACCATTTTAATGTACAAAGATTAAATCTTTGTTAAGAAATGAGAGTTTTGAGTTAAACTTATTCGAAAACACTTCGACGTGACGAAGAGTGTTTTAATGAGTAAGGATTGAATCCTTGAATGAAATTACCTCAATCAAGGTTCCTAATCTGTCACTAGACCTTTTTAATGTATAAAGATTAAATCTTTGAAAGAAAATGAGAGTTTTGAGTTTAACTTATTCGGGTTACGCATGAAGTCGCGAGGAGTGTTTTAATGAGTAACGATTGAATCTTTGAATGAAAATACATCAAATCAAGGTACCTATTACGCCACTAGACCATTTTAATGTATAAAGATCAAATTTTTGAAAGAACACGGGAGTTTTGGGTTAAACTTATTCGTGATCCCTTTGACGTCTCGAAGAGTGTTTTAATGAGTAAAGATTGAATCTTTGAATGAAATTATCTCAATCAAGGTACTTTTTATGTCACTAGATGATTTTAATTTATAAAGATTAAATCTTTCAACGAAAATGAGAGTTTCGAGTTAACTTTATTTGAGATCCCTTTGACGTCATGAAGAGTGTTTTAATGAGTAAAGACAAGATCATTGAATAAAATTAGCTTAATCAAGGTACCTACTAAGTCACTAGACCTTTTTAATGTATAGAGATGGAATCTTTGAAAGAAAATGAAAGTTTTGAGTTTAACTTATTCGAGTTACCTATGAAGTCGCGAAGGCCGTCTTAATGACTAAAGATTGAATGTTTGAATGAAAATACCTCAACAAAGGTGCTTATTATGTCACTGGACCATTTTAATGTATAAAGATTGAATCTTTGAAAGAAAATGAGAGTTTTGAGTTAAATTTATTCGAGTTCTCTTTGACGTCCCGAAGAGTGTTTTAATGAGTAAAGATTAAATCTTTGAATGAAAATACCTAAATCAAGGTACCTATTATGTCACTCGACCACTTTAACGTATATAGTTATATCTCTAAAAGAAAATTAGAGTTTTGAGTTAAACTTATTCGATATCCCATTGACGTCACGAAGAGTATTTTAATGACTAAAGATTGAATCTTTGAATGAAATTACCTCAAACAAGTTACCTATTAGGTCAGTAGACCTTTTTATTGTATAAAGATTGAATCTTTGAAAGAAAGTGAGAGTTTTGAGTTTAACTTATTCAAGTTACCTATGAAGTCGCAAAGAGTGTTTTAATGGCAAAAGATTGAATCTTTGAATAAAAATACCTCTATAAAGGTACCTATTATGTCATTAGACCTTTTTAAATTTCTAAAGATTGAATCTTTGAATGAAAATGAGAGTTTTGAGTCAAACTTATTCGAGATCCCTTTAACGTCCCGAAGAGTGTTTTAATGAGTAAAGATTGAATCTTTGAATGAAAATACCTCAATCAAGGTACCTACTATGTCAATAGACAATTTTAATGTATAAAGATTAAACCTTTGAAAGAAAATGAGAGTTTTGAGTTAAACTTATTCGAGATCCCTCTGACGTCACGAAGAGTGTTTTAATGAGCAAAGATTGAATCTTTGAAACAAATCACCTCAATCAAGGTACCGATTATGTCACTAGACCTTTTTAAGGTATAAAGATTGAATCTTGAAAGAGGATGAGAATTTTGAGTAAAACATATTCAAGTTCCCTTTGAGGACGCAAAGAGTGTTTTAATAAGTAAAGATTGAATCTTTGAATGAAAATACCTCAATCAAAGTACCTTTTATGTCACTAGACCATTTTAATGTATAAAGATAAAATCTTTGATAGAAAATAAGAGTTTTGAGTTAAACTTATTGGAGATTCTTTTGACGTCACGGAGAGTGTTTTAATGAGTAAGGTTTAAATCTTTGAATGAAATTACCTGAATCGAGGTACCTATTATGTCACTAGACCTTTTTAACGTATAAAGATTGAATCTTTGAAAGAAAATGATAGTTTTGAGTTTTACTTATTTGAGTGACGTATGGAGCTGCGAAGAGTGTTTAATGATTAAAGATCGAATCTTCGAATGAAAATACCTCAATAAAGGTACCTATATGTCAGTAGACCTTATTAACGTATAAAAATTGAATCTTTGAAAGAAAATGAGAGTTTTCAGTTGAACTAATTCGAGTTCCCTTTGACGTCCCGAAGAGTGTTTTAATGATCAAAGATTGAATCTTTGATTGAAAATACCTCCATCAAGGTTCCTATTATTTCACTAGACCATTTCAATGTACAAGGGTAGAGTCTTTGAAAGAAAATGAGAGATTTGAGTTAAACTTGTTCGAGATCACTTCGACGTCACGAAGAGTGTTTTAACGAGTAAAGATTGAATCGTTGAATGAAATTACCTCAATCAAAGTATCTATTATGTCACGAGAACTTTTTAGTGTATCAAGATTGAATCTTTGTAAGAAAATGAGAGTTTTGAGTTTCACTTGTTCGAGTTACCTATGAAGTCGCGAAGGGTGTTTTTATAACTAAAGATTGAATCTTTGAATGAAAATAAGAGTTTCGAGAGAAACTTATTCGAGTTCCCTTTGACGTTCCGAAGAGTGTTTTAATGATCAAAGATTGAATCTTTGAATGAAAATACCTCAATCAAGGTACCTGTGATTTCACTAAACCATTTTAATGTGTAAAGATTGAATCTTTGAAAGAAAATGGGAGTTTTGAGTTAAACTTATTCGAGATCCCCTTGACATCACGAAGAGTGTTTTAATGAGAAAAGATTGAATCTTTGAATGAAATTACCTCAATCAGGGTACCTATTATGTCACTGGACCTTTTTAAATGTATAAAGGTCGAATCCTTTAAACAAAATGAGAGTTTTGAGTTAAATTTATTCGAGATCCCTTTGACGTCACGAAGAGTTTTTAATGAGTAAAGATTGAATGTTTGAATGAAATAACCTCAATCAAGATACTTATTTTGTCACTAGACCGTTTTAATGTATAAAGATTGAATCTCTGAAAGAAAATGAGAGTTTTGAGTTTAACTTCTCCGGGTCACGTGTGAAGTCCCGAAGAGTGTTTTAATGACCAAAGAATGAATCTTTGAATGAAAATACCTCGATCGAGGTACCTATTATGTCACTAGACCATTTTAATGTACAAAGATTAAATCTGTGTTAAGAAATGAGAGTTTTGAGTTAAACTTATTCGAGAACACTTCGACGTGACGAAGAGTGTTTTAATGAGTAAGGATTGAATCCTTGAATGAAATTACCTCAATCAAGGTTCCTAATCTGTCACTAGACCTTTTTAATGTATAAAGATTGAATCTTTGAAAGAAAATGAGAGTTTTGAGTTTAACTTATTCGGGTTACGCATGAAGTCGCGAAGAGTGTTTTAATGAGTAACGATTGAATCTTTGAATGAAAATACATCAAATCAAGGTACCTATTACGCCACTAGACCATTTTAATGTATAAAGATCAAATTTTTGAAAGAACACGGGAGTTTTGGGTTAAACTTATTCGTGATCCCTTTGACGTCTCGAAGAGTGTTTTAATGAGTAAAGATTGAATCTTTGAATGAAATTATCTCAATCAAGGTACTTTTTATGTCACTAGATGATTTTAATTTATAAAGATTAAATCTTTCAACGAAAATGAGAGTTTCGAGTTAACTTTATTTGAGATCCCTTTGACGTCATGAAGAGTGTTTTAATGAGTAAAGACAAGATCATTGAATAAAATTAGCTTAATCAAGGTACCTACTAAGTCACTAGACCTTTTTAATGTATAGAGATGGAATCTTTGAAAGAAAATGAAAGTTTTGAGTTTAACTTATTCGAGTCACCTATGAAGTCGCGAAGGCCGTCTTAATGACTAAAGATTGAATGTTTGAATGAAAATACCTCAACAAAGGTGCTTATTATGTCACTGGACCATTTTAATGTATAAAGATTGAATCTTTGAAAGAAAATGAGAGTTTTGAGTTAAATTTATTCCAGTTCCCTTTGACGTCCCGAAGAGTGTTTTAATGAGTAAAGATTAAATCTTTGAATGAAAATACCTAAATCAAGGTACCTATTATGTCACTCGACCACTTTAACGTATATAGTTATATCTCTAAAAGAAAATTAGAGTTTTGAGTTAAACTTATTCGATATCCCATTGACGTCACGAAGAGTATTTTAATGACTAAAGATTGAATCTTTGAATGAAATTATCTCAAACAAGTTACCTATTAGGTCAGTAGACCTTTTTATTGTATAAAGATTGAATCTTTGAAAGAAAGTGAGAGTTTTGAGTTTAACTTATTCAAGTTACCTATGAAGTCGCAAAGAGTGTTTTAATGGCAAAAGATTGAATCTTTGAATAAAAATACCTCTATAAAGGTACCTATTATGTCATTAGACCTTTTTAAATTTCTAAAGATTGAATCTTTGAATGAAAATGAGAGTTTTGAGTCAAACTTATTCGAGATCCCTTTAACGTCCCGAAGAGTGTTTTAATGAGTAAAGATTGAATCTTTGAATGAAAATACCTCAATCAAGGTACCTACTATGTCAATAGACAATTTTAATGTATAAAGATTAAACCTTTGAAAGAAAATGAGAGTTTTGAGTTAAACTTATTCGAGATCCCTCTGACGTCACGAAGAGTGTTTTAATGAGCAAAGATTGAATCTTTGAAACAAATCACCTCAATCAAGGTACCGATTATGTCACTAGACCTTTTTAAGGTATAAAGATTGAATCTTGAAAGAGGATGAGAATTTTGAGTAAAACATATTCAAGTTCCCTTTGAGGACGCAAAGAGTGTTTTAATAAGTAAAGATTGAATCTTTGAATGAAAATACCTCAATCAAAGTACCTTTTATGTCACTAGACCATTTTAATGTATAAAGATAAAATCTTTGATAGAAAATAAGAGTTTTGAGTTAAACTTATTCGAGATTCTTTTGACGTCACGGAGAGTGTTTTAATGAGTAAGGTTTAAATCTTTGAATGAAATTACCTGAATCGAGGTACCTATTATGTCACTAGACCTTTTTAACGTATAAAGATTGAATCTTTGAAAGAAAATGATAGTTTTGAGTTTTACTTATTTGAGTGACGTATGAAGTTGCGAAGAGTGTTTTAGTGATTAAAGATCGAATCTTCGAATGAAAATACCTCAATAAAGGTACCTATATGTCAGTAGACCTTATTAACGTATAAAAATTGAATCTTTGAAAGAAAATGAGAGTTTTCAGTTGAACTAATTCGAGTTCCCTTTGACGTCCCGAAGAGTGTTTTAATGATCAATGATTGAATCTTTGATTGAAAATACCTCCATCAAGGTTCCTATTATTTCACTAGACCATTTCAATGTACAAGGGTTGAGTCTTTGAAAGAAAATGAGAGATTTAAGTTAAACTTGTTCGAGATCACTTCGACGTCACGAAGAGTGTTTTAACGAGTAAAGATTGAATCGTTGAATGAAATTACCTCAATCAAAGTATCTATTATGTCACGAGAACTTTTTAGTGTATCAAGATTGAATCTTTGTAAGAAAATGAGAGTTTTGAGTTTCACTTGTTCGAGTTACCTATGAAGTCGCGAAGGGTGTTTTTATAACTAAAGATTGAATCTTTGAATGAAAATGAGAGTTTCGAGAGAAACTTATTCGAGTTCCCTTTGACGTTCCGAAGAGTGTTTTAATGATCAAAGATTGAATCTTTGAATGAAAATACCTCAATCAAGGTATGTAATACCCCGATAATTTTAAAAGATTTTTTAATTAGGATTAATTATTTTATTTTATTTTTCAATGGTTTATTTTATTTTATTGAGTGCTAGATTAATTATCTTATTTTAATTAAGTTATATTTCGTGATTATGTATGATGATTGATTGTTTGTGTGGTTGATTATTGATTGAATTATTGGTGTGTTGATTTTATTGGTATTATATGACTTAGTTGTAAATTCTTGTCTGTTTAAGTGCTTCATGTAATTAGTTATTTTAATTTCTGTATTTAATTAATTATCTTATTTATTTAAATTAATTGGATTGGGCTTAAGGAAAGTTGGACCAAAAGATGTGGTCTTGGGCTTGTATGAAACCTTATTGGGTTAATTAATGAAGGTCCGTGGTTATTTAATTATTTAAATGATCACTTTTGTATCAATTATATTTATATATATATATATAATTATATATAAATATAATTCATTAATAATTGTTATGGAAAGATATATATATAGATATATATTTATTGATATTTATAAGTATATATGATTTAATTAACTAATGAGTTAATTATGGAAGGAATATATATTTATATATATATATGTTTATAGATATAAATTATTTAAAGATTATTATTTTAATTCATAATACTAGTTGGAATAGGATTTGGAATTTAAGGTGTATAAAAATACACATAAGGCTTTAGGGTTAAAGGTTTTACACGTTAGAAAAATAAAACAGACAGAGAGAGAGGAAGAAGAAGGGCTGACAAGGAGGAGGTCGGATCTGAAAAGGAGGACGTCGGAATTGGAAGAGATAATTAAAGCTTAAAGCGTCGGTTTCGTTTCGAAACCTTCAGGCGAGTTTTCTCTAACTTTCCTCTTAGAACTCATAAGGATTTCACCTTGAGTATCAAGGCTTTAATTAAATTTATTTGTTTAAAAATTATGGTTAGATCGGAATAATTAAAAAGTATAAACTATTATATTTGATTTTTAGATTATTGGATTTTAATTGATATATATAGGTGTTATGTATATTTTAAAATCAATCTATAGGTGGATTTGTGACCCAAGAGAGTTAATTATGGTTTCTTTATTTTCTAGAATTGTTTGTAATTTTCTGGATTTTTTCTGATATTTTTAGGAATTTATTAGGATTTATTTTCCTATTATTTGTTAGGAAAATAATTTTATATATATATATATATATATATATATATATATATATATATATATATATATATATATATACTAGGTAACTGGCGCATGTGGAGCGGCGGCACAATAAAGAATTGATCCAGTGCGGCGCGGTGTAGGATAATAGGGTGTATACGCCAATTAGGGCCATTAGATTAATTAAACTTATGTGAATTGATATGGTGCATCGCGGCGCATAAAACTTTGGTGCGCATGTGTATCTGGACCATAGAAGTGGTCTGGTCAACTATGGGATTATTTGGTGTATTGCAGACCATGAGAAGATGGTGCACTCGCTGATCTGGACCTTAGATCTATTATAGTTAATAGAAAATAATCTAGTGTGAGCGTGTTCATTTGCGCACTCATTTATGACCATTGGATGCGGCATAAAGGAAGTGATGGATTCAGTGTGGTGAGCTCACGGTAGCTGAAAGAGCTTAGCCAATACCAGCACACAAGGAGGCTTGAATCCAGCGCGTGCAAGTGCATAGTAAGCACGTGGGCGCGCGTGGGAAACTATGTTGGCCTAATTCGACACTAGAAATTAAAACGGTCATAACTTAGTCATTTTAAATCGAAATTGGGTCATTCTTGAGCTCAAATTCAAGGATTTTTCGTCTTCTTTCCAATGGTACCAATTTCATTATCAGATTCCCATCCTACTAGGAGATATTTATGTTTTAGTGAGAAAGTGTCGGAAAACTATTTAAACCAATATGGAGTATTTAAAGGAAACTATTTCTGACATATTTAGTTGCACTAATTTGTGTAAATATAATAAATTAATAATTTGTTATGGAAGGAAGTGTATATATATATATATATATATATATATATATATATATATATATATAATTATTTATATATGTGTATATATAGTTTAATTTGTCTATGAGTTGTATGGAAGGATGAATATATATATATATATATATATGTATGTATATTGATTTTAAATAATCAAGGATTATTAAAGAAGGTGTTAAACACATATATACATTAAATAACATATGTGTAGGTATATATATATATAAATCATTTAAGATGATTAATATTATCATTCTTATTTGACATATCTTAATAGGCTGGTTGTTAAATTAATGATATGCGTATAATATGCATGTGATGGCTATGTATGATTTAGCGTATTGTTAATTTTAAAGTTAATTCATGGTGAAAGTGTGGGCATGGATGAATTGTCAAATGATTAAATATATTACCTAAATATTTGTATGAATAGAATACATATATGGAAAGTATGGATGAATTGCTAATTAAATGTATGAATAAATATACCTGTGGAGGCATGGTTGAATTGCCAATGTATAAATAAATATACTTATGGAGGCATGGTTGAATTGCCAATATATAAATAAAAATATTTACAATGGCATGGTTGATTTGCCAAAGCATAATTACGTTGTTATGTGTTAGATGATTAAAATATCATCTATGGTTGTTGTATGTATGGATTGGATTATGGTTAGATATTCTTAAATGAGAATAGTTTAGTACTTACTGGTTAGTGTATTATTTTACATTAATAAAATAATATTGGGGAAGACGTGAATGATTTGTCAAAACTTGGATTTTTGATATGTGATTTAAACAATTAAAATCATTATCGGGTTGGGATTAAATAGAGTATTTCTTTTATTATAATTTGTTGTTTAAATGATTAAACAACTGACTAGGATGGGATTAAGGTCAAAGGAGTTTTTATAAAATGAAATGGTAGATTGGTCTAGGTATGAATATTATTTTAATAATTATTTAATAGGTATGAAAATTTAATAAACCTATTAATGGATGTGATTAGTATAGTACATATAATTATATATAGACATGTATATCGTGCTTTATTAAAGTTAAAACTTTATTAGGTTTGGTTTTGATCAGAGATGATCTGCTTATTGGTTTTCAGAGGCCTGGTAGAGTGAACTTGCTCGTAGGGTTTAACCCACGATTTATTTTTCAGGTTATTAGAGGTTCCAGTCTCGAGGTTGAGGATCCGCAGCTGGGAGACTGTCATTCGTCTATTCATCTTGTGTACTTTTAAATAGTATTGGATTATTGGATAATGTTTTAAGGGGTCCTTGAGTTATGGGATTTCCGATTGTAATTGTTGGAGAATCATTAAGTAATATTTATTTATTAGTTTTCTTCAGCGATTTATTTATTCTTTATTATTCATCTTTGTATTCTGTGCTTGTTAAATACTTAAATTGTTTTGATATCCCTTGATTTTGTGCGCGGACTTGATCAATCCGTGTTCCAAAATTAGGGGGTATCACAAGGTACCTGCAATTTCACTAAACCATTTTAATGTGTAAAGATTGAATCTTTGAAAGAAAATGGGAGTTTTGAGTTAAACTTATTCGAGATCCCCTTGACATCACGAAGAGTGTTTTAATGAGAAAAGATTGAATCTTTGAATGAAATTACCTCAATCAGGGTACCTATTATGTCACTGGACCTTTTTAAATGTATAAAGGTCGAATCCTTTAAACAAAATGAGAGTTTTGAGTTAAATTTATTCGAAATCCCTTTGACGTCACGAAGAGTTTTTAATGAGTAAAGATTGAATGTTTGAATGAAATAACCTCAATCAAGATACCTATTTTGTCACTAGACCGTTTTAATGTATAAAGATTGAATCTCTGAAAGAAAATGAGAGTTTTGAGTTTAACTTCTCCGGGTCACGTGTGAAGTCCCGAAGAGTGTTTTAATGACCAAAGAATGAATCTTTGAATGAAAATACCTCGATCGAGGTACCTATTATGTCACTAAACCATTTTAATGTACAAAGATTAAATCTTTGTTAAGAAATGAGAGTTTTGAGCTAAACTTATTCGAGAACACTTCGACGTGACGAAGAGTGTTTTAATGAGTAAGGATTGAATCCTTGAATGAAATTACCTCAATCAAGGTTCCTAATCTGTCACTAGACCTTTTTAATGTATAAAGATTGAATCTTTGAAAGAAAATGAGAGTTTTGAGTTTAACTTATTCGGGTTACGCATGAAGTCGCGAGGAGTGTTTTAATGAGTAACGATTGAATCTTTGAATGAAAATACATCAAATCAAGGTACCTATTACGCCACTAGACCATTTTAATGTATAAAGATCAAATTTTTGAAAGAACACGGGAGTTTTGGGTTAAACTTATTCGTGATCCCTTTGACGTCTCGAAGAGTGTTTTAATGAGTAAAGATTGAATCTTTGAATGAAATTATCTCAATCAAGGTACTTTTTATGTCACTAGATGATTTTAATTTATAAAGATTAAATCTTTCAACGAAAATGAGAGTTTCGAGTTAACTTTATTTGAGATCCCTTTGACGTCATGAAGAGTGTTTTAATGAGTAAAGACAAGATCATTGAATAAAATTAGCTTAATCAAGGTACCTACTAAGTCACTAGACCTTTTTAATGTATAGAGATGGAATCTTTGAAAGAAAATGAAAGTTTTGAGTTTAACTTATTCGAGTTACCTATGAAGTCGCGAAGGCCGTCTTAATGACTAAAGATTGAATGTTTGAATGAAAATACCTCAACAAAGGTGCTTATTATGTCACTGGACCATTTTAATGTATAAAGATTGAATCTTTGAAAGAAAATGAGAGTTTTGAGTTAAATTTATTCGAGTTCCCTTTGACGTCCCGAAGAGTGTTTGAATGAGTAAAGATTAAATCTTTGAATGAAAATACCTAAATCAAGGTACCTATTATGTCACTCGACCACTTTAACGTATATAGTTATATCTCTAAAAGAAAATTAGAGTTTTGAGTTAAACTTATTCGATATCCCATTGACGTCACGAAGAGTATTTTAATGACTAAAGATTGAATCTTTGAATGAAATTACCTCAAACAAGTTACCTATTAGGTCAGTAGACCTTTTTATTGTACAAAGATTGAATCTTTGAAAGAAAGTGAGAGTTTTGAGTTTAACTTATTCAAGTTACCTATGAAGTCGCAAAGAGTGTTTTAATGGCAAAAGATTGAATCTTTGAATAAAAATACCTCTATAAAGGTACCTATTATGTCATTAGACCTTTTTAAATTTCTAAAGATTGAATCTTTGAATGAAAATGAGAGTTTTGAGTCAAACTTATTCGAGATCCCTTTAACGTCCCGAAGAGTGTTTTAATGAGTAAAGATTGAATCTTTGAATGAAAATACCTCAATCAAGGTACCTACTATGTCAATAGACAATTTTAATGTATAAAGATTAAACCTTTGAAAGAAAATGAGAGTTTTGAGTTAAACTTATTCGAGATCCCTCTGACGTCACGAAGAGTGTTTTAATGAGCAAAGATTGAATCTTTGAAACAAATCACCTCAATCAAGGTACCGATTATGTCACTAGACCTTTTTAAGGTATAAAGATTGAATCTTGAAAGAGGATGAGAATTTTGAGTAAAACATATTCAAGTTCCCTTTGAGGACGCAAAGAGTGTTTTAATAAGTAAAGATTGAATCTTTGAATGAAAATACCTCAATCAAAGTACCTTTTATGTCACTAGACCATTTTAATGTATAAAGATAAAATCTTTGATAGAAAATAAGAGTTTTGAGTTAAACTTATTCGAGATTCTTTTGACGTCACGGAGAGTGTTTTAATGAGTAAGGTTTAAATCTTTGAATGAAATTACCTGAATCGAGGTACCTATTATGTCACTAGACCTTTTTAACGTATAAAGATTGAATCTTTGAAAGAAAATGATAGTTTTGAGTTTTACTTATTTGAGTGACGTACGGAGTTGCGAAGAGTGTTTTAGTGATTAAAGATCGAATCTTCGAATGAAAATACCTCAATAAAGGTACCTATATGTCAGTAGACCTTATTAACGTATAAAAATTGAATCTTTGAAAGAAAATGAGAGTTTTCAGTTGAACTAATTCGAGTTCCCTTTGACGTCCCGAAGAGTGTTTTAATGATCAAAGATTGAATCGTTGATTGAAAATATCTCCATCAAGGTTCCTATTATTTCACTAGACCATTTCAATGTACAAGGGTTGAGTCTTTGAAAGAAAATGAGAGATTTGAGTTAAACTTGTTCGAGATCACTTCGACGTCACGAAGAGTGTTTTAACGAGTAAAGATTGAATCGTTGAATGAAATTACCTCAATCAAAGTATCTATTATGTCACGAGAACTTTTTAGTGTATCAAGATTGAATCTTTGTAAGAAAATGAGAGTTTTGAGTTTCACTTGTTCGAGTTACCTATGAAGTCGCGAAGGGTGTTTTTATAACTAAAGATTGAATCTTTGAATGAAAATGAGAGTTTCGAGAGAAACTTATTCGAGTTCCCTTTGACGTTCCGAAGAGTGTTTTAATGATCAAAGATTGAATCTTTGAATGAAAATACCTCAATCAAGATACCTGTGATTTCACTAAACCATTTTAATGTGTAAAGATTGAATCTTTGAAAGAAAATGGGAGTTTTGAGTTAAACTTATTCGAGATCCCTTTGACATCACGAAGAGTGTTTTAATGAGAAAAGATTGAATCTTTGAATGAAATTACCTCAATCAGGGTACCTATTATGTCACTGGACCTTTTTAAATGTATAAAGGTCGAATCCTTTAAACAAAATGAGAGTTTTGAGTTAAATTTATTCGAGATCCCTTTGACGTCACGAAGAGTTTTTAATGAGTAAAGATTGAATGTTTGAATGAAATAACCTCAATCAAGATACCTATTTTGTCACTAGACCGTTTTAATGTATAAAGATTGAATCTCTGAAAGAAAATGAGAGTTTTGAGTTTAACTTCTCCGGGTCACGTGTGAAGTCCCGAAGAGTGTTTTAATGACCAAAGAATGAATCTTTGAATGAAAATACCTCGATCGAGGTACCTATTATGTCACTAGACCATTTTAATGTACAAAGATTAAATCTTTGTTAAGAAATGAGAGTTTTGAGTTAAACTTATTCGAGAACACTTCGACGTGACGAAGAGTGTTTTAATGAGTAAGGATTGAATCCTTGAATGAAATTACCTCAATCAAGGTTCCTAATCTGTCACTAGACCTTTTTAATGTATAAAGATTGAATCTTTGAAAGAAAATGAGAGTTTTGAGTTTAACTTATTCGGGTTACGCATGAAGTCGCGAGGAGTGTTTTAATGAGTAACGATTGAATCTTTGAATGAAAATACATCAAATCAAGGTACCTATTATGCCACTAGACCATTTTAATGTATAAAGATCAAATTTTTGAAAGAACACGGGAGTTTTGGGTTAAACTTATTCGTGATCCCTTTGACGTCTCGAAGAGTGTTTTAATGAGTAAAGATTGAATCTTTGAATGAAATTATCTCAATCAAGGTACTTTTTATGTCACTAGATGATTTTAATTTATAAAGATTAAATCTTTCAACGAAAATGAGAGTTTTGAGTTAACTTTATTTGAGATCCCTTTGACGTCATCAAGAGTGTTTTAATGAGTAAAGACAAGATCATTGAATAAAATTAGCTTAATCAAGGTACCTACTAAGTCACTAGACCTTTTTAATGTATAGAGATGGAATCTTTGAAAGAAAATGAAAGTTTTGAGTTTAACTTATTCGAGTTACCTATGAAGTCGCGAAGGCCGTCTTAATGACTAAAGATTGAATGTTTGAATGAAAATACCTCAACAAAGGTGCTTATTATGTCACTGGACCATTTTAATGTATAAAGATTGAATCTTTGAAAGAAAATGAGAGTTTTGAGTTAAATTTATTCGAGTTCCCTTTGACGTCCCGAAGAGTGTTTGAATGAGTAAAGATTAAATCTTTGAATGAAAATACCTAAATCAAGGTACCTATTATGTCACTCGACCACTTTAACGTATATAGTTATATCTCTAAAAGAAAATTAGAGTTTTGAGTTAAACTTATTCGATATCCCATTGACGTCACGAAGAGTATTTTAATGACTAAAGATTGAATCTTTGAATGAAATTACCTCAAACAAGTTACCTATTAGGTCAGTAGACCTTTTTATTGTACAAAGATTGAATCTTTGAAAGAAAGTGAGAGTTTTGAGTTTAACTTATTCAAGTTACCTATGAAGTCGCAAAGAGTGTTTTAATGGCAAAAGATTGAATCTTTGAATAAAAATACCTCTATAAAGGTACCTATTATGTCATTAGACCTTTTTAAATTTCTAAAGATTGAATCTTTGAATGAAAATGAGAGTTTTGAGTCAAACTTATTCGAGATCCCTTTAACGTCCCGAAGAGTGTTTTAATGAGTAAAGATTGAATCTTTGAATGAAAATACCTCAATCAAGGTACCTACTATGTCAATAGACAATTTTAATGTATAAAGATTAAACCTTTGAAAGAAAATGAGAGTTTTGAGTTAAACTTATTCGAGATCCCTCTGACGTCACGAAGAGTGTTTTAATGAGCAAAGATTGAATCTTTGAAACAAATCACCTCAATCAAGGTACCGATTATGTCACTAGACCTTTTTAAGGTATAAAGATTGAATCTTGAAAGAGGATGAGAATTTTGAGTAAAACATATTCAAGTTCCCTTTGAGGACGCAAAGAGTGTTTTAATAAGTAAAGATTGAATCTTTGAATGAAAATACCTCAATCAAAGTACCTTTTATGTCACTAGACCATTTTAATGTATAAAGATAAAATCTTTGATAGAAAATAAGAGTTTTGAGTTAAACTTATTCGAGATTCTTTTGACGTCACGGAGAGTGTTTTAATGAGTAAGGTTTAAATCTTTGAATGAAATTACCTGAATCGAGGTACCTATTATGTCACTAGACCTTTTTAACGTATAAAGATTGAATCTTTGAAAGAAAATGATAGTTTTGAGTTTTACTTATTTGAGTGACGTATGGAGTTGCGAAGAGTGCTTTAGTGATTAAAGATCGAATCTTCGAATGAAAATACCTCAATAAAGGTACCTATATGTCAGTAGACCTTATTAACGTATAAAAATTGAATCTTTGAAAGAAAATGAGAGTTTTCAGTTGAACTAATTCGAGTTCCCTTTGACGTCCCGAAGAGTGTTTTAATGATCAAAGATTGAATCTTTGATTGAAAATACCTCCATCAAGGTTCCTATTATTTCACTAGACCATTTCAATGTACAAGGGTTGAGTCTTTGAAAGAAAATGAGAGATTTGAGTTAAACTTGTTCGAGATCACTTCGACGTCACGAAGAGTGTTTTAACGAGTAAAGATTGAATCGTTGAATGAAATTACCTCAATCAAAGTATCTATTATGTCACGAGAACTTTTTAGTGTATCAAGATTGAATCTTTGTAAGAAAATGAGAGTTTTGAGTTTCACTTGTTCGAGTTACCTATGAAGTCGCGAAGGGTGTTTTTATAACTAAAGATTGAATCTTTGAATGAAAATGAGAGTTTCGAGAGAAACTTATTCGAGTTCCCTTTGACGTTCCGAAGAGTGTTTTAATGATCAAAGATTGAATCTTTGAATGAAAATACCTCAATCAAGGTACCTGTGATTTCACTAAACCATTTTAATGTGTAAAGATTGAATCTTTGAAAGAAAATAGGAGTTTTGAGTTAAACTTATTCGAGATCCCCTTGACATCACGAAGAGTGTTTTAATGAGAAAAGATTGAATCTTTGAATGAAATTACCTCAATCAGGGTACCTATTATGTCACTGGACCTTTTTAAATGTATAAAGGTCGAATCCTTTAAACAAAATGAGAGTTTTGAGTTAAATTTATTCGAGATCCCTTTGACGTCACGAAGAGTTTTTAATGAGTAAAGATTGAATGTTTGAATGAAATAACCTCAATCAAGATACCTATTTTGTCACTAGACCGTTTTAATGTATAAAGATTGAATCTCTGAAAGAAAATGAGAGTTTTGAGTTTAACTTCTCCGGGTCACGTGTGAAGTCCCGAAGAGTGTTTTAATGACCAAAGAATGAATCTTTGAATGAAAATACCTCGATCGAGGTACCTATTATGTCACTAGACCATTTTAATGTACAAAGATTAAATCTTTGTTAAGAAATGAGAGTTTTGAGTTAAACTTATTCGAGAACACTTCGACGTGACGAAGAGTGTTTTAATGAGTAAGGATTGAATCCTTGAATGAAATTACCTCAATCAAGGTTCCTAATCTGTCACTAGACCTTTTTAATGTATAAAGATTGAATCTTTGAAAGAAAATGAGAGTTTTGAGTTTAACTTATTCGGGTTACGCATGAAGTCGCGAGGAGTGTTTTAATGAGTAACGATTGAATCTTTGAATGAAAATACATCAAATCAAGGTACCTATTACACCACTAGACCATTTTAATGTATAAAGATCAAATTTTTGAAAGAACACGAGAGTTTTGGGTTAAACTTATTCGTGATCCCTTTGACGTCTCGAAGAGTGTTTTAATGAGTAAAGATTGAATCTTTGAATGAAATTATCTCAATCAAGGTACTTTTTATGTCACTAGATGATTTTAATTTATAAAGATTAAATCTTTCAACGAAAATGAGAGTTTTGAGTTAACTTTATTTGAGATCCCTTTGACGTCATCAAGAGTGTTTTAATGAGTAAAGACAAGATCATTGAATAAAATTAGCTTAATCAAGGTACCTACTAAGTCACTAGACCTTTTTAATGTATAGAGATGGAATCTTTGAAAGAAAATGAAAGTTTTGAGTTTAACTTATTCGAGTTACCTATGAAGTCGCGAAGGCCGTCTTAATGACTAAAGATTGAATGTTTGAATGAAAATACCTCAACAAAGGTGCTTATTATGTCACTGGACCATTTTAATGTATAAAGATTGAATCTTTGAAAGAAAATGAGAGTTTTGAGTTAAATTTATTCGAGTTCCCTTTGACGTCCCGAAGAGTGTTTGAATGAGTAAAGATTAAATCTTTGAATGAAAATACCTAAATCAAGGTACCTATTATGTCACTCGACCACTTTAACGTATATAGTTATATCTCTAAAAGAAAATTAGAGTTTTGAGTTAAACTTATTCGATATCCCATTGACGTCACGAAGAGTATTTTAATGACTAAAGATTGAATCTTTGAATGAAATTACCTCAAACAAGTTACCTATTAGGTCAGTAGACCTTTTTATTGTACAAAGATTGAATCTTTGAAAGAAAGTGAGAGTTTTGAGTTTAACTTATTCAAGTTACCTATGAAGTCGCAAAGAGTGTTTTAATGGCAAAAGATTGAATCTTTGAATAAAAATACCTCTATAAAGGTACCTATTATGTCATTAGACCTTTTTAAATTTCTAAAGATTGAATCTTTGAATGAAAATGAGAGTTTTGAGTCAAACTTATTCGAGATCCCTTTAACGTCCCGAAGTGTGTTTTAATGAGTAAAGATTGAATCTTTGAATGAAAATACCTCAATCAAGGTACCTACTATGTCAATAGACAATTTTAATGTATAAAGATTAAACCTTTGAAAGAAAATGAGAGTTTTGAGTTAAACTTATTCGAGATCCCTCTGACGTCACGAAGAGTGTTTTAATGAGCAAAGATTGAATCTTTGAAACAAATCACCTCAATCAAGGTATCGATTATGTCACTAGACCTTTTTAAGGTATAAAGATTGAATCTTGAAACAGGATGAGAATTTTGAGTAAAACATATTCAAGTTCCCTTTGAGGACGCAAAGAGTGTTTTAATAAGTAAAGATTGAATCTTTGAATGAAAATACCTCAATCAAAGTACCTTTTATGTCACTAGACCATTTTAATGTATAAAGATAAAATCTTTGATAGAAAATAAGAGTTTTGAGTTAAACTTATTCGAGATTCTTTTGACGTCACGGAGAGTGTTTTAATGAGTAAGGTTTAAATCTTTGAATGAAATTACCTGAATCGAGGTACCTATTATGTCACTAGACCTTTTTAACGTATAAAGATTGAATCTTTGAAAGAAAATGATAGTTTTGAGTTTTACTTATTTGAGTGACGTATGGAGTTGCGAAGAGTGCTTTAGTGATTAAAGATCGAATCTTCGAATGAAAATACCTCAATAAAGGTACCTATATGTCAGTAGACCTTATTAACGTATAAAAATTGAATCTTTGAAAGAAAATGAGAGTTTTCAGTTGAACTAATTCGAGTTCCCTTTGACGTCCCGAAGAGTGTTTTAATGATCAAAGATTGAATCTTTGATTGAAAATACCTCCATCAAGGTTCCTATTATTTCACTAGACCATTTCAATGTACAAGGGTTGAGTCTTTGAAAGAAAATGAGAGATTTGAGTTAAACTTGTTCGAGATCACTTCGACGTCACGAAGAGTGTTTTAACGAGTAAAGATTGAATCGTTGAATGAAATTACCTCAATCAAAGTATCTATTATGTCACGAGAACTTTTTAGTGTATCAAGATTGAATCTTTGTAAGAAAATGAGAGTTTTGAGTTTCACTTGTTCGAGTTACCTATGAAGTCGCGAAGGGTGTTTTTATAACTAAAGATTGAATCTTTGAATGAAAATGAGAGTTTCGAGAGAAACTTATTCGAGTTCCCTTTGACGTTCCGAAGAGTGTTTTAATGATCAAAGATTGAATCTTTGAATGAAAATACCTCAATCAAGGTACCTGTGATTTCACTAAACCATTTTAATGTGTAAAGATTGAATCTTTGAAAGAAAATAGGAGTTTTGAGTTAAACTTATTCGAGATCCCCTTGACATCACGAAGAGTGTTTTAATGAGAAAAGATTGAATCTTTGAATGAAATTACCTCAATCAGGGTACCTATTATGTCACTGGACCTTTTTAAATGTATAAAGGTCGAATCCTTTAAACAAAATGAGAGTTTTGAGTTAAATTTATTCGAGATCCCTTTGACGTCACGAAGAGTTTTTAATGAGTAAAGATTGAATGTTTGAATGAAATAACCTCAATCAAGATACCTATTTTGTCACTAGACCGTTTTAATGTATAAAGATTGAATCTCTGAAAGAAAATGAGAGTTTTGAGTTTAACTTCTCCGGGTCACGTGTGAAGTCCCGAAGAGTGTTTTAATGACCAAAGAATGAATCTTTGAATGAAAATACCTCGATCGAGGTACCTATTATGTCACTAGACCATTTTAATGTACAAAGATTAAATCTTTGTTAAGAAATGAGAGTTTTGAGTTAAACTTATTCGAGAACACTTCGACGTGACGAAGAGTGTTTTAATGAGTAAGGATTGAATCCTTGAATGAAATTACCTCAATCAAGGTTCCTAATCTGTCACTAGACCTTTTTAATGTATAAAGATTGAATCTTTGAAAGAAAATGAGAGTTTTGAGTTTAACTTATTCGGGTTACGCATGAAGTCGCGAGGAGTGTTTTAATGAGTAACAATTGAATCTTTGAATGAAAATACATCAAATCAAGGTACCTATTACGCCACTAGACCATTTTAATGTATAAAGATCAAATTTTTGAAAGAACACGGGAGTTTTGGGTTAAACTTATTCGTGATCCCTTTGACGTCTCGAAGAGTGTTTTAATGAGTAAAGATTGAATCTTTGAATGAAATTATCTCAATCAAGGTACTTTTTATGTCACTAGATGATTTTAATTTATAAAGATTAAATCTTTCAACGAAAATGAGAGTTTTGAGTTAACTTTATTTGAGATCCCTTTGACGTCATCAAGAGTGTTTTAATGAGTAAAGACAAGATCATTGAATAAAATTAGCTTAATCAAGGTACCTACTAAGTCACTAGACCTTTTTAATGTATAGAGATGGAATCTTTGAAAGAAAATGAAAGTTTTGAGTTTAACTTATTCGAGTTACCTATGAAGTCGTGAAGGCCGTCTTAATGACTAAAGATTGAATGTTTGAATGAAAATACCTCAACAAAGGTGCTTATTATGTCACTGGACCATTTTAATGTATAAAGATTGAATCTTTGAAAGAAAATGAGAGTTTTGAGTTAAATTTATTCGAGTTCCCTTTGACGTCCCGAAGAGTGTTTGAATGAGTAAAGATTAAATCTTTGAATGAAAATACCTAAATCAAGGTACCTATTATGTCACTCGACCACTTTAACGTATATAGTTATTTCTCTAAAAGAAAATTAGAGTTTTGAGTTAAACTTATTCGATATCCCATTGACGTCACGAAGAGTATTTTAATGACTAAAGATTGAATCTTTGAATGAAATTACCTCAAACAAGTTACCTATTAGGTCAGTAGACCTTTTTATTGTACAAAGATTTAATCTTTGAAAGAAAGTGAGAGTTTTGAGTTTAACTTATTCAAGTTACCTATGAAGTCGCAAAGAGTGTTTTAATGGCAAAAGATTGAATCTTTGAATAAAAATACCTCTATAAAGGTACCTATTATGTCATTAGACCTTTTTAAATTTCTAAAGATTGAATCTTTGAATGAAAATACCTCAATCAAGGTACCTACTATGTCAATAGACAATTTTAATGTATAAAGATTAAACCTTTGAAAGAAAATGAGAGTTTTGAGTTAAACTTATTCGAGATCCCTCTGACGTCACGAAGAGTGTTTTAATGAGCAAAGATTGAATCTTTGAAACAAATCACCTCAATCAAGGTACCGATTATGTCACTAGACCTTTTTAAGGTATAAAGATTGAATCTTGAAAGAGGATGAGAATTTTGAGTAAAACATATTCAAGTTCCCTTTGAGGACGCAAAGAGTGTTTTAATAAGTAAAGATTGAATCTTTGAATGAAAATACCTCAATCAAAGTACCTTTTATGTCACTAGACCATTTTAATGTATAAAGATAAAATCTTTGATAGAAAATAAGAGTTTTGAGTTAAACTTATTCGAGATTCTTTTGACGTCACGGAGAGTGTTTTAATGAGTAAGGTTTAAATCTTTGAATGAAATTACCTGAATCGAGGTACCTATTATGTCACTAGACCTTTTTAACGTATAAAGATTGAATCTTTGAAAGAAAATGATAGTTTTGAGTTTTACTTATTTGAGTGACGTATGGAGTTGCGAAGAGTGCTTTAGTGATTAAAGATCGAATCTTCGAATGAAAATACCTCAATAAAGGTACCTATATGTCAGTAGACCTTATTAACGTATAAAAATTGAATCTTTGAAAGAAAATGAGAGTTTTCAGTTGAACTAATTCGAGTTCCCTTTGACGTCCCGAAGAGTGTTTTAATGATCAAAGATTGAATCTTTGATTGAAAATACCTCCATCAAGGTTCCTATTATTTCACTAGACCATTTCAATGTACAAGGGTTGAGTCTTTGAAAGAAAATGAGAGATTTGAGTTAAACTTGTTCGAGATCACTTCGACGTCACGAAGAGTGTTTTAACGAGTAAAGATTGAATCGTTGAATGAAATTACCTCAATCAAAGTATCTATTATGTCACGAGAACTTTTTAGTGTATCAAGATTGAATCTTTGTAAGAAAATGAGAGTTTTGAGTTTCACTTGTTCGAGTTACCTATGAAGTCGCGAAGGGTGTTTTTATAACTAAAGATTGAATCTTTGAATGAAAATGAGAGTTTCGAGAGAAACTTATTCGAGTTCCCTTTGACGTTCCGAAGAGTGTTTTAATGATCAAAGATTGAATCTTTGAATGAAAATACCTCAATCAAGGTACCTGTGATTTCACTAAACCATTTTAATGTGTAAAGATTGAATCTTTGAAAGAAAATAGGAGTTTTGAGTTAAATTTATTCGAGATCCCCTTGACATCACGAAGAGTGTTTTAATGAGAAAAGATTGAATCTTTGAATGAAATTACCTCAATCAGGGTACCTATTATGTCACTGGACCTTTTTAAATGTATAAAGGTCGAATCCTTTAAACAAAATGAGAGTTTTGAGTTAAATTTATTCGAGATCCCTTTGACGTCACGAAGAGTTTTTAATGAGTAAAGATTGAATGTTTGAATGAAATAACCTCAATCAAGATACCTATTTTGTCACTAGACCGTTTTAATGTATAAAGATTGAATCTCTGAAAGAAAATGAGAGTTTTGAGTTTAACTTCTCCGGGTCACGTGTGAAGTCCCGAAGAGTGTTTTAATGACCAAAGAATGAATCTTTGAATGAAAATACCTCGATCGAGGTACCTATTATGTCACTAGACCATTTTAATGTACAAAGATTAAATCTTTGTTAAGAAATGAGAGTTTTGAGTTAAACTTATTCGAGAACACTTCGACGTGACGAAGAGTGTTTTAATGAGTAAGGATTGAATCCTTGAATGAAATTACCTCAATCAAGGTTCCTAATCTGTCACTAGACCTTTTTAATGTATAAAGATTGAATCTTTGAAAGAAAATGAGAGTTTTGAGTTTAACTTATTCGGGTTACGCATGAAGTCGCGAGGAGTGTTTTAATGAGTAACGATTGAATCTTTGAATGAAAATACATCAAATCAAGGTACCTATTACGCCACTAGACCATTTTAATGTATAAAGATCAAATTTTTGAAAGAACACGGGAGTTTTGGGTTAAACTTATTCGTGATCCCTTTGACGTCTCGAAGAGTGTTTTAATGAGTAAAGATTGAATCTTTGAATGAAATTATCTCAATCAAGGTACTTTTTATGTCACTAGATGATTTTAATTTATAAAGATTAAATCTTTCAACGAAAATGAGAGTTTTGAGTTAACTTTATTTGAGATCCCTTTGACGTCATCAAGAGTGTTTTAATGAGTAAAGACAAGATCATTGAATAAAATTAGCTTAATCAAGGTACCTACTAAGTCACTAGACCTTTTTAATGTATAGAGATGGAATCTTTGAAAGAAAATGAAAGTTTTGAGTTTAACTTATTCGAGTTACCTATGAAGTCGCGAAGGCCGTCTTAATGACTAAAGATTGAATGTTTGAATGAAAATACCTCAACAAAGGTGCTTATTATGTCACTGGACCATTTTAATGTATAAAGATTGAATCTTTGAAAGAAAATGAGAGTTTTGAGTTAAATTTATTCGAGTTCCCTTTGACGTCCCGAATACCTAAATCAAGGTACCTATTATGTCACTCGACCACTTTAACGTATATAGTTATATCTCTAAAAGAAAATTAGAGTTTTGAGTTAAACTTATTCGATATCCCATTGACGTCACGAAGAGTATTTTAATGACTAAAGATTGAATCTTTGAATGAAATTACCTCAAACAAGTTACCTATTAGGTCAGTAGACCTTTTTATTGTACAAAGATTGAATCTTTGAAAGAAAGTGAGAGTTTTGAGTTTAACTTATTCAAGTTACCTATGAAGTCGCAAAGAGTGTTTTAATGGCAAAAGATTGAATCTTTGAATAAAAATACCTCTATAAAGGTACCTATTATGTCATTAGACCTTTTTAAATTTCTAAAGATTGAATCTTTGAATGAAAATGAGAGTTTTGAGTCAAACTTATTCGAGATCCCTTTAACGTCCCGAAGAGTGTTTTAATGAGTAAAGATTGAATCTTTGAATGAAAATACCTCAATCAAGGTACCTACTATGTCAATTGACAATTTTAATGTATAAAGATTAAACCTTTGAAAGAAAATGAGAGTTTTGAGTTAAACTTATTCGAGATCCCTCTGACGTCACGAAGAGTGTTTTAATGAGCAAAGATTGAATCTTTGAAACAAATCACCTCAATCAAGGTACCGATTATGTCACTAGACCTTTTTAAGGTATAAAGATTGAATCTTGAAAGAGGATGAGAATTTTGAGTAAAACATATTCAAGTTCCCTTTGAGGACGCAAAGAGTGTTTTAATAAGTAAAGATTGAATCTTTGAATGAAAATACCTCAATCAAAGTACCTTTTATGTCACTAGACCATTTTAATGTATAAAGATAAAATCTTTGATAGAAAATAAGAGTTTTGAGTTAAACTTATTCGAGATTCTTTTGACGTCACGGAGAGTGTTTTAATGAGTAAGGTTTAAATCTTTGAATGAAATTACCTGAATCGAGGTACCTATTATGTCACTAGACCTTTTTAACGTATAAAGATTGAATCTTTGAAAGAAAATGATAGTTTTGAGTTTTACTTATTTGAGTGACGTATGGAGTTGCGAAGAGTGCTTTAGTGATTAAAGATCGAATCTTCGAATGAAAATACCTCAATAAAGGTACCTATATGTCAGTAGACCTTATTAACGTATAAAAATTGAATCTTTGAAAGAAAATGAGAGTTTTCAGTTGAACTAATTCGAGTTCCCTTTGACGTCCCGAAGAGTGTTTTAATGATCAAAGATTGAATCTTTGATTGAAAATACCTCCATCAAGGTTCCTATTATTTCACTAGACCATTTCAATGTACAAGGGTTGAGTCTTTGAAAGAAAATGAGAGATTTGAGTTAAACTTGTTCGAGATCACTTCGACGTCACGAAGAGTGTTTTAACGAGTAAAGATTGAATCGTTGAATGAAATTACCTCAATCAAAGTATCTATTATGTCACGAGAACTTTTTAGTGTATCAAGATTGAATCTTTGTAAGAAAATGAGAGTTTTGAGTTTCACTTGTTCGAGTTACCTATGAAGTCGCGAAGGGTGTTTTTATAACTAAAGATTGAATCTTTGAATGAAAATGAGAGTTTCGAGAGAAACTTATTCGAGTTCCCTTTGACGTTCCGAAGAGTGTTTTAATGATCAAAGATTGAATCTTTGAATGAAAATACCTCAATCAAGGTACCTGTGATTTCACTAAACCATTTTAATGTGTAAAGATTGAATCTTTGAAAGAAAATAGGAGTTTTGAGTTAAACTTATTCGAGATCCCCTTGACATCACGAAGAGTGTTTTAATGAGAAAAGATTGAATCTTTGAATGAAATTACCTCAATCAGGGTACCTATTATGTCACTGGACCTTTTTAAATGTATAAAGGTCGAATCCTTTAAACAAAATGAGAGTTTTGAGTTAAATTTATTCGAGATCCCTTTGACGTCACGAAGAGTTTTTAATGAGTAAAGATTGAATGTTTGAATGAAATAACCTCAATCAAGATACCTATTTTGTCACTAGACCGTTTTAATGTATAAAGATTGAATCTCTGAAAGAAAATGAGAGTTTTGAGTTTAACTTCTCCGGGTCACGTGTGAAGTCCCGAAGAGTGTTTTAATGACCAAAGAATGAATCTTTGAATGAAAATACCTCGATCGAGGTACCTATTATGTCACTAGACCATTTTAATGTACAAAGATTAAATCTTTGTTAAGAAATGAGAGTTTTGAGTTAAACTTATTCGAGAACACTTCGACGTGACGAAGAGTGTTTTAATGAGTAAGGATTGAATCCTTGAATGAAATTACCTCAATCAAGGTTCCTAATCTGTCACTAGACCTTTTTAATGTATAAAGATTGAATCTTTGAAAGAAAATGAGAGTTTTGAGTTTAACTTATTCGGGTTACGCATGAAGTCGCGAGGAGTGTTTTAATGAGTAACGATTGAATCTTTGAATGAAAATACATCAAATCAAGGTACCTATTACGCCACTAGACCATTTTAATGTATAAAGATCAAATTTTTGAAAGAACACGGGAGTTTTGGGTTAAACTTATTCGTGATCCCTTTGACGTCTCGAAGAGTGTTTTAATGAGTAAAGATTGAATCTTTGAATGAAATTATCTCAATCAAGGTACTTTTTATGTCACTAGATGATTTTAATTTATAAAGATTAAATCTTTCAACGAAAATGAGAGTTTGGAGTTAACTTTATTTGAGATCCCTTTGACGTCATCAAGAGTGTTTTAATGAGTAAAGACAAGATCATTGAATAAAATTAGCTTAATCAAGGTACCTACTAAGTCACTAGACCTTTTTAATGTATAGAGATGGAATCTTTGAAAGAAAATGAAAGTTTTGAGTTTAACTTATTCGAGTTACCTATGAAGTCGCGAAGGCCGTCTTAATGACTAAAGATTGAATGTTTGAATGAAAATACCTCAACAAAGGTGCTTATTATGTCACTGGACCATTTTAATGTATAAAGATTGAATCTTTGAAAGAAAATGAGAGTTTTGAGTTAAATTTATTCGAGTTCCCTTTGACGTCCCGAATACCTAAATCAAGGTACCTATTATGTCACTCGACCACTTTAACGTATATAGTTATATCTCTAAAAGAAAATTAGAGTTTTGAGTTAAACTTATTCGATATCCCATTGACGTCACGAAGAGTATTTTAATGACTAAAGATTGAATCTTTGAATGAAATTACCTCAAACAAGTTACCTATTAGGTCAGTAGACCTTTTTATTGTACAAAGATTGAATCTTTGAAAGAAAGTGAGAGTTTTGAGTTTAACTTATTCAAGTTACCTATGAAGTCGCAAAGAGTGTTTTAATGGCAAAAGATTGAATCTTTGAATAAAAATACCTCTATAAAGGTACCTATTATGTCATTAGACCTTTTTAAATTTCTAAAGATTGAATCTTTGAATGAAAATGAGAGTTTTGAGTCAAACTTATTCGAGATCCCTTTAACGTCCCGAAGAGTGTTTTAATGAGTAAAGATTGAATCTTTGAATGAAAATACCTCAATCAAGGTACCTACTATGTCAATTGACAATTTTAATGTATAAAGATTAAACCTTTGAAAGAAAATGAGAGTTTTGAGTTAAACTTATTCGAGATCCCTCTGACGTCACGAAGAGTGTTTTAATGAGCAAAGATTGAATCTTTGAAACAAATCACCTCAATCAAGGTACCGATTATGTCACTAGACCTTTTTAAGGTATAAAGATTGAATCTTGAAAGAGGATGAGAATTTTGAGTAAAACATATTCAAGTTCCCTTTGAGGACGCAAAGAGTGTTTTAATAAGTAAAGATTGAATCTTTGAATGAAAATACCTCAATCAAAGTACCTTTTATGTCACTAGACCATTTTAATGTATAAAGATAAAATCTTTGATAGAAAATAAGAGTTTTGAGTTAAACTTATTCGAGATTCTTTTGACGTCACGGAGAGTGTTTTAATGAGTAAGGTTTAAATCTTTGAATGAAATTACCTGAATCGAGGTACCTATTATGTCACTAGACCTTTTTAACGTATAAAGATTGAATCTTTGAAAGAAAATGATAGTTTTGAGTTTTACTTATTTGAGTGACGTATGGAGTCGCGAAGAGTGCTTTAGTGATTAAAGATCGAATCTTCGAATGAAAATACCTCAATAAAGGTACCTATATGTCAGTAGACCTTATTAACGTATAAAAATTGAATCTTTGAAAGAAAATGAGAGTTTTCAGTTGAACTAATTCGAGTTCCCTTTGACGTCCCGAAGAGTGTTTTAATGATCAAAGATTGAATCTTTGATTGAAAATACCTCCATCAAGGTTCCTATTATTTCACTAGACCATTTCAATGTACAAGGGTTGAGTCTTTGAAAGAAAATGAGAGATTTGAGTTAAACTTGTTCGAGATCACTTCGACGTCACGAAGAGTGTTTTAACGAGTAAAGATTGAATCGTTGAATGAAATTACCTCAATCAAAGTATCTATTATGTCACGAGAACTTTTTAGTGTATCAAGATTGAATCTTTGTAAGAAAATGAGAGTTTTGAGTTTCACTTGTTCGAGTTACCTATGAAGTCGCGAAGGGTGTTTTTATAACTAAAGATTGAATCTTTGAATGAAAATGAGAGTTTCGAGAGAAACTTATTCGAGTTCCCTTTGACGTTCCGAAGAGTGTTTTAATGATCAAAGATTGAATCTTTGAATGAAAATACCTCAATCTAGGTACCTGTGATTTCACTAAACCATTTTAATGTGTAAAGATTGAATCTTTGAAAGAAAATGGGAGTTTTGAGTTAAACTTATTCGAGATCCCCTTGACATCACGAAGAGTGTTTTAATGAGAAAAGATTGAATCTTTGAATGAAATTACCTCAATCAGGGTACCTATTATGTCACTGGACCTTTTTAAATGTATAAAGGTCGAATCCTTTAAACAAAATGAGAGTTTTGAGTTAAATTTATTCGAGATCCCTTTGACGTCACGAAGAGTTTTTAATGAGTAAAGATTGAATGTTTGAATGAAATAACCTCAATCAAGATACCTATTTTGTCACTAGACCGTTTTAATGTATAAAGATTGAATCTCTGAAAGAAAATGAGAGTTTTGAGTTTAACTTCTCCGGGTCACGTGTGAAGTCCCGAAGAGTGTTTTAATGACCAAAGAATGAATCTTTGAATGAAAATACCTCGATCGAGGTACCTATTATGTCACTAGACCATTTTAATGTACAAAGATTAAATCTTTGTTAAGAAATGAGAGTTTTGAGTTAAACTTATTCGAGAACACTTCGACGTGACGAAGAGTGTTTTAATGAGTAAGGATTGAATCCTTGAATGAAATTACCTCAATCAAGGTTCCTAATCTGTCACTAGACCTTTTTAATGTATAAAGATTGAATCTTTGAAAGAAAATGAGAGTTTTGAGTTTAACTTATTCGGGTTACGCATGAAGTCGCGAGGAGTGTTTTAATGAGTAACGATTGAATCTTTGAATGAAAATACATCAAATCAAGGTACCTATTACGCCACTAGACCATTTTAATGTATAAAGATCAAATTTTTGAAAGAACACGGGAGTTTTGGGTTAAACTTATTCGTGATCCCTTTGACGTCTCGAAGAGTGTTTTAATGAGTAAAGATTGAATCTTTGAATGAAATTATCTCAATCAAGGTACTTTTTATGTCACTAGATGATTTTAATTTATAAAGATTAAATCTTTCAACGAAAATGAGAGTTTCGAGTTAACTTTATTTGAGATCCCTTTGACGTCATGAAGAGTGTTTTAATGAGTAAAGACAAGATCATTGAATAAAATTAGCTTAATCGAGGTACCTACTAAGTCACTAGACCTTTTTAATGTATAGAGATGGAATCTTTGAAAGAAAATGAAAGTTTTGAGTTTAACTTATTCGAGTTACCTATGAAGTCGCGAAGGCCGTCTTAATGACTAAAGATTGAATGTTTGAATGAAAATACCTCAACAAAGGTGCTTATTATGTCACTGGACCATTTTAATGTATAAAGATTGAATCTTTGAAAGAAAATGAGAGTTTTGAGTTAAATTTATTCGAGTTCCCTTTGACGTCCCGAAGAGTGTTTTAATGAGTAAAGATTAAATCTTTGAATGAAAATACCTAAATCAAGGTACCTATTATGTCACTCGACCACTTTAACGTATATAGTTATATCTCTAAAAGAAAATTAGAGTTTTGAGTTAAACTTATTCGATATCCCATTGACGTCACGAAGAGTATTTTAATGACTAAAGATTGAATCTTTGAATGAAATTACCTCAAACAAGTTACCTATTAGGTCAGTAGACCTTTTTATTGTATAAAGATTGAATCTTTGAAAGAAAGTGAGAGTTTTGAGTTTAACTTATTCAAGTTACCTATGAAGTCGCAAAGAGTGTTTTAATGGCAAAAGATTGAATCTTTGAATAAAAATACCTCTATAAAGGTGCCTATTATGTCATTAGACCTTTTTAAATTTCTAAAGATTGAATCTTTGAATGAAAATGAGAGTTTTGAGTCAAACTTATTCGAGATCCCTTTAACGTCCCGAAGAGTGTTTTAATGAGTAAAGATTGAATCTTTGAATGAAAATACCTCAATCAAGGTACCTACTATGTCAATAGACAATTTTAATGTATAAAGATTAAACCTTTGAAAGAAAATGAGAGTTTTGAGTTAAACTTATTCGAGATCCCTCTGACGTCACGAAGAGTGTTTTAATGAGCAAAGATTGAATCTTTGAAACAAATCACCTCAATCAAGGTACCGATTATGTCACTAGACCTTTTTAAGGTATAAAGATTGAATCTTGAAAGAGGATGAGAATTTTGAGTAAAACATATTCAAGTTCCCTTTGAGGACGCAAAGAGTGTTTTAATAAGTAAAGATTGAATCTTTGAATGAAAATACCTCAATCAAAGTACCTTTTATGTCACTAGACCATTTTAATGTATAAAGATAAAATCTTTGATAGAAAATAAGAGTTTTGAGTTAAACTTATTCGAGATTCTTTTGACGTCACGGAGAGTGTTTTAATGAGTAAGGTTTAAATCTTTGAATGAAATTACCTGAATCGAGGTACCTATTATGTCACTAGACCTTTTTAACGTATAAAGATTGAATCTTTGAAAGAAAATGATAGTTTTGAGTTTTACTTATTTGAGTGACGTATGGAGTTGCGAAGAGTGCTTTAGTGATTAAAGATCGAATCTTCGAATGAAAATACCTCAATAAAGGTACCTATATGTCAGTAGACCTTATTAACGTATAAAAATTGAATCTTTGAAAGAAAATGAGAGTTTTCAGTTGAACTAATTCGAGTTCCCTTTGACGTCCCCAAGAGTGTTTTAATGATCAAAGATTGAATCTTTGATTGAAAATACCTCCATCAAGGTTCCTATTATTTCACTAGACCATTTCAATGTACAAGGGTTGAGTCTTTGAAAGAAAATGAGAGATTTGAGTTAAACTTGTTCGAGATCACTTCGACGTCACGAAGAGTGTTTTAACGAGTAAAGATTGAATCGTTGAATGAAGTTACCTCAATCAAAGTATCTATTATGTCACGAGAACTTTTTAGTGTATCAAGATTGAATCTTTGTAAGAAAATGAGAGTTTTGAGTTTCACTTGTTCGAGTTACCTATGAAGTCGCGAAGGGTGTTTTTATAACTAAAGATTGAATCTTTGAATGAAAATGAGAGTTTCGAGAGAAACTTATTCGAGTTCCCTTTGACGTTCCGAAGAGTGTTTTAATGATCAAAGATTGAATCTTTGAATGAAAATACCTCAATCTAGGTACCTGTGATTTCACTAAACCATTTTAATGTGTAAAGATTGAATCTTTGAAAGAAAATGGGAGTTTTGAGTTAAACTTATTCGAGATCCCCTTGACATCACGAAGAGTGTTTTAATGAGAAAAGATTGAATCTTTGAATGAAATTACCTCAATCAGGGTACCTATTATGTCACTGGACCTTTTTAAATGTATAAAGGTCGAATCCTTTAAACAAAATGAGAGTTTTGAGTTAAATTTATTCGAGATCCCTTTGACGTCACGAAGAGTTTTTAATGAGTAAAGATTGAATGTTTGAATGAAATAACCTCAATCAAGATACCTATTTTGTCACTAGACCGTTTTAATGTATAAAGATTGAATCTCTGGAAGAAAATGAGAGTTTTGAGTTTAACTTCTCCGGGTCACGTGTGAAGTCCCGAAGAGTGTTTTAATGACCAAAGAATGAATCTTTGAATGAAAATACCTCGATCGAGGTACCTATTATGTCACTAGACCATTTTAATGTACAAAGATTAAATCTTTGTTAAGAAATGAGAGTTTTGAGTTAAACTTATTCGAGAACACTTCGACGTGACGAAGAGTGTTTTAATGAGTAAGGATTGAATCCTTGAATGAAATTACCTCAATCAAGGTTCCTAATCTGTCACTAGACCTTTTTAATGTATAAAGATTGAATCTTTGAAAGAAAATGAGAGTTTTGAGTTTAACTTATTCGGGTTACGCATGAAGTCGCGAGGAGTGTTTTAATGAGTAACGATTGAATCTTTGAATGAAAATACATCAAATCAAGGTACCTATTACGCCACTAGACCATTTTAATGTATAAAGATCAAATTTTTGAAAGAACACGGGAGTTTTGGGTTAAACTTATTCGTGATCCCTTTGACGTCTCGAAGAGTGTTTTAATGAGTAAAGATTGAATCTTTGAATGAAATTATCTCAATCAAGGTACTTTTTATGTCACTAGATGATTTTAATTTATAAAGATTAAATCTTTCAACGAAAATGAGAGTTTCGAGTTAACTTTATTTGAGATCCCTTTGACGTCATGAAGAGTGTTTTAATGAGTAAAGACAAGATCATTGAATAAAATTAGCTTAATCGAGGTACCTACTAAGTCACTAGACCTTTTTAATGTATAGAGATGGAATCTTTGAAAGAAAATGAAAGTTTTGAGTTTAACTTATTCGAGTTACCTATGAAGTCGCGAAGGCCGTCTTAATGACTAAAGATTGAATGTTTGAATGAAAATACCTCAACAAAGGTGCTTATTATGTCACTGGACCATTTTAATGTATAAAGATTGAATCTTTGAAAGAAAATGAGAGTTTTGAGTTAAATTTATTCGAGTTCCCTTTGACGTCCCGAAGAGTGTTTTAATGAGTAAAGATTAAATCTTTGAATGAAAATACCTAAATCAAGGTACCTATTATGTCACTCGACCACTTTAACGTATATAGTTATATCTCTAAAAGAAAATTAGAGTTTTGAGTTAAACTTATTCGATATCCCATTGACGTCACGAAGAGTATTTTAATGACTAAAGATTGAATCTTTGAATGAAATTACCTCAAACAAGTTACCTATTAGGTCAGTAGACCTTTTTATTGTATAAAGATTGAATCTTTGAAAGAAAGTGAGAGTTTTGAGTTTAACTTATTCAAGTTACCTATGAAGTCGCAAAGAGTGTTTTAATGGCAAAAGATTGAATCTTTGAATAAAAATACCTCTATAAAGGTACCTATTATGTCATTAGACCTTTTTAAATTTCTAAAGATTGAATCTTTGAATGAAAATGAGAGTTTTGAGTCAAACTTATTCGAGATCCCTTTAACGTCCCGAAGAGTGTTTTAATGAGTAAAGATTGAATCTTTGAATGAAAATACCTCAATCAAGGTACCTACTATGTCAATAGACAATTTTAATGTATAAAGATTAAACCTTTGAAAGAAAATGAGAGTTTTGAGTTAAACTTATTCGAGATCCCTCTGACGTCACGAAGAGTGTTTTAATGAGCAAATATTGAATCTTTGAAACAAATCACCTCAATCAAGGTACCGATTATGTCACTAGACCTTTTTAAGGTATAAAGATTGAATCTTGAAAGAGGATGAGAATTTTGAGTAAAACATATTCAAGTTCCCTTTGAGGACGCAAAGAGTGTTTTAATAAGTAAAGATTGAATCTTTGAATGAAAATACCTCAATCAAAGTACCTTTTATGTCACTAGACCATTTTAATGTATAAAGATAAAATCTTTGATAGAAAATAAGAGTTTTGAGTTAAACTTATTTGAGATTCTTTTGACGTCACGGAGAGTGTTTTAATGAGTAAGGTTTAAATCTTTGAATGAAATTACCTGAATCGAGGTACCTATTATGTCACTAGACCTTTTTAACGTATAAAGATTGAATCTTTGAAAGAAAATGATAGTTTTGAGTTTTACTTATTTGAGTGACGTATGGAGTTGCGAAGAGTGCTTTAGTGATTAAAGATCGAATCTTCGAATGAAAATACCTCAATAAAGGTACCTATATGTCAGTAGACCTTATTAACGTATAAAAATTGAATATTTGAAAGAAAATGAGAGTTTTCAGTTGAACTAATTCGAGTTCCCTTTGACGTCCCGAAGAGTGTTTTAATGATCAAAGATTGAATCTTTGAATGAAACTACCTCCATCAAGGTTCCTATTATTTCACTAGACCATTTCAATGTACAAGGGTTGAGTCTTTGAAAGAAAATGAGAGATTTGAGTTAAACTTGTTCGAGATCACTTCGACGTCACGAAGAGTGTTTTAACGAGTAAAGATTGAATCGTTGAAAGAAATTACCTCAATCAAAGTATCTATTATGTCACGAGAACTTTTTAGTGTATCAAGATTGAATCTTTGTAAGAAAATGAGAGTTTTGAGTTTCACTTGTTCGAGTTACCTATGAAGTCGCGAAGGGTGTTTTTATAACTAAAGATTGAATCTTTGAATGAAAATGAGAGTTTCGAGAGAAACTTATTCGAGTTCCCTTTGACGTTCCGAAGAGTGTTTTAATGATCGAAGATTGAATCTTTGAATGAAAATACCTCAATCAAGGTACCTGCGATTTCACTAAACCATTTTAATGTGTAAAGATTGAATCTTTGAAAGAAAATGGGAGTTTTGAGTTAAACTTATTCGAGATCCCCTTGACATCACGAAGAGTGTTTTAATGAGAAAAGATTGAATATTTGAATGAAATTACCTCAATCAGGGTACCTATTATGTCACTGGACCTTTTTAAATGTATAAAGGTCGAATCCTTTAAACAAAATGAGAGTTTTGAGTTAAATTTATTCGAGATCCCTTTGACGTCACGAAGAGTTTTTAATGAGTAAAGATTGAATGTTTGAATGAAATAACCTCAATCAAGATACCTATTTTGTCACTAGACCGTTTTAATGTATAAAGATTGAATCTCTGAAAGAAAATGAGAGTTTTGAGTTTAACTTCTCCGGGTCACGTGTGAAGTCCCGAAGAGTGTTTTAATGACCAAAGAATGAATCTTTGAATGAAAATACCTCGATCGAGGTACCTATTATGTCACTAGACCATTTTAATGTACAAAGATTAAATCTTTGTTAAGAAATGAGAGTTTTGAGTTAAACTTATTCGAGAACACTTCGACGTGACGAAGAGTGTTTTAATGAGTAAGGATTGAATCCTTGAATGAAATTACCTCAATCAAGGTTCCTAATCTGTCACTACACCTTTTTAATGTATAAAGATTGAATCTTTGAAAGAAAATGAGAGTTTTGAGTTTAACTTATTCGGGTTACGCATGAAGTCGCGAGGAGTGTTTTAATGAGTAACGATTGAATCTTTGAATGAAAATACATCAAATCAAGGTACCTATTACGCAACTAGACCATTTTAATGTATAAAGATCAAATTTTTGAAAGAACACGGGAGTTTTGGGTTAAACTTATTCGTGATCCCTTTGACGTCTCGAAGAGTGTTTTAATGAGTAAAGATTGAATCTTTGAATGAAATTATCTCAATCAAGGTACTTTTTATGTCACTAGATGATTTTAATTTATAAAGATTAAATCTTTCAACGAAAATGAGAGTTTCGAGTTAACTTTATTTGAGATCCCTTTGACGTCATGAAGAGTGTTTTAATGAGTAAAGACAAGATCATTGAATAAAATTAGCTTAATCAAGGTACCTACTAAGTCACTAGACCTTTTTAATGTATAGAGATGGAATCTTTGAAAGAAAATGAAAGTTTTGAGTTTAACTTATTCGAGTTACCTATGAAGTCGCGAAGGCCGTCTTAATGACTAAAGATTGAATGTTTGAATGAAAATACCTCAACAAAGGTGCTTATTATGTCACTGGACCATTTTAATATATAAAGATTGAATCTTTGAAAGAAAATGAGAGTTTTGAGTTAAATTTATTCGAGTTCCCTTTGACGTCCCGAAGAGTGTTTTAATGAGTAAAGATTAAATCTTTGAATAAAAATACCTAAATCAAGGTACCTATTATGTCACTCGACCACTTTAACGTATATAGTTATATCTCTAAAAGAAAATTAGAGTTTTGAGTTAAACTTATTCGATATCCCATTGACGTCACGAAGAGTATTTCAATGACTAAACATTGAATCTTTGAATGAAATTACCTCAAACAAGTTACCTATTAGGTCAGTAGACCTTTTTATTGTATAAAGATTGAATCTTTGAAAGAAAGTGAGAGTTTTGAGTTTAACTTATTCAAGTTACCTATGAAGTCGCAAAGAGTGTTTTAATGGCAAAAGATTGAATCTTTGAATAAAAATACCTCTATAAAGGTACCTATTATGTCATTAGACCTTTTTAAATTTCTAAAGATTGAATCTTTGAATGAAAATGACAGTTTTGAGTCAAACTTATTCGAGATCCCTTTAACGTCCTGAAGAGTGTTTTAATGAGTAAAGATTGAATCTTTGAATGAAAATACCTCAATCAAGGTACCTACTATGTCAATAGACAATTTTAATGTATAAAGATTAAACCTTTGAAAGAAAATGAGAGTTTTGAGTTAAACTTATTCGAGATCCCCCTGACGTCACGAAGAGTGTTTTAATGAGCAAAGATTGAATCTTTGAAACAAATCACCTCAATCAAGGTACCGATTATGTCACTAGACCTTTTTAAGGTATAAAGATTGAATCTTGAAAGAGGATGAGAATTTTGAGTAAAACATATTCAAGTTCCCTTTGAGGACGCAAAGAGTGTTTTTGAATCTTTGAATGAAAATACCTCAATCAAAGTACCTTTTATGTCACTAGACCATTTTAATGTATAAAGATAAAATCTTTGATAGAAAATAAGAGTTTTGAGTTAAACTTATTCGATTCTTTTGACGTCACGGAGAGTGTTTTAATGAGTAAGGTTTAAATCTTTGAATGAAATTACCTGAATCGAGGTACCTATTATGTCACTAGACCTTTTTAACGTATAAAGATTGAATCTTTGAAAGAAAATGATAGTTTTAAGTTTTACTTATTTGAGTGACGTATGGAGTTGCAAAGAGTGTTTTAGTGATTAAAGATCGAATCTTCGAATGAAAATACCTCAATAAAGGTACCTATATGTCAGTAGACCTTATTAACGTATAAAAATTGAATCTTTGAAAGAAAATGAGAGTTTTCAGTTGAACTAATTCGAGTTCCCTTTGACGTCCCGAAGAGTGTTTTAATGATCAAAGATTGAATCTTTGATTGAAAATACCTCCATCAAGGTTCCTATTATTTCACTAGACCATTTCAATGTACAAGGGTTGAATCTTTGAAAGAAAATGAGAGATTTGAGTTAAACCTGTTCGAGATCACTTCGACGTCACGAAGAGTGTTTTAACGAGTAAAGATTGAATCGTTGAATGAAATTACCTCAATCAAAGTATCTATTATGTCACGAGAACTTTTTAGTGTATCACGATTGAATCTTTGTAAGAAAATGAGAGTTCTGAGTTTCACTTGTTCGAGTTACCTATGAAGTCGCGAAGGGTGTTTTTATAACTAAAGATTGAATCTTTGAATGAAAATGAGATTTTCGAGAGAAACTTATTCGAGTTCCCTTTGACGTTCCGAAGAGTGTTTTAATGATCAAAGATTGAATCTTTGAATGAAAATACCTCAATCAAGGTACCTGTGATTTCACTAAACCATTTTAATGTGTAAAGATTGAATCTTTGAAAGAAAATGGGAGTTTTGAGTTAAACTTATTCGAGATCCCCTTGACATCACGAAGAGTGTTTTAATGAGAAAAGATTGAATCTTTGAATGAAATTACCTCAATCAGGGTACCTATTATGTCACTGGACCTTTTTAAATGTATAAAGGTCGAATCCTTTAAACAAAATGAGAGTTTTGAGTTAAATTTATTCGAGATCCCTTTGACGTCACGAAGAGTTTTTAATGAGTAAAGATTGAATGTTTGAATGAAATAACCTCAATCAAGATACCTATTTTGTCACTAGACCGTTTTAATGTATAAAGATTGAATCTCTGAAAGAAAATGAGAGTTTTGAGTTTAACTTCTCCGGGTCACGTGTGAAGTCCCGAAGAGTGTTTTAATGACCAAAGAATGAATCTTTGAATGAAAATACCTCGATCGAGGTACCTATTATGTCACTAGACCATTTTAATGTACAAAGATTAAATCTTTGTTAAGAAATGAGAGTTTTGAGTTAAACTTATTCGAGAACACTTCGACGTGACGAAGAGTGTTTTAATGAGTAAGGATTGAATCCTTGAATGAAATTACCTCAATCAAGGTTCCTAATCTGTCACTAGACCTTTTTAATGTATAAAGATTGAATCTTTGAAAGAAAATGAGAGTTTTGAGTTTAACTTATTCGGGTTACGCATGAAGTCACGAGGAGTGTTTTAATGAGTAACGATTGAATCTTTGAATGAAAATACATCAAATCAAGGTACCTATTACGCCACTAGACCATTTTAATGTATAAAGATCAAATTTTTGAAAGAACACGGGAGTTTTGGGTTAAACTTATTCGTGATCCCTTTGACGTCTCGAAGAGTGTTTTAATGAGTAAAGATTGAATCTTTGAATGAAATTATCTCAATCAAGGTACTTTTTATGTTACTAGATGATTTTAATTTATAAAGATTAAATCTTTCAACGAAAATGAGAGTTTCGAGTTAACTTTATTTGAGATCCCTTTGACGTCTTGAAGAGTGTTTTAATGAGTAAAGACAAGATCATTGAATAAAATTAGCTTAATCAAGGTACCTACTAAGTCACTAGACCTTTTTAATGTATAGAGATGGAATCTTTGAAAGAAAATGAAAGTTTTGAGTTTAACTTATTCGAGTTACCTATGAAGTCGCGAAGGCCGTCTTAATGACTAAAGATTGAATGTTTGAATGAAAATACCTCAACAAAGGTGCTTATTATGTCACTGGACCATTTTAATGTATAAAGATTGAATCTTTGAAAGAAAATGAGAGTTTTGAGTTAAATTTATTCGAGTTCCCTTTGACGTCCCGAAGAGTGTTTTAATGAGTAAAGATTAAATCTTTGAATGAAAATACCTAAATCAAGGTACCTATTATGTCACTCGACCACTTTAACGTGTATAGTTATATCTCTAAAAGAAAATTAGAGTTCTGAGTTAAACTTATTCGATATCCCACTGACGTCACGAAGAGTATTTTAATGACTAAAGATTGAATCTTTGAATGAAATTACCTCAAACAAGTTACCTATTAGGTCAGTAGACCTTTTTATTGTATAAAGATTGAATCTTTGAAAGAAAGTGAGAGTTTTGAGTTTAACTTATTCAAGTTACCTATGAAGTCGCAAAGAGTGTTTTAATGGCAAAAGATTGAATCTTTGAATAAAAATACCTCTATAAAGGTACCTATTATGTCATTAGACCTTTTTAAATTTCTAAAGATTGAATCTTTGAATGAAAATGAGAGTTTTGAGTCAAACTTATTCGAGATCCCTTTAACGTCCCGAAGAGTGTTTTAATGAGTAAAGATTGAATCTTTGAATGAAAATACCTCAATCAAGGTACCTACTATGTCAATAGACAATTTTAATGTATAAAGATTAAACCTTTGAAAGAAAATGAGAGTTTTGAGTTAAACTTATTCGAGATCCCTCTGACGTCACGAAGAGTGTTTTAATGAGCAAAGATTGAATCTTTGAAACAAATCACCTCAATCAAGGTACCGATTATGTCACTAGACCTTTTTAAGGTATAAAGATTGAATCTTGAAAGAGGATGAGAATTTTGAGTAAAACATATTCAAGTTCCCTTTGAGGACGCAAAGAGTGTTTTAATAAGTAAAGATTGAATCTTTGAATGAAAATACCTCAATCAAAGTACCTTTTATGTCACTAGACCATTTTAATGTATAAAGATAAAATCTTTGATAGAAAATAAGAGTTTTGAGTTAAACTTATTCGAGATTCTTTTGACGTCACGGAGAGTGTTTTAATGAGTAAGATTTAAATCTTTGAATGAAATTACCTGAATCGAGGTACCTATTATGTCACTAGACCTTTTTAACGTATAAAGATTGAATCTTTGAAAGAAAATGATAGTTTTGAGTTTAACTTATTTGAGTGACGTATGGAGTTGCGAAGAGTGTTTTAGTGATTAAAGATCGAATCTTCGAATGAAAATACCTCAATAAAGGTACCTATATGTCAGTAGACCTTATTAACGTATAAAAATTGAATTTTTGAAAGAAAATGAGAGTTTTCAGTTGAACTAATTCGAGTTCCCTTTGACGTCCCGAAGAGTGTTTTAATGATCAAAGATTGAATCTTTGATTGAAAATACCTCCATCAAGGTTCCTATTATTTCACTAGACCATTTCAATGTACAAGGGTTGAATCTTTGAAAGAAAATGAGAGATTTGAGTTAAACTTGTTCGAGATCACTTCGACGTCACGAAGAGTGTTTTAACGAGTAAAGATTGAATCGTTGAATGAAATTACCTCAATCAAAGTATCTATTATGTCACGAGAACTTTTTAGTGTATCAAGATTGAATCTTTGTAAGAAAATGAGAGTTTTGAGTTTCACTTGTTCGAGTTACCTATGAAGTCGCGAAGGGTGTTTTTATAACTAAAGATTGAATCTTTGAATGAAAATGAGAGTTTCGAGAGAAACTTATTCGAGTTCCCTTTGACATTCCGAAGAGTGTTTTAATGATCAAAGATTGAATCTGTGAATGAAAATACCTCAATCAAGGTACCTGCGATTTCACTAAACCATTTTAATGTGTAAAGATTGAATCTTTGAAAGAAAATGGGAGTTTTGAGTTAAACTTATTCGAGATCCCCTTGACATCACGAAGAGTGTTTTAATGAGAAAAGATTGAATCTTTGAATGAAATTACCTAATCAGGGTACCTATTATGTCACTGGACCTTTTTAAATGTATAAAGGTCGAATCCTTTAAACAAAATGAGAGTTTTGAGTTAAATTTATTCGAGATCCCTTTGACGTCACGAAGAGTTTTTAATGAGTAAAGATTGAATGTTTGAATGAAATAACCTCAATCAAGATACCTATTTTGTCACTAGACCGTTTTAATGTATAAAGATTGAATCTCTGAAAGAAAATGAGAGTTTTGAGTTTAACTTCTCCGGGTCACGTGTGAAGTCCCGAAGAGTGTTTTAATGACCAAAGAATGAATCTTTGAATGAAAATACCTCGATCGAGGTACCTATTATGTCACTAGACCATTTTAATGTACAAAGATTAAATCTTTGTTAAGAAATGAGAGTTTTGAGTTAAACTTATTCGAGAACACTTCGACGTGACGAAGAGTGTTTTAATGAGTAAGGATTGAATCCTTGAATGAAATTACCTCAATCAAGGTTCCTAATCTGTCACTAGACCTTTTTAATGTATAAAGATTGAATCTTTGAAAGAAAATGAGAGTTTTGATTTTAACTTATTCGGGTTACGCATGAAGTCGCGAGGAGTGTTTTAATGAGTAACGATTGAATCTTTGAATGAAAATACATCAAATCAAGGTACCTATTACGCCACTAGACCATTTTAATGTATAAAGATCAAATTTTTGAAAGAACACGGGAGTTTTGGGTTAAACTTATTCGTGATCCCTTTGACGTCTCGAAGAGTGTTTTAATGAGTAAAGATTGAATCTTTGAATGAAATTATCTCAATCAAGGTACTTTTTATGTCACTAGATGATTTTAATTTATAAAGATTAAATCTTTCAACGAAAATGAGAGTTTCGAGTTAACTTTATTTGAGATCCCTTTGACGTCATGAAGAGTGTTTTAATGAGTAAAGACAAGATCATTGAATAAAATTAGCTTAATCAATGTACCTACTAAGTCACTAGACCTTTTTAATGTATAGAGATGGAATCTTTGAAAGAAAATGAAAGTTTTGAGTTTAACTTATTCGAGTTACCTATGAAGTCGCAAAGGCCGTCTTAATGACTAAAGATTGAATGTTTGAATGAAAATACCTCAACAAAGGTGCTTATTATGTCACTGGACCATTTTAATGTATAAAGATTGAATCTTTGAAAGAAAATGAGAGTTTTGAGTTAAATTTATTCGAGTTCCCTTTGACGTCCCGAAGAGTGTTTTAATGAGTAAAGATTAAATCTTTGAATGAAAATACCTAAATCAAGGTACCTATTATGTCACTCGACCACTTTAACGTGTATAGTTATATCTCTAAAAGAAAATTAGAGTTTTGAGTTAAACTTATTCGATATCCCACTGACGTCACGAAGAGTATTTTAATGACTAAAGATTGAATCTTTGAATGAAATTACCTCAAACAAGTTACCTATTAGGTCAGTAGACCTTTTTATTGTATAAAGATTGAATCTTTGAAAGAAAGTGAGAGTTTTGAGTTTAACTTATTCAAGTTACCTATGAAGTCGCAAAGAGTGTTTTAATGGCAAAAGATTGAATCTTTGAATAAAAATACCTCTATAAAGGTACCTATTATGTCATTAGACCTTTTTAAATTTCTAAAGATTGAATCTTTGAATGAAAATGAGAGTTTTGAGTCAAACTTATTCGAGATCCCTTTAACGTCCCGAAGAGTGTTTTAATGAGTAAAGATTGAATCTTTGAATGAAAATACCTCAATCAAGGTACCTACTATGTCAATAGACAATTTTAATGTATAAAGATTAAACCTTTGAAAGAAAATGAGAGTTTTGAGTTAAACTTATTCGAGATCCCTCTGACGTCACGAAGAGTGTTTTAATGAGCAAAGATTGAATCTTTGAAACAAATCACCTCAATCAAGGTACCGATTATGTCACTAGACCTTTTTAAGGTATAAAGATTGAATCTTGAAAGAGGATGAGAATTTTGAGTAAAACATATTCAAGTTCCCTTTGAGGACGCAAAGAGTGTTTTAATAAGTAAAGATTGAATCTTTGAATGAAAATACCTCAATCAAAGTACCTTTTATGTCACTAGACCATTTTAATGTATAAAGATAAAATCTTTGATAGAAAATAAGAGTTTTGAGTTAAACTTATTCGAGATTCTTTTGACGTCACGGAGAGTGTTTTAATGAGTAAGGTTTAAATCTTTGAATGAAATTACCTGAATCGAGGTACCTATTATGTCACTAGACCTTTTTAACGTATAAAGATTGAATCTTTGAAAGAAAATGATAGTTTTGAGTTTTACTTATTTGAGTGACGTATGGAGTTGCGAAGAGTATTTTAGTGATCAAAGATCGAATCTTCGAATGAAAATACCTCAATAAAGGTACCTATATGTCAGTAGACCTTATTAACGTATAAAAATTGAATCTTTGAAAGAAAATGAGAGTTTTCAGTTGAACTAATTCTAGTTCCCTTTGACGTCCCGAAGAGTGTTTTAATGATCAAAGATTGAATCTTTGATTGAAAATACCTCCATCAAGGTTCCTATTATTTCACTAGACCATTTCAATGTACAAGGGTTGAATCTTTGAAAGAAAATGAGAGATTTGAGTTAAACTTATTCGAGATCACTTCGACGTCACGAAGAGTGTTTTAACGAGTAAAGATTGAATCGTTGAATGAAATTACCTCAATCAAAGTATCTATTATGTCACGAGAACTTTTTAGTGTATCAAGATTGAATCTTTGTAAGAAAATGAGAGTTTTGAGTTTCACTTGTTCGAGTTACCTATGAAGTCGCGAAGGGTGTTTTTATAACTAAAGATTGAATCTTTGAATGAAAATGAGAGTTTCGAGAGAAACTTATTCGAGTTCCCTTTGACGTTCCGAAGAGTGTTTTAATGATCAAAGATTGAATCTTTGAATGAAAATACCTCAATCAAGGTACCTGCGATTTCACTAAACCATTTTAATGTGTAAAGATTGAATCTTTGAAAGAAAATGGGAGTTTTGAGTTAAACTTATTCGAGATCCCCTTGACATCACGAAGAGTGTTTTAATGAGAAAAGATTGAATCTTTGAATGAAATTACCTCAATCAGGGTACCTATTATGTCACTGGACCTTTTTAAATGTATAAAGGTCGAATCCTTTAAACAAAATGAGAGTTTTGAGTTAAATTTATTCGAGATCCCTTTGACGTCACGAAGAGTTTTTAATGAGTAAAGATTGAATGTTTGAATGAAATAACCTCAATCAAGATACCTATTTTGTCACTAGACCGTTTTAATGTATAAAGATTGAATCTCTGAAAGAAGATGAGAGTTTTGAGTTTAACTTCTCCGGGTCACGTGTGAAGTCCCGAAGAGTGTTTTAATGACCAAAGAATGAATCTTTGAATGAAAATACCTCGATCGAGGTACCTATTATGTCACTAGACCATTTTAATGTACAAAGATTAAATCTTTGTTAAGAAATGAGAGTTTTGAGTTAAACTTATTCGAGAACACTTCGACGTGACGAAGAGTGTTTTAATGAGTAAGGATTGAATCCTTGAATGAAATTACCTCAATCAAGGTTCCTAATCTGTCACTAGACCTTTTTAATGTATAAAGATTGAATCTTTGAAAGAAAATGAGAGTTTTGAGTTTAACTTATTCGGGTTACGCATGAAGTCGCGAGGAGTGTTTTAATGAGTAACGATTGAATCTTTGAATGAAAATACATCAAATCAAGGTACCTATTACGCCACTAGACCATTTTAATGTATAAAGATCAAATTTTTGAAAGAACACGGGAGTTTTGGGTTAAACTTATTCGTGATCCCTTTGACGTCTCGAAGAGTGTTTTAATGAGTAAAGATTGAATCTTTGAATGAAATTATCTCAATCAAGGTACTTTTTATGTCACTAGATGATTTTAATTTATAAAGATTAAATCTTTCAACGAAAATGAGAGTTTCGAGTTAACTTTATTTGAGATCCCTTTGACGTCATGAAGAGTGTTTTAATGAGTAAAGACAAGATCATTGAATAAAATTAGCTTAATCAAGGTACCTACTAAGTCACTAGACCTTTTTAATGTATAGAGATGGAATCTTTGAAAGAAAATGAAAGTTTTGAGTTTAACTTATTCGAGTTACCTATGAAGTCGCGAAGGCCGTCTTAATGACTAAAGATTGAATGTTTGAATGAAAATACCTCAACAAAGGTGCTTATTATGTCACTGGACCATTTTAATGTATAAAGATTGAATCTTTGAAAGAAAATGAGAGTTTTGAGTTAAATTTATTCGAGTTCCCTTTGACGTCCCGAAGAGTGTTTTAATGAGTAAAGATTAAATCTTTGAATGAAAATACCTAAATCAAGGTACCTATTATGTCACTCGACCACTTTAACGTGTATAGTTATATTTCTAAAAGAAAATTAGAGTTTTGAGTTAAACTTATTCGATATCCCACTGACGTCACGAAGAGTATTTTAATGACTAAAGATTGAATCTTTGAATGAAATTACCTCAAACAAGTTACCTATTAGGTCAGTAGACCTTTTTATTGTATAAAGATTGAATCTTTGAAAGAAAGTGAGAGTTTTGAGTTTAACTTATTCAAGTTACCTATGAAGTCGCAAAGAGTGTTTTAATGGCAAAAGATTGAATCTTTGAATAAAAATACCTCTATAAAGGTACCTATTATGTCATTAGACCTTTTTAAATTTCTAAAGATTGAATCTTTGAATGAAAATGAGAGTTTTGAGTCAAACTTATTCGAGATCCCTTTAACGTCCCGAAGAGTGTTTTAATGAGTAAAGATTGAATCTTTGAATGAAAATACCTCAATCAAGGTACCTACTATGTCAATAGACAATTTTAATGTATAAAGATTAAACCTTTGAAAGAAAATGAGAGTTTTGAGTTAAACTTATTCGAGATCCCTCTGACGTCACGAAGAGTGTTTTAATGAGCAAAGATTGAATCTTTGAAACAAATCACCTCAATCAAGGTACCGATTATGTCACTAGACCTTTTTAAGGTATAAAGATTGAATCTTGAAAGAGGATGAGAATTTTGAGTAAAACATATTCAAGTTCCCTTTGAGGACGCAAAGAGTGTTTTAATAAGTAAAGATTGAATCTTTGAATGAAAATACCTCAATCAAAGTACCTTTTATGTCACTAGACCATTTTAATGTATAAAGATAAAATCTTTGATAGAAAATAAGAGTTTTGAGTTAAACTTATTCGAGATTCTTTTGACGTCACGGAGAGTGTTTTAATGAGTAAGATTTAAATCTTTGAATGAAATTACCTGAATCGAGGTACCTATTATGTCACTAGACCTTTTTAACGTATAAAGATTGAATCTTTGAAAGAAAATGATAGTTTTGAGTTTAACTTATTTGAGTGACGTATGGAGTTGCGAAGAGTGTTTTAGTGATTAAAGATCGAATCTTCGAATGAAAATACCTCAATAAAGGTACCTATATGTCAGTAGACCTTATTAACGTATAAAAATTGAATTTTTGAAAGAAAATGAGAGTTTTCAGTTGAACTAATTCGAGTTCCCTTTGACGTCCCGAAGAGTGTTTTAATGATCAAAGATTGAATCTTTGATTGAAAATACCTCCATCAAGGTTCCTATTATTTCACTAGACCATTTCAATGTACAAGGGTTGAATCTTTGAAAGAAAATGAGAGATTTGAGTTAAACTTGTTCGAGATCACTTCGACGTCACGAAGAGTGTTTTAACGAGTAAAGATTGAATCGTTGAATGAAATTACCTCAATCAAAGTATCTATTATGTCACGAGAACTTTTTAGTGTATCAAGATTGAATCTTTGTAAGAAAATGAGAGTTTTGAGTTTCACTTGTTCGAGTTACCTATGAAGTCGCGAAGGGTGTTTTTATAACTAAAGATTGAATCTTTGAATGAAAATGAGAGTTTCGAGAGAAACTTATTCGAGTTCCCTTTGACATTCCGAAGAGTGTTTTAATGATCAAAGATTGAATCTGTGAATGAAAATACCTCAATCAAGGTACCTGCGATTTCACTAAACCATTTTAATGTGTAAAGATTGAATCTTTGAAAGAAAATGGGAGTTTTGAGTTAAACTTATTCGAGATCCCCTTGACATCACGAAGAGTGTTTTAATGAGAAAAGATTGAATCTTTGAATGAAATTACCTAATCAGGGTACCTATTATGTCACTGGACCTTTTTAAATGTATAAAGGTCGAATCCTTTAAACAAAATGAGAGTTTTGAGTTAAATTTATTCGAGATCCCTTTGACGTCACGAAGAGTTTTTAATGAGTAAAGATTGAATGTTTGAATGAAATAACCTCAATCAAGATACCTATTTTGTCACTAGACCGTTTTAATGTATAAAGATTGAATCTCTGAAAGAAAATGAGAGTTTTGAGTTTAACTTCTCCGGGTCACGTGTGAAGTCCCGAAGAGTGTTTTAATGACCAAAGAATGAATCTTTGAATGAAAATACCTCGATCGAGGTACCTATTATGTCACTAGACCATTTTAATGTACAAAGATTAAATCTTTGTTAAGAAATGAGAGTTTTGAGTTAAACTTATTCGAGAACACTTCGACGTGACGAAGAGTGTTTTAATGAGTAAGGATTGAATCCTTGAATGAAATTACCTCAATCAAGGTTCCTAATCTGTCACTAGACCTTTTTAATGTATAAAGATTGAATCTTTGAAAGAAAATGAGAGTTTTGATTTTAACTTATTCGGGTTACGCATGAAGTCGCGAGGAGTGTTTTAATGAGTAACGATTGAATCTTTGAATGAAAATACATCAAATCAAGGTACCTATTACGCCACTAGACCATTTTAATGTATAAAGATCAAATTTTTGAAAGAACACGGGAGTTTTGGGTTAAACTTATTCGTGATCCCTTTGACGTCTCGAAGAGTGTTTTAATGAGTAAAGATTGAATCTTTGAATGAAATTATCTCAATCAAGGTACTTTTTATGTCACTAGATGATTTTAATTTATAAAGATTAAATCTTTCAACGAAAATGAGAGTTTCGAGTTAACTTTATTTGAGATCCCTTTGACGTCATGAAGAGTGTTTTAATGAGTAAAGACAAGATCATTGAATAAAATTAGCTTAATCAATGTACCTACTAAGTCACTAGACCTTTTTAATGTATAGAGATGGAATCTTTGAAAGAAAATGAAAGTTTTGAGTTTAACTTATTCGAGTTACCTATGAAGTCGCGAAGGCCGTCTTAATGACTAAAGATTGAATGTTTGAATGAAAATACCTCAACAAAGGTGCTTATTATGTCACTGGACCATTTTAATGTATAAAGATTGAATCTTTGAAAGAAAATGAGAGTTTTGAGTTAAATTTATTCGAGTTCCCTTTGACGTCCCGAAGAGTGTTTTAATGAGTAAAGATTAAATCTTTGAATGAAAATACCTAAATCAAGGTACCTATTATGTCACTCGACCACTTTAACGTGTATAGTTATATCTCTAAAAGAAAATTAGAGTTTTGAGTTAAACTTATTCGATATCCCACTGACGTCACGAAGAGTATTTTAATGACTAAAGATTGAATCTTTGAATGAAATTACCTCAAACAAGTTACCTATTAGGTCAGTAGACCTTTTTATTGTATAAAGATTGAATCTTTGAAAGAAAGTGAGAGTTTTGAGTTTAACTTATTCAAGTTACCTATGAAGTCGCAAAGAGTGTTTTAATGGCAAAAGATTGAATCTTTGAATAAAAATACCTCTATAAAGGTACCTATTATGTCATTAGACCTTTTTAAATTTCTAAAGATTGAATCTTTGAATGAAAATGAGAGTTTTGAGTCAAACTTATTCGAGATCCCTTTAACGTCCCGAAGAGTGTTTTAATGAGTAAAGATTGAATCTTTGAATGAAAATACCTCAATCAAGGTACCTACTATGTCAATAGACAATTTTAATGTATAAAGATTAAACCTTTGAAAGAAAATGAGAGTTTTGAGTTAAACTTATTCGAGATCCCTCTGACGTCACGAAGAGTGTTTTAATGAGCAAAGATTGAATCTTTGAAACAAATCACCTCAATCAAGGTACCGATTATGTCACTAGACCTTTTTAAGGTATAAAGATTGAATCTTGAAAGAGGATGAGAATTTTGAGTAAAACATATTCAAGTTCCCTTTGAGGACGCAAAGAGTGTTTTAATAAGTAAAGATTGAATCTTTGAATGAAAATACCTCAATCAAAGTACCTTTTATGTCACTAGACCATTTTAATGTATAAAGATAAAATCTTTGATAGAAAATAAGAGTTTTGAGTTAAACTTATTCGAGATTCTTTTGACGTCACGGAGAGTGTTTTAATGAGTAAGGTTTAAATCTTTGAATGAAATTACCTGAATCGAGGTACCTATTATGTCACTAGACCTTTTTAACGCATAAAGATTGAATCTTTGAAAGAAAATGATAGTTTTGAGTTTTACTTATTTGAGTGACGTATGGAGTTGCGAAGAGTATTTTAGTGATCAAAGATCGAATCTTCGAATGAAAATACCTCAATAAAGGTACCTATATGTCAGTAGACCTTATTAACGTATAAAAATTGAATCTTTGAAAGAAAATGAGAGTTTTCAGTTGAACTAATTCTAGTTCCCTTTGACGTCCCGAAGAGTGTTTTAATGATCAAAGATTGAATCTTTGATTGAAAATACCTCCATCAAGGTTCCTATTATTTCACTAGACCATTTCAATGTACAAGGGTTGAATCTTTGAAAGAAAATGAGAGATTTGAGTTAAACTTATTCGAGATCACTTCGACGTCACGAAGAGTGTTTTAACGAGTAAAGATTGAATCGTTGAATGAAATTACCTCAATCAAAGTATCTATTATGTCACGAGAACTTTTTAGTGTATCAAGATTGAATCTTTGTAAGAAAATGAGAGTTTTGAGTTTCACTTGTTCGAGTTACCTATGAAGTCGCGAAGGGTGTTTTTATAACTAAAGATTGAATCTTTGAATGAAAATGAGAGTTTCGAGAGAAACTTATTCGAGTTCCCTTTGACGTTCCGAAGAGTGTTTTAATGATCAAAGATTGAATCTTTGAATGAAAATACCTCAATCAAGGTACCTGCGATTTCACTAAACCATTTTAATGTGTAAAGATTGAATCTTTGAAAGAAAATGGGAGTTTTGAGTTAAACTTATTCGAGATCCCCTTGACATCACGAAGAGTGTTTTAATGAGAAAAGATTGAATCTTTGAATGAAATTACCTCAATCAGGGTACCTATTATGTCACTGGACCTTTTTAAATGTATAAAGGTCGAATCCTTTAAACAAAATGAGAGTTTTGAGTTAAATTTATTCGAGATCCCTTTGACGTCACGAAGAGTTTTTAATGAGTAAAGATTGAATGTTTGAATGAAATAACCTCAATCAAGATACCTATTTTGTCACTAGACCGTTTTAATGTATAAAGATTGAATCTCTGAAAGAAGATGAGAGTTTTGAGTTTAACTTCTCCGGGTCACGTGTGAAGTCCCGAAGAGTGTTTTAATGACCAAAGAATGAATCTTTGAATGAAAATACCTCGATCGAGGTACCTATTATGTCACTAGACCATTTTAATGTACAAAGATTAAATCTTTGTTAAGAAATGAGAGTTTTGAGTTAAACTTATTCGAGAACACTTCGACGTGACGAAGAGTGTTTTAATGAGTAAGGATTGAATCCTTGAATGAAATTACCTCAATCAAGGTTCCTAATCTGTCACTAGACCTTTTTAATGTATAAAGATTGAATCTTTGAAAGAAAATGAGAGTTTTGAGTTTAACTTATTCGGGTTACGCATGAAGTCGCGAGGAGTGTTTTAATGAGTAACGATTGAATCTTTGAATGAAAATACATCAAATCAAGGTACCTATTACGCCACTAGACCATTTTAATGTATAAAGATCAAATTTTTGAAAGAACACGGGAGTTTTGGGTTAAACTTATTCGTGATCCCTTTGACGTCTCGAAGAGTGTTTTAATGAGTAAAGATTGAATCTTTGAATGAAATTATCTCAATCAAGGTACTTTTTATGTCACTAGATGATTTTAATTTATAAAGATTAAATCTTTCAACGAAAATGAGAGTTTCGAGTTAACTTTATTTGAGATCCCTTTGACGTCATGAAGAGTGTTTTAATGAGTAAAGACAAGATCATTGAATAAAATTAGCTTAATCAAGGTACCTACTAAGTCACTAGACCTTTTTAATGTATAGAGATGGAATCTTTGAAAGAAAATGAAAGTTTTGAGTTTAACTTATTCGAGTTACCTATGAAGTCGCGAAGGCCGTCTTAATGACTAAAGATTGAATGTTTGAATGAAAATACCTCAACAAAGGTGCTTATTATGTCACTGGACCATTTTAATGTATAAAGATTGAATCTTTGAAAGAAAATGAGAGTTTTGAGTTAAATTTATTCGAGTTCCCTTTGACGTCCCGAAGAGTGTTTTAATGAGTAAAGATTAAATCTTTGAATGAAAATACCTAAATCAAGGTACCTATTATGTCACTCGACCACTTTAACGTGTATAGTTATATTTCTAAAAGAAAATTAGAGTTTTGAGTTAAACTTATTCGATATCCCACTGACGTCACGAAGAGTATTTTAATGACTAAAGATTGAATCTTTGAATGAAATTACCTCAAACAAGTTACCTATTAGGTCAGTAGACCTTTTTATTGTATAAAGATTGAATCTTTGAAAGAAAGTGAGAGTTTTGAGTTTAACTTATTCAAGTTACCTATGAAGTCGCAAAGAGTGTTTTAATGGCAAAAGATTGAATCTTTGAATAAAAATACCTCTATAAAGGTACCTATTATGTCATTAGACCTTTTTAAATTTCTAAAGATTGAATCTTTGAATGAAAATGAGAGTTTTGAGTCAAACTTATTCGAGATCCCTTTAACGTCCCGAAGAGTGTTTTAATGAGTAAAGATTGAATCTTTGAATGAAAATACCTCAATCAAGGTACCTACTATGTCAATAGACAATTTTAATGTATAAAGATTAAACCTTTGAAAGAAAATGAGAGTTTTGAGTTAAACTTATTCGAGATCCCTCTGACGTCACGAAGAGTGTTTTAATGAGCAAAGATTGAATCTTTGAAACAAATCACCTCAATCAAGGTACCGATTATGTCACTAGACCTTTTTAAGGTATAAAGATTGAATCTTGAAAGAGGATGAGAATTTTGAGTAAAACATATTCAAGTTCCCTTTGAGGACGCAAAGAGTGTTTTAATAAGTAAAGATTGAATCTTTGAATGAAAATACCTCAATCAAAGTACCTTTTATGTCACTAGACCATTTTAATGTATAAAGATAAAATCTTTGATAGAAAATAAGAGTTTTGAGTTAAACTTATTTGAGATTCTTTTGACGTCACGGAGAGTGTTTTAATGAGTAAGGTTTAAATCTTTGAATGAAATTACCTGAATCGAGGTACCTATTATGTCACTAGACCTTTTTAACGTATAAAGATTGAATCTTTGAAAGAAAATGATAGTTTTGAGTTTTACTTATTTGAGTGACGTATGGAGTTGCGAAGAGTGCTTTAGTGATTAAAGATCGAATCTTCGAATGAAAATACCTCAATAAAGGTACCTATATGTCAGTAGACCTTATTAACGTATAAAAATTGAATATTTGAAAGAAAATGAGAGTTTTCAGTTGAACTAATTCGAGTTCCCTTTGACGTCCCGAAGAGTGTTTTAATGATCAAAGATTGAATCTTTGAATGAAACTACCTCCATCAAGGTTCCTATTATTTCACTAGACCATTTCAATGTACAAGGGTTGAGTCTTTGAAAGAAAATGAGAGATTTGAGTTAAACTTGTTCGAGATCACTTCGACGTCACGAAGAGTGTTTTAACGAGTAAAGATTGAATCGTTGAAAGAAATTACCTCAATCAAAGTATCTATTATGTCACGAGAACTTTTTAGTGTATCAAGATTGAATCTTTGTAAGAAAATGAGAGTTTTGAGTTTCACTTGTTCGAGTTACCTATGAAGTCGCGAAGGGTGTTTTTATAACTAAAGATTGAATCTTTGAATGAAAATGAGAGTTTCGAGAGAAACTTATTCGAGTTCCCTTTGACGTTCCGAAGAGTGTTTTAATGATCGAAGATTGAATCTTTGAATGAAAATACCTCAATCAAGGTACCTGCGATTTCACTAAACCATTTTAATGTGTAAAGATTGAATCTTTGAAAGAAAATGGGAGTTTTGAGTTAAACTTATTCGAGATCCCCTTGACATCACGAAGAGTGTTTTAATGAGCAAAGATTGAATCTTTGAAACAAATCACCTCAATCAAGGTACCGATTATGTCACTAGACCTTTTTAAGGTATAAAGATTGAATCTTGAAAGAGGATGAGAATTTTGAGTAAAACATATTCAAGTTCCCTTTGAGGACGCAAAGAGTGTTTTTGAATCTTTGAATGAAAATACCTCAATCAAAGTACCTTTTATGTCACTAGACCATTTTAATGTATAAAGATAAAATCTTTGATAGAAAATAAGAGTTTTGAGTTAAACTTATTCGATTCTTTTGACGTCACGGAGAGTGTTTTAATGAGTAAGGTTTAAATCTTTGAATGAAATTACCTGAATCGAGGTACCTATTATGTCACTAGACCTTTTTAACGTATAAAGATTGAATCTTTGAAAGAAAATGATAGTTTTGAGTTTTACTTATTTGAGTGACGTATGGAGTTGCGAAGAGTGTTTTAGTGATTAAAGATCGAATCTTCGAATGAAAATACCTCAATAAAGGTACCTATATGTCAGTAGACCTTATTAACGTATAAAAATTGAATCTTTGAAAGAAAATGAGAGTTTTCAGTTGAACTAATTCGAGTTCCCTTTGACGTCCCGAAGAGTGTTTTAATGATCAAAGATTGAATCTTTGATTGAAAATACCTCCATCAAGGTTCCTATTATTTCACTAGACCATTTCAATGTACAAGGGTTGAATCTTTGAAAGAAAATGAGAGATTTGAGTTAAACTTGTTCGAGATCACTTCGACGTCACGAAGAGTGTTTTAACGAGTAAAGATTGAATCGTTGAATGAAATTACCTCAATCAAAGTATCTATTATGTCACGAGAACTTTTTAGTGTATCAAGATTGAATCTTTGTAAGAAAATGAGAGTTTTGAGTTTCACTTATTCGAGTTACCTATGAAGTCGCGAAGGGTGTTTTTATAACTAAAGATTGAATCTTTGAATGAAAATGAGAGTTTCGAGAGAAACTTATTCGAGTTCCCTTTGACGTTCCGAAGAGTGTTTTAATGATCAAAGATTGAATCTTTGAATGAAAATACCTCAATCAAGGTACCTGCGATTTCACTAAACCATTTTAATGTGTAAAGATTGAATCTTTGAAAGAAAATGGGAGTTTTGAGTTAAACTTATTCGAGATCCCCTTGACATCACGAAGAGTGTTTTAATGAGAAAAGATTGAATCTTTGAATGAAATTACCTCAATCAGGGTACCTATTATGTCACTGGACCTTTTTAAATGTATAAAGGTCGAATCCTTTAAACAAAATGAGAGTTTTGAGTTAAATTTATTCGAGATCCCTTTGACGTCACGAAGAGTTTTTAATGAGTAAAGATTGAATGTTTGAATGAAATAACCTCAATCAAGATACCTATTTTGTCACTAGACCGTTTTAATGTATAAAGATTGAATCTCTGAAAGAAAATGAGAGTTTTGAGTTTAACTTCTCCGGGTCACGTGTGAAGTCCCGAAGAGTGTTTTAATGACCAAAGAATGAATCTTTGAATGAAAATACCTCGATCGAGGTACCTATTATGTCACTAGACCATTTTAATGTACAAAGATTAAATCTTTGTTAAGAAATGAAAGTTTTGAGTTAAACTTATTCGAGAACACTTCGACGTGACGAAGAGTGTTTTAATGAGTAAGGATTGAATCCTTGAATGAAATTACCTCAATCAAGGTTCCTAATCTGTCACTAGACCTTTTTAATGTATAAAGATTGAATCTTTGAAAGAAAATGAGAGTTTTGAGTTTAACTTATTCGGGTTACGCATGAAGTCGCGAGGAGTGTTTTAATGAGTAACGATTGAATCTTTGAATGAAAATACATCAAATCAAGGTACCTATTACGCCACTAGACCATTTTAATGTATAAAGATCAAATTTTTGAAAGAACACGGGAGTTTTGGGTTAAACTTATTCGTGATCCCTTTGACGTCTCGAAGAGTGTTTTAATGAGTAAAGATTGAATCTTTGAATGAAATTATCTCAATCAAGGTACTTTTTATGTCACTAGATGATTTTAATTTATAAAGATTAAATCTTTCAACGAAAATGAGAGTTTCGAGTTAACTTTATTTGAGATCCCTTTGACGTCATGAAGAGTGTTTTAATGAGTAAAGACAAGATCATTGAATAAAATTAGCTTAATCAAGGTACCTACTAAGTCACTAGACCTTTTTAATGTATAGAGATGGAATCTTTGAAAGAAAATGAAAGTTTTGAGTTTAACTTATTCGAGTTACCTATGAAGTCGCGAAGGCCGTCTTAATGACTAAAGATTGAATGTTTGAATGAAAATACCTCAACAAAGGTGCTTATTATGTCACTGGACCATTTTAATGTATAAAGATTGAATCTTTGAAAGAAAATGAGAGTTTTGAGTTAAATTTATTCGAGTTCCCTTTGACGTCCCGAAGAGTGTTTTAATGAGTAAAGATTAAATCTTTGAATGAAAATACCTAAATCAAGGTACCTATTATGTCACTCGACCACTTTAACGTGTATAGTTATATCTCTAAAAGAAAATTAGAGTTTTGAGTTAAACTTATTCGATATCCCACTGACGTCACGAAGAGTATTTTAATGACTAAAGATTGAATCTTTGAATGAAATTACCTCAAACAAGTTACCTATTAGGTCAGTAGACCTTTTTATTGTATAAAGATTGAATCTTTGAAAGAAAGTGAGAGTTTTGAGTTTAACTTATTCAAGTTACCTATGAAGTCGCAAAGAGTGTTTTAATGGCAAAAGATTGAATCTTTGAATAAAAATACCTCTATAAAGGTACCTATTATGTCATTAGACCTTTTTAAATTTCTAAAGATTGAATCTTTGAATGAAAATGAGAGTTTTGAGTCAAACTTATTCGAGATCCCTTTAACGTCCCGAAGAGTGTTTTAATGAGTAAAGATTGAATCTTTGAATGAAAATACCTCAATCAAGGTACCTACTATGTCAATAGACAATTTTAATGTATAAAGATTAAACCTTTGAAAGAAAATGAGAGTTTTGAGTTAAACTTATTCGAGATCCCCCTGACGTCACGAAGAGTGTTTTAATGAGCAAAGATTGAATCTTTGAAACAAATCACCTCAATCAAGGTACCGATTATGTCACTAGACCTTTTTAAGGTATAAAGATTGAATCTTGAAAGAGGATGAGAATTTTGAGTAAAACATATTCAAGTTCCCTTTGAGGACGCAAAGAGTGTTTTAATAAGTAAAGATTGAATCTTTGAATGAAAATACCTCAATCAAAGTACCTTTTATGTCACTAGACCATTTTAATGTATAAAGATAAAATCTTTGATAGAAAATAAGAGTTTTGAGTTAAACTTATTCGAGATTCTTTTGACGTCACGGAGAGTGTTTTAATGAGTAAGGTTTAAATCTTTGAATGAAATTACCTGAATCGAGGTACCTATTATGTCACTAGACCTTTTTAACGTATAAAGATTGAATCTTTGAAAGAAAATGATAGTTTTGAGTTTTACTTATTTGAGTGACGTATGGAGTTGCGAAGAGTGTTTTAGTGATTAAAGATCGAATCTTCGAATGAAAATACCTCAATAAAGGTACCTATATGTCAGTAGACCTTATTAACGTATAAAAATTGAATCTTTGAAAGAAAATGAGAGTTTTCAGTTGAACTAATTCGAGTTCCCTTTGACGTCCCGAAGAGTGTTTTAATGATCAAAGATTGAATCTTTGATTGAAAATACCTCCATCAAGGTTCCTATTATTTCACTAGACCATTTCAATGTACAAGGGTTGAATCTTTGAAAGAAAATGAGAGATTTGAGTTAAACTTGTTCGAGATCACTTCGACGTCACGAAGAGTGTTTTAACGAGTAAAGATTGAATCGTTGAATGAAATTACCTCAATCAAAGTATCTATTATGTCACGAGAACTTTTTAGTGTATCAAGATTGAATCTTTGTAAGAAAATGAGAGTTTTGAGTTTCACTTGTTCGAGTTACCTATGAAGTCGCGAAGGGTGTTTTTATAACTAAAGATTGAATCTTTGAATGAAAATGAGAGTTTCGAGAGAAACTTATTCGAGTTCCCTTTGACGTTCCGAAGAGTGTTTTAATGATCAAAGATTGAATCTTTGAATGAAAATACCTCAATCAAGGTACCTGCGATTTCACTAAACCATTTTAATGTGTAAAGATTGAATCTTTGAAAGAAAATGGGAGTTTTGAGTTAAACTTATTCGAGATCCCCTTGACATCACGAAGAGTGTTTTAATGAGAAAAGATTGAATCTTTGAATGAAATTACCTCAATCAGGGTACCTATTATGTCACTGGACCTTTTTAAATGTATAAAGGTCGAATCCTTTAAACAAAATGAGAGTTTTGAGTTAAATTTATTCGAGATCCCTTTGACGTCACGAAGAGTTTTTAATGAGTAAAGATTGAATGTTTGAATGAAATAACCTCAATCAAGATACCTATTTTGTCACTAGACCGTTTTAATGTATAAAGATTGAATCTCTGAAAGAAAATGAGAGTTTTGAGTTTAACTTCTCCGGGTCACGTGTGAAGTCCCGAAGAGTGTTTTAATGACCAAAGAATGAATCTTTGAATGAAAATACCTCGATCGAGGTACCTATTATGTCACTAGACCATTTTAATGTTCAAAAATTAAATCTTTGTTAAGAAATGAGAGTTTTGAGTTAAACTTATTCGAGAACACTTCGACGTGACGAAGAGTGTTTTAATGAGTAAGGATTGAATCCTTGAATGAAATTACCTCAATCAAGGTTCCTAATCTGTCACTAGACCTTTTTAATGTATAAAGATTGAATCTTTGAAAGAAAATGAGAGTTTTGAGTTTAACTTATTCGGGTTACGCATGAAGTCGCGAGGAGTGTTTTAATGAGTAACGATTGAATCTTTGAATGAAAATACATCAAATCAAGGTACCTATTACGCCACTAGACCATTTTAATGTATAAAGATCAAATTTTTGAAAGAACACGGGAGTTTTGGGTTAAACTTATTCGTGATCCCTTTGACGTCTCGAAGAGTGTTTTAATGAGTAAAGATTGAATCTTTGAATGAAATTATCTCAATCAAGGTACTTTTTATGTCACTAGATGATTTTAATTTATAAAGATTAAATCTTTCAACGAAAATGAGAGTTTCGAGTTAACTTTATTTGAGATCCCTTTGACGTCATGAAGAGTGTTTTAATGAGTAAAGACAAGATCATTGAATAAAATTAGCTTAATCAAGGTACCTACTAAGTCACTAGACCTTTTTAATGTATAGAGATGGAATCTTTGAAAGAAAATGAAAGTTTTGAGTTTAACTTATTCGAGTTACCTATGAAGTCGCGAAGGCCGTCTTAATGACTAAAGATTGAATGTTTGAATGAAAATACCTCAACAAAGGTGCTTATTATGTCACTGGACCATTTTAATGTATAAAGATTGAATCTTTGAAAGAAAATGAGAGTTTTGAGTTAAATTTATTCGAGTTCCCTTTGACGTCCCGAAGAGTGTTTTAATGAGTAAAGATTAAATCTTTGAATGAAAATACCTAAATCAAGGTACCTATTATGTCACTCGACCACTTTAACGTGTATAGTTATATCTCTAAAAGAAAATTAGAGTTTTGAGTTAAACTTATTCGATATCCCACTGACGTCACGAAGAGTATTTTAATGACTAAAGATTGAATCTTTGAATGAAATTACCTCAAACAAGTTACCTATTAGGTCAGTAGACCTTTTTATTGTATAAAGATTGAATCTTTGAAAGAAAGTGAGAGTTTTGAGTTTAACTTATTCAAGTTACCTATGAAGTCGCAAAGAGTGTTTTAATGGCAAAAGATTGAATCTTTGAATAAAAATACCTCTATAAAGGTACCTATTATGTCATTAGACCTTTTTAAATTTCTAAAGATTGAATCTTTGAATGAAAATGAGAGTTTTGAGTCAAACTTATTCGAGATCCCTTTAACGTCCCGAAGAGTGTTTTAATGAGTAAAGATTGAATCTTTGAATGAAAATACCTCAATCAAGGTACCTACTATGTCAATAGACAATTTTAATGTATAAAGATTAAACCTTTGAAAGAAAATGAGAGTTTTGAGTTAAACTTATTCGAGATCCCCCTGACGTCACGAAGAGTGTTTTAATGAGCAAAGATTGAATCTTTGAAACAAATCACCTCAATCAAGGTACCGATTATGTCACTAGACCTTTTTAAGGTATAAAGATTGAATCTTGAAAGAGGATGAGAATTTTGAGTAAAACATATTCAAGTTCCCTTTGAGGACGCAAAGAGTGTTTTAATAAGTAAAGATTGAATCTTTGAATGAAAATACCTCAATCAAAGTACCTTTTATGTCACTAGACCATTTTAATGTATAAAGATAAAATCTTTGATAGAAAATAAGAGTTTTGAGTTAAACTTATTCGAGATTCTTTTGACGTCACGGAGAGTGTTTTAATGAGTAAGGTTTAAATCTTTGAATGAAATTACCTGAATCGAGGTACCTATTATGTCACTAGACCTTTTTAACGTATAAAGATTGAATCTTTGAAAGAAAATGATAGTTTTGAGTTTTACTTATTTGAGTGACGTATGGAGTTGCGAAGAGTGTTTTAGTGATTAAAGATCGAATCTTCGAATGAAAATACCTCAATAAAGGTACCTATATGTCAGTAGACCTTATTAACGTATAAAAATTGAATCTTTGAAAGAAAATGAGAGTTTTCAGTTGAACTAATTCGAGTTCCCTTTGACGTCCCGAAGAGTGTTTTAATGATCAAAGATTGAATCTTTGATTGAAAATACCTCCATCAAGGTTCCTATTATTTCACTAGACCATTTCAATGTACAAGGGTTGAATCTTTGAAAGAAAATGAGAGATTTGAGTTAAACTTGTTCGAGATCACTTCGACGTCACGAAGAGTGTTTTAACGAGTAAAGATTGAATCGTTGAATGAAATTACCTCAATCAAAGTATCTATTATGTCACGAGAACTTTTTAGTGTATCAAGATTGAATCTTTGTAAGAAAATGAGAGTTTTGAGTTTCACTTGTTCGAGTTACCTATGAAGTCGCGAAGGGTGTTTTTATAACTAAAGATTGAATCTTTGAATGAAAATGAGAGTTTCGAGAGAAACTTATTCGAGTTCCCTTTGACGTTCCGAAGAGTGTTTTAATGATCAAAGATTGAATCTTTGAATGAAAATACCTCAATCAAGGTACCTGCGATTTCACTAAACCATTTTAATGTGTAAAGATTGAATCTTTGAAAGAAAATGGGAGTTTTGAGTTAAACTTATTCGAGATCCCCTTGACATCACGAAGAGTGTTTTAATGAGAAAAGATTGAATCTTTGAATGAAATTACCTCAATCAGGGTACCTATTATGTCACTGGACCTTTTTAAATGTATAAAGGTCGAATCCTTTAAACAAAATGAGAGTTTTGAGTTAAATTTATTCGAGATCCCTTTGACGTCACGAAGAGTTTTTAATGAGTAAAGATTGAATGTTTGAATGAAATAACCTCAATCAAGATACCTATTTTGTCACTAGACCGTTTTAATGTATAAAGATTGAATCTCTGAAAGAAAATGAGAGTTTTGAGTTTAACTTCTCCGGGTCACGTGTGAAGTCCCGAAGAGTGTTTTAATGACCAAAGAATGAATCTTTGAATGAAAATACCTCGATCGAGGTACCTATTATGTCACTAGACCATTTTAATGTTCAAAAATTAAATCTTTGTTAAGAAATGAGAGTTTTGAGTTAAACTTATTCGAGAACACTTCGACGTGACGAAGAGTGTTTTAATGAGTAAGGATTGAATCCTTGAATGAAATTACCTCAATCAAGGTTCCTAATCTGTCACTAGACCTTTTTAATGTATAAAGATTGAATCTTTGAAAGAAAATGAGAGTTTTGAGTTTAACTTATTCGGGTTACGCATGAAGTCGCGAGGAGTGTTTTAATGAGTAACGATTGAATCTTTGAATGAAAATACATCAAATCAAGGTACCTATTACGCCACTAGACCATTTTAATGTATAAAGATCAAATTTTTGAAAGAACACGGGAGTTTTGGGTTAAACTTATTCGTGATCCCTTTGACGTCTCGAAGAGTGTTTTAATGAGTAAAGATTGAATCTTTGAATGAAATTATCTCAATCAAGGTACTTTTTATGTCACTAGATGATTTTAATTTATAAAGATTAAATCTTTCAACGAAAATGAGAGTTTCGAGTTAACTTTATTTGAGATCCCTTTGACGTCATGAAGAGTGTTTTAATGAGTAAAGACAAGATCATTGAATAAAATTAGCTTAATCAAGGTACCTACTAAGTCACTAGACCTTTTTAATGTATAGAGATGGAATCTTTGAAAGAAAATGAAAGTTTTGAGTTTAACTTATTCGAGTTACCTATGAAGTCGCGAAGGCCGTCTTAATGACTAAAGATTGAATGTTTGAATGAAAATACCTCAACAAAGGTGCTTATTATGTCACTGGACCATTTTAATGTATAAAGATTGAATCTTTGAAAGAAAATGAGAGTTTTGAGTTAAATTTATTCGAGTTCCCTTTGACGTCCCGAAGAGTGTTTTAATGAGTAAAGATTAAATCTTTGAATGAAAATACCTAAATCAAGGTACCTATTATGTCACTCGACCACTTTAACGTGTATAGTTATATCTCTAAAAGAAAATTAGAGTTTTGAGTTAAACTTATTCGATATCCCACTGACGTCACGAAGAGTATTTTAATGACTAAAGATTGAATCTTTGAATGAAATTACCTCAAACAAGTTACCTATTAGGTCAGTAGACCTTTTTATTGTATAAAGATTGAATCTTTGAAAGAAAGTGAGAGTTTTGAGTTTAACTTATTCAAGTTACCTATGAAGTCGCAAAGAGTGTTTTAATGGCAAAAGATTGAATCTTTGAATAAAAATACCTCTATAAAGGTACCTATTATGTCATTAGACCTTTTTAAATTTCTAAAGATTGAATCTTTGAATGAAAATGAGAGTTTTGAGTCAAACTTATTCGAGATCCCTTTAACGTCCCGAAGAGTGTTTTAATGAGTAAAGATTGAATCTTTGAATGAAAATACCTCAATCAAGGTACCTACTATGTCAATAGACAATTTTAATGTATAAAGATTAAACCTTTGAAAGAAAATGAGAGTTTTGAGTTAAACTTATTCGAGATCCCCCTGACGTCACGAAGAGTGTTTTAATGAGCAAAGATTGAATCTTTGAAACAAATCACCTCAATCAAGGTACCGATTATGTCACTAGACCTTTTTAAGGTATAAAGATTGAATCTTGAAAGAGGATGAGAATTTTGAGTAAAACATATTCAAGTTCCCTTTGAGGACGCAAAGAGTGTTTTTGAATCTTTGAATGAAAATACCTCAATCAAAGTACCTTTTATGTCACTAGACCATTTTAATGTATAAAGATAAAATCTTTGATAGAAAATAAGAGTTTTGAGTTAAACTTATTCGATTCTTTTGACGTCACGGAGAGTGTTTTAATGAGTAAGGTTTAAATCTTTGAATGAAATTACCTGAATCGAGGTACCTATTATGTCACTAGACCTTTTTAACGTATAAAGATTGAATCTTTGAAAGAAAATGATAGTTTTGAGTTTTACTTATTTGAGTGACGTATGGAGTTGCGAAGAGTGTTTTAGTGATTAAAGATCGAATCTTCGAATGAAAATACCTCAATAAAGGTACCTATATGTCAGTAGACCTTATTAACGTATAAAAATTGAATCTTTGAAAGAAAATGAGAGTTTTCAGTTGAACTAATTCGAGTTCCCTTTGACGTCCCGAAGAGTGTTTTAATGATCAAAGATTGAATCTTTGATTGAAAATACCTCCATCAAGGTTCCTATTATTTCACTAGACCATTTCAATGTACAAGGGTTGAATCTTTGAAAGAAAATGAGAGATTTGAGTTAAACTTGTTCGAGATCACTTCGACGTCACGAAGAGTGTTTTAACGAGTAAAGATTGAATCGTTGAATGAAATTACCTCAATCAAAGTATCTATTATGTCACGAGAACTTTTTAGTGTATCAAGATTGAATCTTTGTAAGAAAATGAGAGTTTTGAGTTTCACTTGTTCGAGTTACCTATGAAGTCGCGAAGGGTGTTTTTATAACTAAAGATTGAATCTTTGAATGAAAATGAGAGTTTCGAGAGAAACTTATTCGAGTTCCCTTTGACGTTCCGAAGAGTGTTTTAATGATCAAAGATTGAATCTTTGAATGAAAATACCTCAATCAAGGTACCTGCGATTTCACTAAACCATTTTAATGTGTAAAGATTGAATCTTTGAAAGAAAATGGGAGTTTTGAGTTAAACTTATTCGAGATCCCCTTGACATCACGAAGAGTGTTTTAATGAGAAAAGATTGAATCTTTGAATGAAATTACCTCAATCAGGGTACCTATTATGTCACTGGACCTTTTTAAATGTATAAAGGTCGAATCCTTTAAACAAAATGAGAGTTTTGAGTTAAATTTATTCGAGATCCCTTTGACGTCACGAAGAGTTTTTAATGAGTAAAGATTGAATGTTTGAATGAAATAACCTCAATCAAGATACCTATTTTGTCACTAGACCGTTTTAATGTATAAAGATTGAATCTCTGAAAGAAAATGAGAGTTTTGAGTTTAACTTCTCCGGGTCACGTGTGAAGTCCCGAAGAGTGTTTTAATGACCAAAGAATGAATCTTTGAATGAAAATACCTCGATCGAGGTACCTATTATGTCACTAGACCATTTTAATGTACAAAGATTAAATCTTTGTTAAGAAATGAGAGTTTTGAGTTAAACTTATTCGAGAACACTTCGACGTGACGAAGAGTGTTTTAATGAGTAAGGATTGAATCCTTGAATGAAATTACCTCAATCAAGGTTCCTAATCTGTCACTAGACCTTTTTAATGTATAAAGATTGAATCTTTGAAAGAAAATGAGAGTTTTGAGTTTAACTTATTCGGGTTACGCATGAAGTCGCGAGGAGTGTTTTAATGAGTAACGATTGAATCTTTGAATGAAAATACATCAAATCAAGGTACCTATTACGCCACTAGACCATTTTAATGTATAAAGATCAAATTTTTGAAAGAACACGGGAGTTTTGGGTTAAACTTATTCGTGATCCCTTTGACGTCTCGAAGAGTGTTTTAATGAGTAAAGATTGAATCTTTGAATGAAATTATCTCAATCAAGGTACTTTTTATGTCACTAGATGATTTTAATTTATAAAGATTAAATCTTTCAACGAAAATGAGAGTTTCGAGTTAACTTTATTTGAGATCCCTTTGACGTCATGAAGAGTGTTTTAATGAGTAAAGACAAGATCATTGAATAAAATTAGCTTAATCAAGGTACCTACTAAGTCACTAGACCTTTTTAATGTATAGAGATGGAATCTTTGAAAGAAAATGAAAGTTTTGAGTTTAACTTATTCGAGTTACCTATGAAGTCGCGAAGGCCGTCTTAATGACTAAAGATTGAATGTTTGAATGAAAATACCTCAACAAAGGTGCTTATTATGTCACTGGACCATTTTAATGTATAAAGATTGAATCTTTGAAAGAAAATGAGAGTTTTGAGTTAAATTTATTCGAGTTCCCTTTGACGTCCCGAAGAGTGTTTTAATGAGTAAAGATTAAATCTTTGAATGAAAATACCTAAATCAAGGTACCTATTATGTCACTCGACCACTTTAACGTGTATAGTTATATCTCTAAAAGAAAATTAGAGTTTTGAGTTAAACTTATTCGATATCCCACTGACGTCACGAAGAGTATTTTAATGACTAAAGATTGAATCTTTGAATGAAATTACCTCAAACAAGTTACCTATTAGGTCAGTAGACCTTTTTATTGTATAAAGATTGAATCTTTGAAAGAAAGTGAGAGTTTTGAGTTTAACTTATTCAAGTTACCTATGAAGTCGCAAAGAGTGTTTTAATGGCAAAAGATTGAATCTTTGAATAAAAATACCTCTATAAAGGTACCTATTATGTCATTAGACCTTTTTAAATTTCTAAAGATTGAATCTTTGAATGAAAATGAGAGTTTTGAGTCAAACTTATTCGAGATCCCTTTAACGTCCCGAAGAGTGTTTTAATGAGTAAAGATTGAATCTTTGAATGAAAATACCTCAATCAAGGTACCTACTATGTCAATAGACAATTTTAATGTATAAAGATTAAACCTTTGAAAGAAAATGAGAGTTTTGAGTTAAACTTATTCGAGATCCCTCTGACGTCACGAAGAGTGTTTTAATGAGCAAAGATTGAATCTTTGAAACAAATCACCTCAATCAAGGTACCGATTATGTCACTAGACCTTTTTAAGGTATAAAGATTGAATCTTGAAAGAGGATGAGAATTTTGAGTAAAACATATTCAAGTTCCCTTTGAGGACGCAAAGAGTGTTTTAATAAGTAAAGATTGAATCTTTGAATGAAAATACCTCAATCAAAGTACCTTTTATGTCACTAGACCATTTTAATGTATAAAGATAAAATCTTTGATAGAAAATAAGAGTTTTGAGTTAAACTTATTCGAGATTCTTTTGACGTCACGGAGAGTGTTTTAATGAGTAAGGTTTAAATCTTTGAATGAAATTACCTGAATCGAGGTACCTATTATGTCACTAGACCTTTTTAACGTATAAAGATTGAATCTTTGAAAGAAAATGATAGTTTTGAGTTTTACTTATTTGAGTGACGTATGGAGTTGCGAAGAGTGTTTTAGTGATTAAAGATCGAATCTTCGAATGAAAATACCTCAATAAAGGTACCTATATGTCAGTAGACCTTATTAACGTATAAAAATTGAATCTTTGAAAGAAAATGAGAGTTTTCAGTTGAACTAATTCGAGTTCCCTTTGACGTCCCGAAGAGTGTTTTAATGATCAAAGATTGAATCTTTGATTGAAAATACCTCCATCAAGGTTCCTATTATTTCACTAGACCATTTCAATGTACAAGGGTTGAATCTTTGAAAGAAAATGAGAGATTTGAGTTAAACTTGTTCGAGATCACTTCGACGTCACGAAGAGTGTTTTAACGAGTAAAGATTGAATCGTTGAATGAAATTACCTCAATCAAAGTATCTATTATGTCACGAGAACTTTTTAGTGTATCAAGATTGAATCTTTGTAAGAAAATGAGAGTTTTGAGTTTCACTTGTTCGAGTTACCTATGAAGTCGCGAAGGGTGTTTTTATAACTAAAGATTGAATCTTTGAATGAAAATGAGAGTTTCGAGAGAAACTTATTCGAGTTCCCTTTGACGTTCCGAAGAGTGTTTTAATGATCAAAGATTGAATCTTTGAATGAAAATACCTCAATCAAGGTACCTGCGATTTCACTAAACCATTTTAATGTGTAAAGATTGAATCTTTGAAAGAAAATGGGAGTTTTGAGTTAAACTTATTCGAGATCCCCTTGACATCACGAAGAGTGTTTTAATGAGAAAAGATTGAATCTTTGAATGAAATTACCTCAATCAGGGTACCTATTATGTCACTGGACCTTTTTAAATGTATAAAGGTCGAATCCTTTAAACAAAATGAGAGTTTTGAGTTAAATTTATTCGAGATCCCTTTGACGTCACGAAGAGTTTTTAATGAGTAAAGATTGAATGTTTGAATGAAATAACCTCAATCAAGATACCTATTTTGTCACTAGACCGTTTTAATGTATAAAGATTGAATCTCTGAAAGAAAATGAGAGTTTTGAGTTTAACTTCTCCGGGTCACGTGTGAAGTCCCGAAGAGTGTTTTAATGACCAAAGAATGAATCTTTGAATGAAAATACCTCGATCGAGGTACCTATTATGTCACTAGACCATTTTAATGTACAAAGATTAAATCTTTGTTAAGAAATGAGAGTTTTGAGTTAAACTTATTCGAGAACACTTCGACGTGACGAAGAGTGTTTTAATGAGTAAGGATTGAATCCTTGAATGAAATTACCTCAATCAAGGTTCCTAATCTGTCACTAGACCTTTTTAATGTATAAAGATTGAATCTTTGAAAGAAAATGAGAGTTTTGAGTTTAACTTATTCGGGTTACGCATGAAGTCGCGAGGAGTGTTTTAATGAGTAACGATTGAATCTTTGAATGAAAATACATCAAATCAAGGTACCTATTACGCCACTAGACCATTTTAATGTATAAAGATCAAATTTTTGAAAGAACACGGGAGTTTTGGGTTAAACTTATTCGTGATCCCTTTGACGTCTCGAAGAGTGTTTTAATGAGTAAAGATTGAATCTTTGAATGAAATTATCTCAATCAAGGTACTTTTTATGTCACTAGATGATTTTAATTTATAAAGATTAAATCTTTCAACGAAAATGATTAAAATTAGCTTAATCAAGGTACCTACTAAGTCACTAGACCTTTTTAATGTATAGAGATGGAATCTTTGAAAGAAAATGAAAGTTTTGAGTTTAACTTATTCGAGTTACCTATGAAGTCGCGAAGGCCGTCTTAATGACTAAAGATTGAATGTTTGAATGAAAATACCTCAACAAAGGTGCTTATTATGTCACTGGACCATTTTAATGTATAAAGATTGAATCTTTGAAAGAAAATGAGAGTTTTGAGTTAAATTTATTCGAGTTCCCTTTGACGTCCCGAAGAGTGTTTTAATGAGTAAAGATTAAATCTTTGATTGAAAATACCTAAATCAAGGTACCTATTATGTCACTCGACCACTTTAACGTGTATAGTTATATCTCTAAAAGAAAATTAGAGTTTTGAGTTAAACTTATTCGATATCCCACTGACGTCACGAAGAGTATTTTAATGACTAAAGATTGAATCTTTGAATGAAATTACCTCAAACAAGTTACCTATTAGGTCAGTAGACCTTTTTATTGTATAAAGATTGAATCTTTGAAAGAAAGTGAGAGTTTTGAGTTTAACTTATTCAAGTTACCTATGAAGTCGCAAAGAGTGTTTTAATGGCAAAAGATTGAATCTTTGAATAAAAATACCTCTATAAAGGTACCTATTATGTCATTAGACCTTTTTAAATTTCTAAAGATTGAATCTTTGAATGAAAATGAGAGTTTTGAGTCAAACTTATTCGAGATCCCTTTAACGTCCCGAAGAGTGTTTTAATGAGTAAAGATTGAATCTTTGAATGAAAATACCTCAATCAAGGTACCTACTATGTCAATAGACAATTTTAATGTATAAAGATTAAACCTTTGAAAGAAAATGAGAGTTTTGAGTTAAACTTATTCGAGATCCCTCTGACGTCACGAAGAGTGTTTTAATGAGCAAAGATTGAATCTTTGAAACAAATCACCTCAATCAAGGTACCGATTATGTCACTAGACCTTTTTAAGGTATAAAGATTGAATCTTGAAAGAGGATGAGAATTTTGAGTAAAACATATTCAAGTTCCCTTTGAGGACGCAAAGAGTGTTTTAATAAGTAAAGATTGAATCTTTGAATGAAAATACCTCAATCAAAGTACCTTTTATGTCACTAGACCATTTTAATGTATAAAGATAAAATCTTTGATAGAAAATAAGAGTTTTGAGTTAAACTTATTCGAGATTCTTTTGACGTCACGGAGAGTGTTTTAATGAGTAAGGTTTAAATCTTTGAATGAAATTACCTGAATCGAGGTACCTATTATGTCACTAGACCTTTTTAACGTATAAAGATTGAATCTTTGAAAGAAAATGATAGTTTTGAGTTTTACTTATTTGAGTGACGTATGGAGTTGCGAAGAGTGTTTTAGTGATTAAAGATCGAATCTTCGAATGAAAATACCTCAATAAAGGTACCTATATGTCAGTAGACCTTATTAACGTATAAAAATTGAATCTTTGAAAGAAAATGAGAGTTTTCAGTTGAACTAATTCGAGTTCCCTTTGACGTCCCGAAGAGTGTTTTAATGATCAAAGATTGAATCTTTGATTGAAAATACCTCCATCAAGGTTCCTATTATTTCACTAGACCATTTCAATGTACAAGGGTTGAATCTTTGAAAGAAAATGAGAGATTTGAGTTAAACTTGTTCGAGATCACTTCGACGTCACGAAGAGTGTTTTAACGAGTAAAGATTGAATCGTTGAATGAAATTACCTCAATCAAAGTATCTATTATGTCACGAGAACTTTTTAGTGTATCAAGATTGAATCTTTGTAAGAAAATGAGAGTTTTGAGTTTCACTTGTTCGAGTTACCTATGAAGTCGCGAAGGGTGTTTTTATAACTAAAGATTGAATCTTTGAATGAAAATGAGAGTTTCGAGAGAAACTTATTCGAGTTCCCTTTGACGTTCCGAAGAGTGTTTTAATGATCAAAGATTGAATCTTTGAATGAAAATACCTCAATCAAGGTACCTGCGATTTCACTAAACCATTTTAATGTGTAAAGATTGAATCTTTGAAAGAAAATGGGAGTTTTGAGTTAAACTTATTCGAGATCCCCTTGACATCACGAAGAGTGTTTTAATGAGAAAAGATTGAATCTTTGAATGAAATTACCTCAATCAGGGTACCTATTATGTCACTGGACCTTTTTAAATGTATAAAGGTCGAATCCTTTAAACAAAATGAGAGTTTTGAGTTAAATTTATTCGAGATCCCTTTGACGTCACGAAGAGTTTTTAATGAGTAAAGATTGAATGTTTGAATGAAATAACCTCAATCAAGATACCTATTTTGTCACTAGACCGTTTTAATGTATAGAGATTGAATCTCTGAAAGAAAATGAGAGTTTTGAGTTTAACTTCTCCGGGTCACGTGTGAAGTCCCGAAGAGTGTTTTAATGACCAAAGAATGAATCTTTGAATGAAAATACCTCGATCGAGGTACCTATTATGTCACTAGACCATTTTAATGTACAAAGATTAAATCTTTGTTAAGAAATGAGAGTTTTGAGTTAAACTTATTCGAGAACACTTCGACGTGACGAAGAGTGTTTTAATGAGTAAGGATTGAATCCTTGAATGAAATTACCTCAATCAAGGTTCCTAATCTGTCACTAGACCTTTTTAATGTATAAAGATTGAATCTTTGAAAGAAAATGAGAGTTTTGAGTTTAACTTATTCGGGTTACGCATGAAGTCGCGAGGAGTGTTTTAATGAGTAACGATTGAATCTTTGAATGAAAATACATCAAATCAAGGTACCTATTACGCCACTAGACCATTTTAATGTATAAAGATCAAATTTTTGAAAGAACACGGGAGTTTTGGGTTAAACTTATTCGTGATCCCTTTGACGTCTCGAAGAGTGTTTTAATGAGTAAAGATTGAATCTTTGAATGAAATTATCTCAATCAAGGTACTTTTTATGTCACTAGATGATTTTAATTTATAAAGATTAAATCTTTCAACGAAAATGAGAGTTTCGAGTTAACTTTATTTGAGATCCCTTTGACGTCATGAAGAGTGTTTTAATGAGTAAAGACAAGATCATTGAATAAAATTAGCTTAATCAAGGTACCTACTAAGTCACTAGACCTTTTTAATGTATAGAGATGGAATCTTTGAAAGAAAATGAAAGTTTTGAGTTTAACTTATTCGAGTTACCTATGAAGTCGCGAAGGCCGTCTTAATGACTAAAGATTGAATGTTTGAATGAAAATACCTCAACAAAGGTGCTTATTATGTCACTGGACCATTTTAATGTATAAAGATTGAATCTTTGAAAGAAAATGAGAGTTTTGAGTTAAATTTATTCGAGTTCCCTTTGACGTCCCGAAGAGTGTTTTAATGAGTAAAGATTAAATCTTTGAATGAAAATACCTAAATCAAGGTACCTATTATGTCACTCGACCACTTTAACGTGTATAGTTATATCTCTAAAAGAAAATTAGAGTTTTGAGTTAAACTTATTCGATATCCCACTGACGTCACGAAGAGTATTTTAATGACTAAAGATTGAATCTTTGAATGAAATTACCTCAAACAAGTTACCTATTAGGTCAGTAGACCTTTTTATTGTATAAAGATTGAATCTTTGAAAGAAAGTGAGAGTTTTGAGTTTAACTTATTCAAGTTACCTATGAAGTCGCAAAGAGTGTTTTAATGGCAAAAGATTGAATCTTTGAATAAAAATACCTCTATAAAGGTACCTATTATGTCATTAGACCTTTTTAAATTTCTAAAGATTGAATCTTTGAATGAAAATGAGAGTTTTGAGTCAAACTTATTCGAGATCCCTTTAACGTCCCGAAGAGTGTTTTAATGAGTAAAGATTGAATCTTTGAATGAAAATACCTCAATCAAGGTACCTACTATGTCAATAGACAATTTTAATGTATAAAGATTAAACCTTTGAAAGAAAATGAGAGTTTTGAGTTAAACTTATTCGAGATCCCCCTGACGTCACGAAGAGTGTTTTAATGAGCAAAGATTGAATCTTTGAAACAAATCACCTCAATCAAGGTACCGATTATGTCACTAGACCTTTTTAAGGTATAAAGATTGAATCTTGAAAGAGGATGAGAATTTTGAGTAAAACATATTCAAGTTCCCTTTGAGGACGCAAAGAGTGTTTTTGAATCTTTGAATGAAAATACCTCAATCAAAGTACCTTTTATGTCACTAGACCATTTTAATGTATAAAGATAAAATCTTTGATAGAAAATAAGAGTTTTGAGTTAAACTTATTCGATTCTTTTGACGTCACGGAGAGTGTTTTAATGAGTAAGGTTTAAATCTTTGAATGAAATTACCTGAATCGAGGTACCTATTATGTCACTAGACCTTTTTAACGTATAAAGATTGAATCTTTGAAAGAAAATGATAGTTTTGAGTTTTACTTATTTGAGTGACGTATGGAGTTGCGAAGAGTGTTTTAGTGATTAAAGATCGAATCTTCGAATGAAAATACCTCAATAAAGGTACCTATATGTCAGTAGACCTTATTAACGTATAAAAATTGAATCTTTGAAAGAAAATGAGAGTTTTCAGTTGAACTAATTCGAGTTCCCTTTGACGTCCCGAAGAGTGTTTTAATGATCAAAGATTGAATCTTTGATTGAAAATACCTCCATCAAGGTTCCTATTATTTCACTAGACCATTTCAATGTACAAGGGTTGAATCTTTGAAAGAAAATGAGAGATTTGAGTTAAACTTGTTCGAGATCACTTCGACGTCACGAAGAGTGTTTTAACGAGTAAAGATTGAATCGTTGAATGAAATTACCTCAATCAAAGTATCTATTATGTCACGAGAACTTTTTAGTGTATCAAGATTGAATCTTTGTAAGAAAATGAGAGTTTTGAGTTTCACTTGTTCGAGTTACCTATGAAGTCGCGAAGGGTGTTTTTATAACTAAAGATTGAATCTTTGAATGAAAATGAGAGTTTCGAGAGAAACTTATTCGAGTTCCCTTTGACGTTCCGAAGAGTGTTTTAATGATCAAAGATTGAATCTTTGAATGAAAATACCTCAATCAAGGTACCTGCGATTTCACTAAACCATTTTAATGTGTAAAGATTGAATCTTTGAAAGAAAATGGGAGTTTTGAGTTAAACTTATTCGAGATCCCCTTGACATCACGAAGAGTGTTTTAATGAGAAAAGATTGAATCTTTGAATGAAATTACCTCAATCAGGGTACCTATTATGTCACTGGACCTTTTTAAATGTATAAAGGTCGAATCCTTTAAACAAAATGAGAGTTTTGAGTTAAATTTATTCGAGATCCCTTTGACGTCACGAAGAGTTTTTAATGAGTAAAGATTGAATGTTTGAATGAAATAACCTCAATCAAGATACCTATTTTGTCACTAGACCGTTTTAATGTATAAAGATTGAATCTCTGAAAGAAAATGAGAGTTTTGAGTTTAACTTCTCCGGGTCACGTGTGAAGTCCCGAAGAGTGTTTTAATGACCAAAGAATGAATCTTTGAATGAAAATACCTCGATCGAGGTACCTATTATGTCACTAGACCATTTTAATGTTCAAAGATTAAATCTTTGTTAAGAAATGAGAGTTTTGAGTTAAACTTATTCGAGAACACTTCGACGTGACGAAGAGTGTTTTAATGAGTAAGGATTGAATCCTTGAATGAAATTACCTCAATCAAGGTTCCTAATCTGTCACTAGACCTTTTTAATGTATAAAGATTGAATCTTTGAAAGAAAATGAGAGTTTTGAGTTTAACTTATTCGGGTTACGCATGAAGTCGCGAGGAGTGTTTTAATGAGTAACGATTGAATCTTTGAATGAAAATACATCAAATCAAGGTACCTATTACGCCACTAGACCATTTTAATGTATAAAGATCAAATTTTTGAAAGAACACGGGAGTTTTGGGTTAAACTTATTCGTGATCCCTTTGACGTCTCGAAGAGTGTTTTAATGAGTAAAGATTGAATCTTTGAATGAAATTATCTCAATCAAGGTACTTTTTATGTCACTAGATGATTTTAATTTATAAAGATTAAATCTTTCAACGAAAATGAGAGTTTCGAGTTAACTTTATTTGAGATCCCTTTGACGTCATGAAGAGTGTTTTAATGAGTAAAGACAAGATCATTGAATAAAATTAGCTTAATCAAGGTACCTACTAAGTCACTAGACCTTTTTAATGTATAGAGATGGAATCTTTGAAAGAAATTGAAAGTTTTGAGTTTAACTTATTCGAGTTACCTATGAAGTCGCGAAGGCCGTCTTAATGACTAAAGATTGAATGTTTGAATGAAAATACCTCAACAAAGGTGCTTATTATGTCACTGGACCATTTTAATGTATAAAGATTGAATCTTTGAAAGAAAATGAGAGTTTTGAGTTAAATTTATTCGAGTTCCCTTTGACGTCCCGAAGAGTGTTTTAATGAGTAAAGATTAAATCTTTGAATGAAAATACCTAAATCAAGGTACCTATTATGTCACTCGACCACTTTAACGTGTATAGTTATATCTCTAAAAGAAAATTAGAGTTTTGAGTTAAACTTATTCGATATCCCACTGACGTCACGAAGAGTATTTTAATGACTAAAGATTGAATCTTTGAATGAAATTACCTCAAACAAGTTACCTATTAGGTCAGTAGACCTTTTTATTGTATAAAGATTGAATCTTTGAAAGAAAGTGAGAGTTTTGAGTTTAACTTATTCAAGTTACCTATGAAGTCGCAAAGAGTGTTTTAATGGCAAAAGATTGAATCTTTGAATAAAAATACCTCTATAAAGGTACCTATTATGTCATTAGACCTTTTTAAATTTCTAAAGATTGAATCTTTGAATGAAAATGAGAGTTTTGAGTCAAACTTATTCGAGATCCCTTTAACGTCCCGAAGAGTGTTTTAATGAGTAAAGATTGAATCTTTGAATGAAAATACCTCAATCAAGGTACCTACTATGTCAATAGACAATTTTAATGTATAAAGATTAAACCTTTGAAAGAAAATGAGAGTTTTGAGTTAAACTTATTCGAGATCCCCCTGACGTCACGAAGAGTGTTTTAATGAGCAAAGATTGAATCTTTGAAACAAATCACCTCAATCAAGGTACCGATTATGTCACTAGACCTTTTTAAGGTATAAAGATTGAATCTTGAAAGAGGATGAGAATTTTGAGTAAAACATATTCAAGTTCCCTTTGAGGACGCAAAGAGTGTTTTTGAATCTTTGAATGAAAATACCTCAATCAAAGTACCTTTTATGTCACTAGACCATTTTAATGTATAAAGATAAAATCTTTGATAGAAAATAAGAGTTTTGAGTTAAACTTATTCGATTCTTTTGACGTCACGGAGAGTGTTTTAATGAGTAAGGTTTAAATCTTTGAATGAAATTACCTGAATCGAGGTACCTATTATGTCACTAGACCTTTTTAACGTATAAAGATTGAATCTTTGAAAGAAAATGATAGTTTTGAGTTTTACTTATTTGAGTGACGTATGGAGTTGCGAAGAGTGTTTTAGTGATTAAAGATCGAATCTTCGAATGAAAATACCTCAATAAAGGTACCTATATGTCAGTAGACCTTATTAACGTATAAAAATTGAATCTTTGAAAGAAAATGAGAGTTTTCAGTTGAACTAATTCGAGTTCCCTTTGACGTCCCGAAGAGTGTTTTAATGATCAAAGATTGAATCTTTGATTGAAAATACCTCCATCAAGGTTCCTATTATTTCACTAGACCATTTCAATGTACAAGGGTTGAATCTTTGAAAGAAAATGAGAGATTTGAGTTAAACTTGTTCGAGATCACTTCGGCGTCACGAAGAGTGTTTTAACGAGTAAAGATTGAATCGTTGAATGAAATTACCTCAATCAAAGTATCTATTATGTCACGAGAACTTTTTAGTGTATCAAGATTGAATCTTTGTAAGAAAATGAGAGTTTTGAGTTTCACTTGTTCGAGTTACCTATGAAGTCGCGAAGGGTGTTTTTATAACTAAAGATTGAATCTTTGAATGAAAATGAGAGTTTCGAGAGAAACTTATTCGAGTTCCCTTTGACGTTCCGAAGAGTGTTTTAATGATCAAAGATTGAATCTTTGAATGAAAATACCTCAATCAAGGTACCTGCGATTTCACTAAACCATTTTAATGTGTAAAGATTGAATCTTTGAAAGAAAATGGGAGTTTTGAGTTAAACTTATTCGAGATCCCCTTGACATCACGAAGAGTGTTTTAATGAGAAAAGATTGAATCTTTGAATGAAATTACCTCAATCAGGGTACCTATTATGTCACTGGACCTTTTTAAATGTATAAAGGTCGAATCCTTTAAACAAAATGAGAGTTTTGAGTTAAATTTATTCGAGATCCCTTTGACGTCACGAAGAGTTTTTAATGAGTAAAGATTGAATGTTTGAATGAAATAACCTCAATCAAGATACCTATTTTGTCACTAGACCGTTTTAATGTATAAAGATTGAATCTCTGAAAGAAAATGAGAGTTTTGAGTTTAACTTCTCCGGGTCACGTGTGAAGTCCCGAAGAGTGTTTTAATGACCAAAGAATGAATCTTTGAATGAAAATACCTCGATCGAGGTACCTATTATGTCGCTAGACCATTTTAATGTACAAAGATTAAATCTTTGTTAAGAAATGAGAGTTTTGAGTTAAACTTATTCGAGAACACTTCGACGTGACGAAGAGTGTTTTAATGAGTAAGGATTGAATCCTTGAATGAAATTACCTCAATCAAGGTTCCTAATCTGTCACTAGACCTTTTTAATGTATAAAGATTGAATCTTTGAAAGAAAATGAGAGTTTTGAGTTTAACTTATTCGGGTTACGCATGAAGTCGCGAGGAGTGTTTTAATGAGTAACGATTGAATCTTTGAATGAAAATACATCAAATCAAGGTACCTATTACGCCAGTAGACCATTTTAATGTATAAAGATCAAATTTTTGAAAGAACACGGGAGTTTTGGGTTAAACTTATTCGTGATCCCTTTGACGTCTCGAAGAGTGTTTTAATGAGTAAAGATTGAATCTTTGAATGAAATTATCTCAATCAAGGTACTTTTTATGTCACTAGATGATTTTAATTTATAAAGATTAAATCTTTCAACGAAAATGAGAGTTTCGAGTTAACTTTATTTGAGATCCCTTTGACGTCATGAAGAGTGTTTTAATGAGTAAAGACAAGATCATTGAATAAAATTAGCTTAATCAAGGTACCTACTAAGTCACTAGACCTTTTTAATGTATAGAGATGGAATCTTTGAAAGAAAATGAAAGTTTTGAGTTTAACTTATTCGAGTTACCTATGAAGTCGCGAAGGCCGTCTTAATGACTAAAGATTGAATGTTTGAATGAAAATACCTCAACAAAGGTGCTTATTATGTCACTGGACCATTTTAATGTATAAAGATTGAATCTTTGAAAGAAAATGAGAGTTTTGAGTTAAATTTATTCGAGTTCCCTTTGACGTCCCGAAGAGTGTTTTAATGAGTAAAGATTAAATCTTTGAATGAAAATACCTAAATCAAGGTACCTATTATGTCACTCGACCACTTTAACGTGTATAGTTATATCTCTAAAAGAAAATTAGAGTTTTGAGTTAAACTTATTCGATATCCCACTGACGTCACGAAGAGTATTTTAATGACTAAAGATTGAATCTTTGAATGAAATTACCTCAAACAAGTTACCTATTAGGTCAGTAGACCTTTTTATTGTATAAAGATTGAATCTTTGAAAGAAAGTGAGAGTTTTGAGTTTAACTTATTCAAGTTACCTATGAAGTCGCAAAGAGTGTTTTAATGGCAAAAGATTGAATCTTTGAATAAAAATACCTCTATAAAGGTACCTATTATGTCATTAGACCTTTTTAAATTTCTAAAGATTGAATCTTTGAATGAAAATGAGAGTTTTGAGTCAAACTTATTCGAGATCCCTTTAACGTCCCGAAGAGTGTTTTAATGAGTAAAGATTGAATCTTTGAATGAAAATACCTCAATCAAGGTACCTACTATGTCAATAGACAATTTTAATGTATAAAGATTAAACCTTTGAAAGAAAATGAGAGTTTTGAGTTAAACTTATTCGAGATCCCCCTGACGTCACGAAGAGTGTTTTAATGAGCAAAGATTGAATCTTTGAAACAAATCACCTCAATCAAGGTACCGATTATGTCACTAGACCTTTTTAAGGTATAAAGATTGAATCTTGAAAGAGGATGAGAATTTTGAGTAAAACATATTCAAGTTCCCTTTGAGGACGCAAAGAGTGTTTTTGAATCTTTGAATGAAAATACCTCAATCAAAGTACCTTTTATGTCACTAGACCATTTTAATGTATAAAGATAAAATCTTTGATAGAAAATAAGAGTTTTGAGTTAAACTTATTCGAGATTCTTTTGACGTCACGGAGAGTGTTTTAATGAGTAAGGTTTAAATCTTTGAATGAAATTACCTGAATCGAGGTACCTATTATGTCACTAGACCTTTTTAACGTATAAAGATTGAATCTTTGAAAGAAAATGATAGTTTTGAGTTTTACTTATTTGAGTGACGTATGGAGTTGCGAAGAGTGTTTTAGTGATTAAAGATCGAATCTTCGAATGAAAATACCTCAATAAAGGTACCTATATGTCAGTAGACCTTATTAACGTATAAAAATTGAATCTTTGAAAGAAAATGAGAGTTTTCAGTTGAACTAATTCGAGTTCCCTTTGACGTCCCGAAGAGTGTTTTAATGATCAAAGATTGAATCTTTGATTGAAAATACCTCCATCAAGGTTCCTATTATTTCACTAGACCATTTCAATGTACAAGGGTTGAATCTTTGAAAGAAAATGAGAGATTTGAGTTAAACTTGTTCGAGATCACTTCGACGTCACGAAGAGTGTTTTAACGAGTAAAGATTGAATCGTTGAATGAAATTACCTCAATCAAAGTATCTATTATGTCACGAGAACTTTTTAGTGTATCAAGATTGAATCTTTGTAAGAAAATGAGAGTTTTGAGTTTCACTTGTTCGAGTTACCTATGAAGTCGCGAAGGGTGTTTTTATAACTAAAGATTGAATCTTTGAATGAAAATGAGAGTTTCGAGAGAAACTTATTCGAGTTCCCTTTGACGTTCCGAAGAGTGTTTTAATGATCAAAGATTGAATCTTTGAATGAAAATACCTCAATCAAGGTACCTGCGATTTCACTAAACCATTTTAATGTGTAAAGATTGAATCTTTGAAAGAAAATAGGAGTTTCGAGTTAAACTTATTCGAGATCCCCTTGACATCACGAAGAGTGTTTTAATGAGAAAATATTGAATCTTTGAATGAAATTACCTCAATCAGGGTACCTATTATGTCACTGGACCTTTTTAAATGTATAAAGGTCGAATCCTTTAAACAAAATGAGAGTTTTGAGTTAAATTTATTCGAGATCCCTTTGACGTCACGAAGAGTTTTTAATGAGTAAAGATTGAATGTTTGAATGAAATAACCTCAATCAAGATACCTATTTTGTCACTAGACCGTTTTAATGTATAAAGATTGAATCTCTGAAAGAAAATGAGAGTTTTGAGTTTAACTTCTCCGGGTCACGTGTGAAGTCCCGAAGAGTGTTTTAATGACCAAAGAATGAATCTTTGAATGAAAATACCTCGATCGAGGTACCTATTATGTCGCTAGACCATTTTAATGTACAAAGATTAAATCTTTGTTAAGAAATGAGAGTTTTGAGTTAAACTTATTCGAGAACACTTCGACGTGACGAAGAGTGTTTTAATGAGTAAGGATTGAATCCTTGAATGAAATTACCTCAATCAAGGTTCCTAATCTGTCACTAGACCTTTTTAATGTATAAAGATTGAATCTTTGAAAGAAAATGAGAGTTTTGAGTTTAACTTATTCGGGTTACGCATGAAGTCGCGAGGAGTGTTTTAATGAGTAACGATTGAATCTTTGAATGAAAATACATCAAATCAAGGTACCTATTACGCCACTAGACCATTTTAATGTATAAAGATCAAATTTTTGAAAGAACACGGGAGTTTTGGGTTAAACTTATTCGTGATCCCTTTGACGTCTCGAAGAGTGTTTTAATGAGTAAAGATTGAATCTTTGAATGAAATTATCTCAATCAAGGTACTTTTTATGTCACTAGATGATTTTAATTTATAAAGATTAAATCTTTCAACGAAAATGATTAAAATTAGCTTAATCAAGGTACCTACTAAGTCACTAGACCTTTTTAATGTATAGAGATGGAATCTTTGAAAGAAAATGAAAGTTTTGAGTTTAACTTATTCGAGTTACCTATGAAGTCGCGAAGGCCGTCTTAATGACTAAAGATTGAATGTTTGAATGAAAATACCTCAACAAAGGTGCTTATTATGTCACTGGACCATTTTAATGTATAAAGATTGAATCTTTGAAAGAAAATGAGAGTTTTGAGTTAAATTTATTCGAGTTCCCTTTGACGTCCCGAAGAGTGTTTTAATGAGTAAAGATTAAATCTTTGAATGAAAATACCTAAATCAAGGTACCTATTATGTCACTCGACCACTTTAACGTGTATAGTTATATCTCTAAAAGAAAATTAGAGTTTTGAGTTAAACTTATTCGATATCCCACTGACGTCACGAAGAGTATTTTAATGACTAAAGATTGAATCTTTGAATGAAATTACCTCAAACAAGTTACCTATTAGGTCAGTAGACCTTTTTATTGTATAAAGATTGAATCTTTGAAAGAAAGTGAGAGTTTTGAGTTTAACTTATTCAAGTTACCTATGAAGTCGCAAAGAGTGTTTTAATGGCAAAAGATTGAATCTTTGAATAAAAATACCTCTATAAAGGTACCTATTATGTCATTAGACCTTTTTAAATTTCTAAAGATTGAATCTTTGAATGAAAATGAGAGTTTTGAGTCAAACTTATTCGAGATCCCTTTAACGTCCCGAAGAGTGTTTTAATGAGTAAAGATTGAATCTTTGAATGAAAATACCTCAATCAAGGTACCTACTATGTCAATAGACAATTTTAATGTATAAAGATTAAACCTTTGAAAGAAAATGAGAGTTTTGAGTTAAACTTATTCGAGATCCCTCTGACGTCACGAAGAGTGTTTTAATGAGCAAAGATTGAATCTTTGAAACAAATCACCTCAATCAAGGTACCGATTATGTCACTAGACCTTTTTAAGGTATAAAGATTGAATCTTGAAAGAGGATGAGAATTTTGAGTAAAACATATTCAAGTTCCCTTTGAGGACGCAAAGAGTGTTTTAATAAGTAAAGATTGAATCTTTGAATGAAAATACCTCAATCAAAGTACCTTTTATGTCACTAGACCATTTTAATGTATAAAGATAAAATCTTTGATAGAAAATAAGAGTTTTGAGTTAAACTTATTCGAGATTCTTTTGACGTCACGGAGAGTGATTTAATGAGTAAGGTTTAAATCTTTGAATGAAATTACCTGAATCGAGGTACCTATTATGTCACTAGACCTTTTTAACGTATAAAGATTGAATCTTTGAAAGAAAATGATAGTTTTGAGTTTTACTTATTTGAGTGACGTATGGAGTTGCGAAGAGTGTTTTAGTGATTAAAGATCGAATCTTCGAATGAAAATACCTCAATAAAGGTACCTATATGTCAGTAGACCTTATTAACGTATAAAAATTGAATCTTTGAAAGAAAATGAGAGTTTTCAGTTGAACTAATTCGAGTTCCCTTTGACGTCCCGAAGAGTGTTTTAATGATCAAAGATTGAATCTTTGATTGAAAATACCTCCATCAAGGTTCCTATTATTTCACTAGACCATTTCAATGTACAAGGGTTGAATCTTTGAAAGAAAATGAGAGATTTGAGTTAAACTTGTTCGAGATCACTTCGACGTCACGAAGAGTGTTTTAACGAGTAAAGATTGAATCGTTGAATGAAATTACCTCAATCAAAGTATCTATTATGTCACGAGAACTTTTTAGTGTATCAAGATTGAATCTTTGTAAGAAAATGAGAGTTTTGAGTTTCACTTGTTCGAGTTACCTATGAAGTCGCGAAGGGTGTTTTTATAACTAAAGATTGAATCTTTGAATGAAAATGAGAGTTTCGAGAGAAACTTATTCGAGTTCCCTTTGACGTTCCGAAGAGTGTTTTAATGATCAAAGATTGAATCTTTGAATGAAAATACCTCAATCAAGGTACCTGCGATTTCACTAAACCATTTTAATGTGTAAAGATTGAATCTTTGAAAGAAAATAGGAGTTTCGAGTTAAACTTATTCGAGATCCCCTTGACATCACGAAGAGTGTTTTAATGAGAAAATATTGAATCTTTGAATGAAATTACCTCAATCAGGGTACCTATTATGTCACTGGACCTTTTTAAATGTATAAAGGTCGAATCCTTTAAACAAAATGAGAGTTTTGAGTTAAATTTATTCGAGATCCCTTTGACGTCACGAAGAGTTTTTAATGAGTAAAGATTGAATGTTTGAATGAAATAACCTCAATCAAGATACCTATTTTGTCACTAGACCGTTTTAATGTATAAAGATTGAATCTCTGAAAGAAAATGAGAGTTTTGAGTTTAACTTCTCCGGGTCACGTGTGAAGTCCCGAAGAGTGTTTTAATGACCAAAGAATGAATCTTTGAATGAAAATACCTCGATCGAGGTACCTATTATGTCGCTAGACCATTTTAATGTACAAAGATTAAATCTTTGTTAAGAAATGAGAGTTTTGAGTTAAACTTATTCGAGAACACTTCGACGTGACGAAGAGTGTTTTAATGAGTAAGGATTGAATCCTTGAATGAAATTACCTCAATCAAGGTTACTAATCTGTCACTAGACCTTTTTAATGTATAAAGATTGAATCTTTGAAAGAAAATGAGAGTTTTGAGTTTAACTTATTCGGGTTACGCATGAAGTCGCGAGGAGTGTTTTAATGAGTAACGATTGAATCTTTGAATGAAAATACATCAAATCAAGGTACCTATTACGCCAGTAGACCATTTTAATGTATAAAGATCAAATTTTTGAAAGAACACGGGAGTTTTGGGTTAAACTTATTCGTGATCCCTTTGACGTCTCGAAGAGTGTTTTAATGAGTAAAGATTGAATCTTTGAATGAAATTATCTCAATCAAGGTACTTTTTATGTCACAAGATGATTTTAATTTATAAAGATTAAATCTTTCAACGAAAATGAGAGTTTCGAGTTAACTTTATTTGAGATCCCTTTGACGTCATGAAGAGTGTTTTAATGAGTAAAGACAAGATCATTGAATAAAATTAGCTTAATCAAGGTACCTACTAAGTCACTAGACCTTTTTAATGTATAGAGATGGAATCTTTGAAAGAAAATGAAAGTTTTGAGTTTAACTTATTCGAGTTACCTATGAAGTCGCGAAGGCCGTCTTAATGACTAAAGATTGAATGTTTGAATGAAAATACCTCAACAAAGGTGCTTATTATGTCACTGGACCATTTTAATGTATAAAGATTGAATCTTTGAAAGAAAATGAGAGTTTTGAGTTAAATTTATTCGAGTTCCCTTTGACGTCCCGAAGAGTGTTTTAATGAGTAAAGATTAAATCTTTGAATGAAAATACCTAAATCAAGGTACCTATTATGTCACTCGACCACTTTAACGTGTATAGTTATATCTCTAAAAGAAAATTAGAGTTTTGAGTTAAACTTATTCGATATCCCACTGACGTCACGAAGAGTATTTTAATGACTAAAGATTGAATCTTTGAATGAAATTACCTCAAACAAGTTACCTATTAGGTCAGTAGACCTTTTTATTGTATAAAGATTGAATCTTTGAAAGAAAGTGAGAGTTTTGAGTTTAACTTATTCAAGTTACCTATGAAGTCGCAAAGAGTGTTTTAATGGCAAAAGATTGAATCTTTGAATAAAAATACCTCTATAAAGGTACCTATTATGTCATTAGACCTTTTTAAATTTCTAAAGATTGAATCTTTGAATGAAAATGAGAGTTTTGAGTTAAACTTATTCGAGATCCCTTTAACGTCCCGAAGAGTGTTTTAATGAGTAAAGATTGAATCTTTGAATGAAAATACCTCAATCAAGGTACCTACTATGTCAATAGACAATTTTAATGTATAAAGATTAAACCTTTGAAAGAAAATGAGAGTTTTGAGTTAAACTTATTCGAGATCCCTCTGACGTCACGAAGAGTGTTTTAATGAGCAAAGATTGAATCTTTGAAACAAATCACCTCAATCAAGGTACCGATTATGTCACTAGACCTTTTTAAGGTATAAAGATTGAATCTTGAAAGAGGATGAGAATTTTGAGTAAAACATATTCAAGTTCCCTTTGAGGACGCAAAGAGTGTTTTAATAAGTAAAGATTGAATCTTTGAATGAAAATACCTCAATCAAAGTACCTTTTATGTCACTAGACCATTTTAATGTATAAAGATAAAATCTTTGATAGAAAATAAGAGTTTTGAGTTAAACTTATTCGAGATTCTTTTGACGTCACGGAGAGTGATTTAATGAGTAAGGTTTAAATCTTTGAATGAAATTACCTGAATCGAGGTACCTATTATGTCACTAGACCTTTTTAACGTATAAAGATTGAATCTTTGAAAGAAAATGATAGTTTTGAGTTTTACTTATTTGAGTGACGTATGGAGTTGCGAAGAGTGTTTTAGTGATTAAAGATCGAATCTTCGAATGAAAATACCTCAATAAAGGTACCTATATGTCAGTAGACCTTATTAACGTATAAAAATTGAATCTTTGAAAGAAAATGAGAGTTTTCAGTTGAACTAATTCGAGTTCCCTTTGACGTCCCGAAGAGTGTTTTAATGATCAAAGATTGAATCTTTGATTGAAAATACCTCCATCAAGGTTCCTATTATTTCACTAGACCATTTCAATGTACAAGGGTTGAATCTTTGAAAGAAAATGAGAGATTTGAGTTAAACTTGTTCGAGATCACTTCGACGTCACGAAGAGTGTTTTAACGAGTAAAGATTGAATCGTTGAATGAAATTACCTCAATCAAAGTATCTATTATGTCACGAGAACTTTTTAGTGTATCAAGATTGAATCTTTGTAAGAAAATGAGAGTTTTGAGTTTCACTTGTTCGAGTTACCTATGAAGTCGCGAAGGGTGTTTTTATAACTAAAGATTGAATCTTTGAATGAAAATGAGAGTTTCGAGAGAAACTTATTCGAGTTCCCTTTGACGTTCCGAAGAGTGTTTTAATGATCAAAGATTGAATCTTTGAATGAAAATACCTCAATCAAGGTACCTGCGATTTCACTAAACCATTTTAATGTGTAAAGATTGAATCTTTGAAAGAAAATAGGAGTTTCGAGTTAAACTTATTCGAGATCCCCTTGACATCACGAAGAGTGTTTTAATGAGAAAATATTGAATCTTTGAATGAAATTACCTCAATCAGGGTACCTATTATGTCACTGGACCTTTTTAAATGTATAAAGGTCGAATCCTTTAAACAAAATGAGAGTTTTGAGTTAAATTTATTCGAGATCCCTTTGACGTCACGAAGAGTTTTTAATGAGTAAAGATTGAATGTTTGAATGAAATAACCTCAATCAAGATACCTATTTTGTCACTAGACCGTTTTAATGTATAAAGATTGAATCTCTGAAAGAAAATGAGAGTTTTGAGTTTAACTTCTCCGGGTCACGTGTGAAGTCCCGAAGAGTGTTTTAATGACCAAAGAATGAATCTTTGAATGAAAATACCTCGATCGAGGTACCTATTATGTCGCTAGACCATTTTAATGTACAAAGATTAAATCTTTGTTAAGAAATGAGAGTTTTGAGTTAAACTTATTCGAGAACACTTCGACGTGACGAAGAGTGTTTTAATGAGTAAGGATTGAATCCTTGAATGAAATTACCTCAATCAAGGTTACTAATCTGTCACTAGACCTTTTTAATGTATAAAGATTGAATCTTTGAAAGAAAATGAGAGTTTTGAGTTTAACTTATTCGGGTTACGCATGAAGTCGCGAGGAGTGTTTTAATGAGTAACGATTGAATCTTTGAATGAAAATACATCAAATCAAGGTACCTATTACGCCAGTAGACCATTTTAATGTATAAAGATCAAATTTTTGAAAGAACACGGGAGTTTTGGGTTAAACTTATTCGTGATCCCTTTGACGTCTCGAAGAGTGTTTTAATGAGTAAAGATTGAATCTTTGAATGAAATTATCTCAATCAAGGTACTTTTTATGTCACTAGATGATTTTAATTTATAAAGATTAAATCTTTCAACGAAAATGAGAGTTTCGAGTTAACTTTATTTGAGATCCCTTTGACGTCATGAAGAGTGTTTTAATGAGTAAAGACAAGATCATTGAATAAAATTAGCTTAATCAAGGTACCTACTAAGTCACTAGACCTTTTTAATGTATAGAGATGGAATCTTTGAAAGAAAATGAAAGTTTTGAGTTTAACTTATTCGAGTTACCTATGAAGTCGCGAAGGCCGTCTTAATGACTAAAGATTGAATGTTTGAATGAAAATACCTCAACAAAGGTGCTTATTATGTCACTGGACCATTTTAATGTATAAAGATTGAATCTTTGAAAGAAAATGAGAGTTTTGAGTTAAATTTATTCGAGTTCCCTTTGACGTCCCGAAGAGTGTTTTAATGAGCAAAGATTGAATCTTTGAAACAAATCACCTCAATCAAGGTACCGATTATGTCACTAGACCTTTTTAAGGTATAAAGATTGAATCTTGAAAGAGGATGAGAATTTTGAGTAAAACATATTCAAGTTCCCTTTGAGGACGCAAAGAGTGTTTTAATAAGTAAAGATTGAATCTTTGAATGAAAATACCTCAATCAAAGTACCTTTTATGTCAGTAGACCATTTTAATGTATAAAGATAAAATCTTTGATAGAAAATAAGAGTTTTGAGTTAAACTTATTCGAGATTCTTTTGACGTCACGGAGAGTGTTTTAATGAGTAAGGTTTAAATCTTTGAATGAAATTACCTGAATCGAGGTACCTATTATGTCACTAGACCTTTTTAACGTATAAAGATTGAATCTTTGAAAGAAAATGATAGTTTTGAGTTTTACTTATTTGAGTGACGTATGGAGTTGCGAAGAGTGCTTTAGTGATTAAAGATCGAATCTTCGAATGAAAATACCTCAATAAAGGTACCTATATGTCAGTAGACCTTATTAACGTATAAAAATTGAATCTTTGAAAGAAAATGAGAGTTTTCAGTTGAACTAATTCGAGTTCCCTTTGACGTCCCGAAGAGTGTTTTAATGATCAAAGATTGAATCTTTGATTGAAAATACCTCCATCAAGGTTCCTATTATTTCACTAGACCATTTCAATGTACAAGGGTTGAGTCTTTGAAAGAAAATGAGAGATTTGAGTTAAACTTGTTCGAGATCACTTCGACGTCACGAAGAGTGTTTTAACGAGTAAAGATTGAATCGTTGAATGAAATTACCTCAATCAAAGTATCTATTATGTCACGAGAACTTTTTAGTGTATCAAGATTGAATCTTTGTAAGAAAATGAGAGTTTTGAGTTTCACTTGTTCGAGTTACCTATGAAGTCGCGAAGGGTGTTTTTATAACTAAAGATTGAATCTTTGAATGAAAATGAGAGTTTCGAGAGAAACTTATTCGAGTTTCCTTTGACGTTCCGAAGAGTGTTTTAATGATCAAAGATTGAATCTTTGAATGAAAATACCTCAATCAAGGTACCTGTGATTTCACTAAACCATTTTAATGTGTAAAGATTGAATCTTTGAAAGAAAATGGGAGTTTTGAGTTAAACTTATTCGAGATCCCCTTGACATCACGAAGAGTGTTTTAATGAGAAAAGATTGAATCTTTGAATGAAATTACCTCAATCAGGGTACCTATTATGTCACTGGACCTTTTTAAATGTATAAAGGTCGAATCCTTTAAACAAAATGAGAGTTTTGAGTTAAATTTATTCGAGATCCCTTTGACGTCACGAAGAGTTTTTAATGAGTAAAGATTGAATGTTTGAATGAAATAACCTCAATCAAGATACCTATTTTGTCACTAGACCGTTTTAATGTATAAAGATTGAATCTCTGAAAGAAAATGAGAGTTTTGAGTTTAACTTCTCCGGGTCACGTGTGAAGTCCCGAAGAGTGTTTTAATGACCAAAGAATGAATCTTTGAATGAAAATACCTCGATCGAGGTACCTATTATGTCACTAGACCATTTTAATGTACAAAGATTAAATCTTTGTTAAGAAATGAGAGTTTTGAGTTAAACTTATTCGAGAACACTTCGACGTGACGAAGAGTGTTTTAATGAGTAAGGATTGAATCCTTGAATAAAATTACCTCAATCAAGGTTCCTAATCTGTCACTAGACCTTTTTAATGTATAAAGATTGAATCTTTGAAAGAAAATGAGAGTTTTGAGTTTAACTTATTCGGGTTACGCATGAAGTCGCGAGGAGTGTTTTAATGAGTAACGATTGAATCTTTGAATGAAAATACATCAAATCAAGGTACCTATTACGCCACTAGACCATTTTAATGTATAAAGATCAAATTTTTGAAAGAACACGGGAGTTTTGGGTTAAACTTATTCGTGATCCCTTTGACGTCTCGAAGAGTGTTTTAATGAGTAAAGATTGAATCTTTGAATGAAATTATCTCAATCAAGGTACTTTTTATGTCACTAGATGATTTTAATTTATAAAGATTAAATCTTTCAACGAAAATGAGAGTTTTGAGTTAACTTTATTTGAGATCCCTTTGACGTCATGAAGAGTGTTTTAATGAGTAAAGACAAGATCATTGAATAAAATTAGCTTAATCAAGGTACCTACTAAGTCACTAGACCTTTTTAATGTATAGAGATGGAATCTTTGAAAGAAAATGAAAGTTTTGAGTTTAACTTATTCGAGTTACCTATGAAGTCGCGAAGGCCGTCTTAATGACTAAAGATTGAATGTTTGAATGAAAATACCTCAACAAAGGTGCTTATTATGTCACTGGACCATTTTAATGTATAAAGATTGAATCTTTGAAAGAAAATGAGAGTTTTGAGTTAAATTTATTCGAGTTCCCTTTGACGTCCCGAAGAGTGTTTTAATGAGTAAAGATTAAATCTTTGAATGAAAATACCTAAATCAAGGTACCTATTATGTCACTCGACCACTTTAACGTGTATAGTTATATCTCTAAAAGAAAATTAGAGTTTTGAGTTAAACTTATTCGATATCCCACTGACGTCACGAAGAGTATTTTAATGACTAAAGATTGAATCTTTGAATGAAATTACCTCAAACAAGTTACCTATTAGGTCAGTAGACCTTTTTATTGTATAAAGATTGAATCTTTGAAAGAAAGTGAGAGTTTTGAGTTTAACTTATTCAAGTTACCTATGAAGTCGCAAAGAGTGTTTTAATGGCAAAAGATTGAATCTTCGAATAAAAATACCTCTATAAAGGTACCTATTATGTCATTAGACCTTTTTAAATTTCTAAAGATTGAATCTTTGAATGAAAATGAGAGTTTTGAGTCAAACTTATTCGAGATCCCTTTAACGTCCCGAAGAGTGTTTTAATGAGTAAAGATTGAATCTTTGAATGAAAATACCTCAATCAAGGTACCTACTATGTCAATAGACAATTTTAATGTATAAAGATTAAACCTTTGAAAGAAAATGAGAGTTTTGAGTTAAACTTATTCGAGATCCCTCTGACGTCACGAAGAGTGTTTTAATGAGCAAAGATTGAATCTTTGAAACAAATCACCTCAATCAAGGTACCGATTATGTCACTAGACCTTTTTAAGGTATAAAGATTGAATCTTGAAAGAGGATGAGAATTTTGAGTAAAACATATTCAAGTTCCCTTTGAGGACGCAAAGAGTGTTTTAATAAGTAAAGATTGAATCTTTGAATGAAAATACCTCAATCAAAGTACCTTTTATGTCACTAGACCATTTTAATGTATAAAGATAAAATCTTTGATAGAAAATAAGAGTTTTGAGTTAAACTTATTCGAGATTCTTTTGACGTCACGGAGAGTGTTTTAATGAGTAAGGTTTAAATCTTTGAATGAAATTACCTGAATCGAGGTACCTATTATGTCACTAGACCTTTTTAACGTATAAAGATTGAATCTTTGAAAGAAAATGATAGTTTTGAGTTTTACTTATTTGAGTGACGTATGGAGTTGCGAAGAGTGTTTTAGTGATTAAAGATCGAATCTTCGAATGAAAATACCTCAATAAAGGTACCTATATGTCAGTAGACCTTATTAACGTATAAAAATTGAATCTTTGAAAGAAAATGAGAGTTTTCAGTTGAACTAATTCGAGTTCCCTTTGACGTCCCGAAGAGTGTTTTAATGATCAAAGATTGAATCTTTGATTGAAAATACCTCCATCAAGGTTCCTATTATTTCACTAGACCATTTCAATGTACAAGGGTTGAATCTTTGAAAGAAAATGAGAGATTTGAGTTAAACTTGTTCGAGATCACTTCGACGTCACGAAGAGTGTTTTAACGAGTAAAGATTGAATCGTTGAATGAAATTACCTCAATCAAAGTATCTATTATGTCACGAGAACTTTTTAGTGTATCAAGATTGAATCTTTGTAAGAAAATGAGAGTTTTGAGTTTCACTTGTTCGAGTTACCTATGAAGTCGCGAAGGGTGTTTTTATAACTAAAGATTGAATCTTTGAATGAAAATGAGAGTTTCGAGAGAAACTTATTCGAGTTCCCTTTGACGTTCCGAAGAGTGTTTTAATGATCAAAGATTGAATCTTTGAATGAAAATACCTCAATCAAGGTACCTGCGATTTCACTAAACCATTTTAATGTGTAAAGATTGAATCTTTGAAAGAAAATAGGAGTTTTGAGTTAAACTTATTCGAGATCCCCTTGACATCACGAAGAGTGTTTTAATGAGAAAAGATTGAATCTTTGAATGAAATTACCTCAATCAGGGTACCTATTATGTCACTGGACCTTTTTAAATGTATAAAGGTCGAATCCTTTAAACAAAATGAGAGTTTTGAGTTAAATTTATTCGAGATCCCTTTGACGTCACGAAGAGTTTTTAATGAGTAAAGATTGAATGTTTGAATGAAATAACCTCAATCAAGATACCTATTTTGTCACTAGACCGTTTTAATGTATAAAGATTGAATCTCTGAAAGAAAATGAGAGTTTTGAGTTTAACTTCTCCGGGTCACGTGTGAAGTCCCGAAGAGTGTTTTAATGACCAAAGAATGAATCTTTGAATGAAAATACCTCGATCGAGGTACCTATTATGTCGCTAGACCATTTTAATGTACAAAGATTAAATCTTTGTTAAGAAATGAGAGTTTTGAGTTAAACTTATTCGAGAACACTTCGACGTGACGAAGAGTGTTTTAATGAGTAAGGATTGAATCCTTGAATGAAATTACCTCAATCAAGGTTACTAATCTGTCACTAGACCTTTTTAATGTATAAAGATTGAATCTTTGAAAGAAAATGAGAGTTTTGAGTTTAACTTATTCGGGTTACGCATGAAGTCGCGAGGAGTGTTTTAATGAGTAACGATTGAATCTTTGAATGAAAATACATCAAATCAAGGTACCTATTACGCCAGTAGACCATTTTAATGTATAAAGATCAAATTTTTGAAAGAACACGGGAGTTTTGGGTTAAACTTATTCGTGATCCCTTTGACGTCTCGAAGAGTGTTTTAATGAGTAAAGATTGAATCTTTGAATGAAATTATCTCAATCAAGGTACTTTTTATGTCACTAGATGATTTTAATTTATAAAGATTAAATCTTTCAACGAAAATGAGAGTTTCGAGTTAACTTTATTTGAGATCCCTTTGACGTCATGAAGAGTGTTTTAATGAGTAAAGACAAGATCATTGAATAAAATTAGCTTAATCAAGGTACCTACTAAGTCACTAGACCTTTTTAATGTATAGAGATGGAATCTTTGAAAGAAAATGAAAGTTTTGAGTTTAACTTATTCGAGTTACCTATGAAGTCGCGAAGGCCGTCTTAATGACTAAAGATTGAATGTTTGAATGAAAATACCTCAACAAAGGTGCTTATTATGTCACTGGACCATTTTAATGTATAAAGATTGAATCTTTGAAAGAAAATGAGAGTTTTGAGTTAAATTTATTCGAGTTCCCTTTGACGTCCCGAAGAGTGTTTTAATGAGTAAAGATTAAATCTTTGAATGAAAATACCTAAATCAAGGTACCTATTATGTCACTCGACCACTTTAACGTGTATAGTTATATCTGTAAAAGAAAATTAGAGTTTTGAGTTAAACTTATTCGATATCCCACTGACGTCACGAAGAGTATTTTAATGACTAAAGATTGAATCTTTGAATGAAATTACCTCAAACAAGTTACCTATTAGGTCAGTAGACCTTTTTATTGTATAAAGATTGAATCTTTGAAAGAAAGTGAGAGTTTTGAGTTTAACTTATTCAAGTTACCTATGAAGTCGCAAAGAGTGTTTTAATGGCAAAAGATTGAATCTTTGAATAAAAATACCTCTATAAAGGTACCTATTATGTCATTAGACCTTTTTAAATTTCTAAAGATTGAATCTTTGAATGAAAATGAGAGTTTTGAGTCAAACTTATTCGAGATCCCTTTAACGTCCCGAAGAGTGTTTTAATGAGTAAAGATTGAATCTTTGAATGAAAATACCTCAATCAAGGTACCTACTATGTCAATAGACAATTTTAATGTATAAAGATTAAACCTTTGAAAGAAAATGAGAGTTTTGAGTTAAACTTATTCGAGATCCCTCTGACGTCACGAAGAGTGTTTTAATGAGCAAAGATTGAATCTTTGAAACAAATCACCTCAATCAAGGTACCGATTATGTCACTAGACCTTTTTAAGGTATAAAGATTGAATCTTGAAAGAGGATGAGAATTTTGAGTAAAACATATTCAAGTTCCCTTTGAGGACGCAAAGAGTGTTTTAATAAGTAAAGATTGAATCTTTGAATGAAAATACCTCAATCAAAGTACCTTTTATGTCACTAGACCATTTTAATGTATAAAGATAAAATCTTTGATAGAAAATAAGAGTTTTGAGTTAAACTTATTCGAGATTCTTTAGACGTCATGGAGAGTGTTTTAATGAGTAAGGTTTAAATCTTTGAATGAAATTACCTGAATCGAGGTACCTATTATGTCACTAGACCTTTTTAACGTATAAAGATTGAATCTTTGAAAGAAAATGATAGTTTTGAGTTTTACTTATTTGAGTGACGTATGGAGTTGCGAAGAGTGTTTTAGTGATTAAAGATCGAATCTTCGAATGAAAATACCTCAATAAAGGTACCTATATGTCAGTAGACCTTATTAACGTATAAAAATTGAATCTTTGAAAGAAAATGAGAGTTTTCAGTTGAACTAATTCGAGTTCCCTTTGACGTCCCGAAGAGTGTTTTAATGATCAAAGATTGAATCTTTGATTGAAAATACCTCCATCAAGGTTCCTATTATTTCACTAGACCATTTCAATGTACAAGGGTTGAATCTTTGAAAGAAAATGAGAGATTTGAGTTAAACTTGTTCGAGATCACTTCGACGTCACGAAGAGTGTTTTAACGAGTAAAGATTGAATCGTTGAATGAAATTACCTCAATCAAAGTATCTATTATGTCACGAGAACTTTTTAGTGTATCAAGATTGAATCTTTGTAAGAAAATGAGAGTTTTGAGTTTCACTTGTTCGAGTTACCTATGAAGTCGCGAAGGGTGTTTTTATAACTAAAGATTGAATCTTTGAATGAAAATGAGAGTTTCGAGAGAAACTTATTCGAGTTCCCTTTGACGTTCCGAAGAGTGTTTTAATGATCAAAGATTGAATCTTTGAATGAAAATACCTCAATCAAGGTACCTGCGATTTCACTAAACCATTTTAATGTGTAAAGATTGAATCTTTGAAAGAAAATGAGAGTTTTGAGTTAAACTTATTCGAGATCCCCTTGACATCACGAAGAGTGTTTTAATGAGAAAAGATTGAATCTTTGAATGAAATTACCTCAATCAGGGTACCTATTATGTCACTGGACCTTTTTAAATGTATAAAGGTCGAATCCTTTAAACAAAATGAGAGTTTTGAGTTAAATTTATTCGAGATCCCTTTGACGTCACGAAGAGTTTTTAATGAGTAAAGATTGAATGTTTGAATGAAATAACCTCAATCAAGATACCTATTTTGTCACTAGACCGTTTTAATGTATAAAGATTGAATCTCTGAAAGAAAATGAGAGTTTTGAGTTTAACTTCTCCGGGTCACGTGTGAAGTCCCGAAGAGTGTTTTAATGACCAAAGAATGAATCTTTGAATGAAAATACCTCGATCGAGGTACCTATTATGTCACTAGACCATTTTAATGTACAAAGATTAAATCTTTGTTAAGAAATGAGAGTTTTGAGTTAAACTTATTCGAGAACACTTCGACGTGACGAAGAGTGTTTTAATGAGTAAGGATTGAATCCTTGAATAAAATTACCTCAATCAAGGTTCCTAATCTGTCACTAGACCTTTTTAATGTATAAAGATTGAATCTTTGAAAGAAAATGAGAGTTTTGAGTTTAACTTATTCGGGTTACGCATGAAGTCGCGAGGAGTGTTTTAATGAGTAACGATTGAATCTTTGAATGAAAATACATCAAATCAAGGTACCTATTACGCCACTAGACCATTTTAATGTATAAAGATCAAATTTTTGAAAGAACACGGGAGTTTTGGGTTAAACTTATTCGTGATCCCTTTGACGTCTCGAAGAGTGTTTTAATGAGTAAAGATTGAATCTTTGAATGAAATTATCTCAATCAAGGTACTTTTTATGTCACTAGATGATTTTAATTTATAAAGATTAAATCTTTCAACGAAAATGAGAGTTTTGAGTTAACTTTATTTGAGATCCCTTTGACGTCATGAAGAGTGTTTTAATGAGTAAAGACAAGATCATTGAATAAAATTAGCTTAATCAAGGTACCTACTAAGTCACTAGACCTTTTTAATGTATAGAGATGGAATCTTTGAAAGAAAATGAAAGTTTTGAGTTTAACTTATTCGAGTTACCTATGAAGTCGCGAAGGCCGTCTTAATGACTAAAGATTGAATGTTTGAATGAAAATACCTCAACAAAGGTGCTTATTATGTCACTGGACCATTTTAATGTATAAAGATTGAATCTTTGAAAGAAAATGAGAGTTTTGAGTTAAATTTATTCGAGTTCCCTTTGACGTCCCGAAGAGTGTTTTAATGAGTAAAGATTAAATCTTTGAATGAAAATACCTAAATCAAGGTACCTATTATGTCACTCGACCACTTTAACGTGTATAGTTATATCTCTAAAAGAAAATTAGAGTTTTGAGTTAAACTTATTCGATATCCCACTGACGTCACGAAGAGTATTTTAATGACTAAAGATTGAATCTTTGAATGAAATTACCTCAAACAAGTTACCTATTAGGTCAGTAGACCTTTTTATTGTATAAAGATTGAATCTTTGAAAGAAAGTGAGAGTTTTGAGTTTAACTTATTCAAGTTACCTATGAAGTCGCAAAGAGTGTTTTAATGGCAAAAGATTGAATCTTCGAATAAAAATACCTCTATAAAGGTACCTATTATGTCATTAGACCTTTTTAAATTTCTAAAGATTGAATCTTTGAATGAAAATGAGAGTTTTGAGTCAAACTTATTCGAGATCCCTTTAACGTCCCGAAGAGTGTTTTAATGAGTAAAGATTGAATCTTTGAATGAAAATACCTCAATCAAGGTACCTACTATGTCAATAGACAATTTTAATGTATAAAGATTAAACCTTTGAAAGAAAATGAGAGTTTTGAGTTAAACTTATTCGAGATCCCTCTGACGTCACGAAGAGTGTTTTAATGAGCAAAGATTGAATCTTTGAAACAAATCACCTCAATCAAGGTACCGATTATGTCACTAGACCTTTTTAAGGTATAAAGATTGAATCTTGAAAGAGGATGAGAATTTTGAGTAAAACATATTCAAGTTCCCTTTGAGGACGCAAAGAGTGTTTTAATAAGTAAAGATTGAATCTTTGAATGAAAATACCTCAATCAAAGTACCTTTTATGTCACTAGACCATTTTAATGTATAAAGATAAAATCTTTGATAGAAAATAAGAGTTTTGAGTTAAACTTATTCGAGATTCTTTTGACGTCACGGAGAGTGTTTTAATGAGTAAGGTTTAAATCTTTGAATGAAATTACCTGAATCGAGGTACCTATTATGTCACTAGACCTTTTTAACGTATAAAGATTGAATCTTTGAAAGAAAATGATAGTTTTGAGTTTTACTTATTTGAGTGACGTATGGAGTTGCGAAGAGTGTTTTAGTGATTAAAGATCGAATCTTCGAATGAAAATACCTCAATAAAGGTACCTATATGTCAGTAGACCTTATTAACGTATAAAAATTGAATCTTTGAAAGAAAATGAGAGTTTTCAGTTGAACTAATTCGAGTTCCCTTTGACGTCCCGAAGAGTGTTTTAATGATCAAAGATTGAATCTTTGATTGAAAATACCTCCATCAAGGTTCCTATTATTTCACTAGACCATTTCAATGTACAAGGGTTGAATCTTTGAAAGAAAATGAGAGATTTGAGTTAAACTTGTTCGAGATCACTTCGACGTCACGAAGAGTGTTTTAACGAGTAAAGATTGAATCGTTGAATGAAATTACCTCAATCAAAGTATCTATTATGTCACGAGAACTTTTTAGTGTATCAAGATTGAATCTTTGTAAGAAAATGAGAGTTTTGAGTTTCACTTGTTCGAGTTACCTATGAAGTCGCGAAGGGTGTTTTTATAACTAAAGATTGAATCTTTGAATGAAAATGAGAGTTTCGAGAGAAACTTATTCGAGTTCCCTTTGACGTTCCGAAGAGTGTTTTAATGATCAAAGATTGAATCTTTGAATGAAAATACCTCAATCAAGGTACCTGCGATTTCACTAAACCATTTTAATGTGTAAAGATTGAATCTTTGAAAGAAAATAGGAGTTTTGAGTTAAACTTATTCGAGATCCCCTTGACATCACGAAGAGTGTTTTAATGAGAAAAGATTGAATCTTTGAATGAAATTACCTCAATCAGGGTACCTATTATGTCACTGGACCTTTTTAAATGTATAAAGGTCGAATCCTTTAAACAAAATGAGAGTTTTGAGTTAAATTTATTCGAGATCCCTTTGACGTCACGAAGAGTTTTTAATGAGTAAAGATTGAATGTTTGAATGAAATAACCTCAATCAAGATACCTATTTTGTCACTAGACCGTTTTAATGTATAAAGATTGAATCTCTGAAAGAAAATGAGAGTTTTGAGTTTAACTTCTCCGGGTCACGTGTGAAGTCCCGAAGAGTGTTTTAATGACCAAAGAATGAATCTTTGAATGAAAATACCTCGATCGAGGTACCTATTATGTCGCTAGACCATTTTAATGTACAAAGATTAAATCTTTGTTAAGAAATGAGAGTTTTGAGTTAAACTTATTCGAGAACACTTCGACGTGACGAAGAGTGTTTTAATGAGTAAGGATTGAATCCTTGAATGAAATTACCTCAATCAAGGTTACTAATCTGTCACTAGACCTTTTTAATGTATAAAGATTGAATCTTTGAAAGAAAATGAGAGTTTTGAGTTTAACTTATTCGGGTTACGCATGAAGTCGCGAGGAGTGTTTTAATGAGTAACGATTGAATCTTTGAATGAAAATACATCAAATCAAGGTACCTATTACGCCACTAGACCATTTTAATGTATAAAGATCAAATTTTTGAAAGAACACGGGAGTTTTGGGTTAAACTTATTCGTGATCCCTTTGACGTCTCGAAGAGTGTTTTAATGAGTAAAGATTGAATCTTTGAATGAAATTATCTCAATCAAGGTACTTTTTATGTCACTAGATGATTTTAATTTATAAAGATTAAATCTTTCAACGAAAATGAGAGTTTCGAGTTAACTTTATTTGAGATCCCTTTGACGTCATGAAGAGTGTTTTAATGAGTAAAGACAAGATCATTGAATAAAATTAGCTTAATCAAGGTACCTACTAAGTCACTAGACCTTTTTAATGTATAGAGATGGAATCTTTGAAAGAAAATGAAAGTTTTGAGTTTAACTTATTCGAGTTACCTATGAAGTCGCGAAGGCCGTCTTAATGACTAAAGATTGAATGTTTGAATGAAAATACCTCAACAAAGGTGCTTATTATGTCACTGGACCATTTTAATGTATAAAGATTGAATCTTTGAAAGAAAATGAGAGTTTTGAGTTAAATTTATTCGAGTTCCCTTTGACGTCCCGAAGAGTGTTTTAATGAGTAAAGATTAAATCTTTGAATGAAAATACCTAAATCAAGGTACCTATTATGTCACTCGACCACTTTAACGTGTATAGTTATATCTCTAAAAGAAAATTAGAGTTTTGAGTTAAACTTATTCGATATCCCACTGACGTCACGAAGAGTATTTTAATGACTAAAGATTGAATCTTTGAATGAAATTACCTCAAACAAGTTACCTATTAGGTCAGTAGACCTTTTTATTGTATAAAGATTGAATCTTTGAAAGAAAGTGAGAGTTTTGAGTTTAACTTATTCAAGTTACCTATGAAGTCGCAAAGAGTGTTTTAATGGCAAAAGATTGAATCTTTGAATAAAAATACCTCTATAAAGGTACCTATTATGTCATTAGACCTTTTTAAATTTCTAAAGATTGAATCTTTGAATGAAAATGAGAGTTTTGAGTCAAACTTATTCGAGATCCCTTTAACGTCCCGAAGAGTGTTTTAATGAGTAAAGATTGAATCTTTGAATGAAAATACCTCAATCAAGGTACCTACTATGTCAATAGACAATTTTAATGTATAAAGATTAAACCTTTGAAAGAAAATGAGAGTTTTGAGTTAAACTTATTCGAGATCCCTCTGACGTCACGAAGAGTGTTTTAATGAGCAAAGATTGAATCTTTGAAACAAATCACCTCAATCAAGGTACCGATTATGTCACTAGACCTTTTTAAGGTATAAAGATTGAATCTTGAAAGAGGATGAGAATTTTGAGTAAAACATATTCAAGTTCCCTTTGAGGACGCAAAGAGTGTTTTAATAAGTAAAGATTGAATCTTTGAATGAAAATACCTCAATCAAAGTACCTTTTATGTCACTAGACCATTTTAATGTATAAAGATAAAATCTTTGATAGAAAATAAGAGTTTTGAGTTAAACTTATTCGAGATTCTTTTGACGTCACGGAGAGTGTTTTAATGAGTAAGGTTTAAATCTTTGAATGAAATTACCTGAATCGAGGTACCTATTATGTCACTAGACCTTTTTAACGTATAAAGATTGAATCTTTGAAAGAAAATGATAGTTTTGAGTTTTACTTATTTGAGTGACGTATGGAGTTGCGAAGAGTGTTTTAGTGATTAAAGATCGAATCTTCGAATGAAAATACCTCAATAAAGGTACCTATATGTCAGTAGACCTTATTAACGTATAAAAATTGAATCTTTGAAAGAAAATGAGAGTTTTCAGTTGAACTAATTCGAGTTCCCTTTGACGTCCCGAAGAGTGTTTTAATGATCAAAGATTGAATCTTTGATTGAAAATACCTCCATCAAGGTTCCTATTATTTCACTAGACCATTTCAATGTACAAGGGTTGAATCTTTGAAAGAAAATGAGAGATTTGAGTTAAACTTGTTCGAGATCACTTCGACGTCACGAAGAGTGTTTTAACGAGTAAAGATTGAATCGTTGAATGAAATTACCTCAATCAAAGTATCTATTATGTCACGAGAACTTTTTAGTGTATCAAGATTGAATCTTTGTAAGAAAATGAGAGTTTTGAGTTTCACTTGTTCGAGTTACCTATGAAGTCGCGAAGGGTGTTTTTATAACTAAAGATTGAATCTTTGAATGAAAATGAGAGTTTCGAGAGAAACTTATTCGAGTTCCCTTTGACGTTCCGAAGAGTGTTTTAATGATCAAAGATTGAATCTTTGAATGAAAATACCTCAATCAAGGTACCTGCGATTTCACTAAACCATTTTAATGTGTAAAGGTTGAATCTTTGAAAGAAAATAGGAGTTTTGAGTTAAACTTATTCGAGATCCCCTTGACATCACGAAGAGTGTTTTAATGAGAAAAGATTGAATCTTTGAATGAAATTACCTCAATCAGGGTACCTATTATGTCACTGGACCTTTTTAAATGTATAAAGGTCGAATCCTTTAAACAAAATGAGAGTTTTGAGTTAAATTTATTCGAGATCCCTTTGACGTCACGAAGAGTTTTTAATGAGTAAAGATTGAATGTTTGAATGAAATAACCTCAATCAAGATACCTATTTTGTCACTAGACCGTTTTAATGTATAAAGATTGAATCTCTGAAAGAAAATGAGAGTTTTGAGTTTAACTTCTCCGGGTCACGTGTGAAGTCCCGAAGAGTGTTTTAATGACCAAAGAATGAATCTTTGAATGAAAATACCTCGATCGAGGTACCTATTATGTCGCTAGACCATTTTAATGTACAAAGATTAAATCTTTGTTAAGAAATGAGAGTTTTGAGTTAAACTTATTCGAGAACACTTCGACGTGACGAAGAGTGTTTTAATGAGTAAGGATTGAATCCTTGAATGAAATTACCTCAATCAAGGTTACTAATCTGTCACTAGACCTTTTTAATGTATAAAGATTGAATCTTTGAAAGAAAATGAGAGTTTTGAGTTTAACTTATTCGGGTTACGCATGAAGTCGCGAGGAGTGTTTTAATGAGTAACGATTGAATCTTTGAATGAAAATACATCAAATCAAGGTACCTATTACGCCACTAGACCATTTTAATGTATAAAGATCAAATTTTTGAAAGAACACGGGAGTTTTGGGTTAAACTTATTCGTGATCCCTTTGACATCTCGAAGAGTGTTTTAATGAGTAAAGATTGAATCTTTGAATGAAATTATCTCAATCAAGGTACTTTTTATGTCACTAGATGATTTTAATTTATAAAGATTAAATCTTTCAACGAAAATGAGAGTTTCGAGTTAACTTTATTTGAGATCCCTTTGACGTCATGAAGAGTGTTTTAATGAGTAAAGACAAGATCATTGAATAAAATTAGCTTAATCAAGGTACCTACTAAGTCACTAGACCTTTTTAATGTATAGAGATGGAATCTTTGAAAGAAAATGAAAGTTTTGAGTTTAACTTATTCGAGTTACCTATGAAGTCGCGAAGGCCGTCTTAATGACTAAAGATTGAATGTTTGAATGAAAATACCTCAACAAAGGTGCTTATTATGTCACTGGACCATTTTAATGTATAAAGATTGAATCTTTGAAAGAAAATGAGAGTTTTGAGTTAAATTTATTCGAGTTCCCTTTGACGTCCCGAAGAGTGTTTTAATGAGTAAAGATTAAATCTTTGAATGAAAATACCTAAATCAAGGTACCTATTATGTCACTCGACCACTTTAACGTGTATAGTTATATCTCTAAAAGAAAATTAGAGTTTTGAGTTAAACTTATTCGATATCCCACTGACGTCACGAAGAGTATTTTAATGACTAAAGATTGAATCTTTGAATGAAATTACCTCAAACAAGTTACCTATTAGGTCAGTAGACCTTTTTATTGTATAAAGATTGAATCTTTGAAAGAAAGTGAGAGTTTTGAGTTTAACTTATTCAAGTTACCTATGAAGTCGCAAAGAGTGTTTTAATGGCAAAAGATTGAATCTTCGAATAAAAATACCTCTATAAAGGTACCTATTATGTCATTAGACCTTTTTAAATTTCTAAAGATTGAATCTTTGAATGAAAATGAGAGTTTTGAGTCAAACTTATTCGAGATCCCTTTAACGTCCCGAAGAGTGTTTTAATGAGTAAAGATTGAATCTTTGAATGAAAATACCTCAATCAAGGTACCTACTATGTCAATAGACAATTTTAATGTATAAAGATTAAACCTTTGAAAGAAAATGAGAGTTTTGAGTTAAACTTATTCGAGATCCCTCTGACGTCACGAAGAGTGTTTTAATGAGCAAAGATTGAATCTTTGAAACAAATCACCTCAATCAAGGTACCGATTATGTCACTAGACCTTTTTAAGGTATAAAGATTGAATCTTGAAAGAGGATGAGAATTTTGAGTAAAACATATTCAAGTTCCCTTTGAGGACGCAAAGAGTGTTTTAATAAGTAAAGATTGAATCTTTGAATGAAAATACCTCAATCAAAGTACCTTTTATGTCACTAGACCATTTTAATGTATAAAGATAAAATCTTTGATAGAAAATAAGAGTTTTGAGTTAAACTTATTCGAGATTCTTTTGACGTCACGGAGAGTGTTTTAATGAGTAAGGTTTAAATCTTTGAATGAAATTACCTGAATCGAGGTACCTATTATGTCACTAGACCTTTTTAACGTATAAAGATTGAATCTTTGAAAGAAAATGATAGTTTTGAGTTTTACTTATTTGAGTGACGTATGGAGTTGCGAAGAGTGTTTTAGTGATTAAAGATCGAATCTTCGAATGAAAATACCTCAATAAAGGTACCTATATGTCAGTAGACCTTATTAACGTATAAAAATTGAATCTTTGAAAGAAAATGAGAGTTTTCAGTTGAACTAATTCGAGTTCCCTTTGACGTCCCGAAGAGTGTTTTAATGATCAAAGATTGAATCTTTGATTGAAAATACCTCCATCAAGGTTCCTATTATTTCACTAGACCATTTCAATGTACAAGGGTTGAATCTTTGAAAGAAAATGAGAGATTTGAGTTAAACTTGTTCGAGATCACTTCGACGTCACGAAGAGTGTTTTAACGAGTAAAGATTGAATCGTTGAATGAAATTACCTCAATCAAAGTATCTATTATGTCACGAGAACTTTTTAGTGTATCAAGATTGAATCTTTGTAAGAAAATGAGAGTTTTGAGTTTCACTTGTTCGAGTTACCTATGAAGTCGCGAAGGGTGTTTTTATAACTAAAGATTGAATCTTTGAATGAAAATGAGAGTTTCGAGAGAAACTTATTCGAGTTCCCTTTGACGTTCCGAAGAGTGTTTTAATGATCAAAGATTGAATCTTTGAATGAAAATACCTCAATCAAGGTACCTGCGATTTCACTAAACCATTTTAATGTGTAAAGATTGAATCTTTGAAAGAAAATAGGAGTTTTGAGTTAAACTTATTCGAGATCCCCTTGACATCACGAAGAGTGTTTTAATGAGAAAAGATTGAATCTTTGAATGAAATTACCTCAATCAGGGTACCTATTATGTCACTGGACCTTTTTAAATGTATAAAGGTCGAATCCTTTAAACAAAATGAGAGTTTTGAGTTAAATTTATTCGAGATCCCTTTGACGTCACGAAGAGTTTTTAATGAGTAAAGATTGAATGTTTGAATGAAATAACCTCAATCAAGATACCTATTTTGTCACTAGACCGTTTTAATGTATAAAGATTGAATCTCTGAAAGAAAATGAGAGTTTTGAGTTTAACTTCTCCGGGTCACGTGTGAAGTCCCGAAGAGTGTTTTAATGACCAAAGAATGAATCTTTGAATGAAAATACCTCGATCGAGGTACCTATTATGTCGCTAGACCATTTTAATGTACAAAGATTAAATCTTTGTTAAGAAATGAGAGTTTTGAGTTAAACTTATTCGAGAACACTTCGACGTGACGAAGAGTGTTTTAATGAGTAAGGATTGAATCCTTGAATGAAATTACCTCAATCAAGGTTACTAATCTGTCACTAGACCTTTTTAATGTATAAAGATTGAATCTTTGAAAGAAAATGAGAGTTTTGAGTTTAACTTATTCGGGTTACGCATGAAGTCGCGAGGAGTGTTTTAATGAGTAACGATTGAATCTTTGAATGAAAATACATCAAATCAAGGTACCTATTACGCCAGTAGACCATTTTAATGTATAAAGATCAAATTTTTGAAAGAACACGGGAGTTTTGGGTTAAACTTATTCGTGATCCCTTTGACGTCTCGAAGAGTGTTTTAATGAGTAAAGATTGAATCTTTGAATGAAATTATCTCAATCAAGGTACTTTTTATGTCACTAGATGATTTTAATTTATAAAGATTAAATCTTTCAACGAAAATGAGAGTTTCGAGTTAACTTTATTTGAGATCCCTTTGACGTCATGAAGAGTGTTTTAATGAGTAAAGACAAGATCATTGAATAAAATTAGCTTAATCAAGGTACCTACTAAGTCACTAGACCTTTTTAATGTATAGAGATGGAATCTTTGAAAGAAAATGAAAGTTTTGAGTTTAACTTATTCGAGTTACCTATGAAGTCGCGAAGGCCGTCTTAATGATTAAAGATTGAATGTTTGAATGAAAATACCTCAACAAAGGTGCTTATTATGTCACTGGACCATTTTAATGTATAAAGATTGAATCTTTGAAAGAAAATGAGAGTTTTGAGTTAAATTTATTCGAGTTCCCTTTGACGTCCCGAAGAGTGTTTTAATGAGTAAAGATTAAATCTTTGAATGAAAATACCTAAATCAAGGTACCTATTATGTCACTCGACCACTTTAACGTGTATAGTTATATCTCTAAAAGAAAATTAGAGTTTTGAGTTAAACTTATTCGATATCCCACTGACGTCACGAAGAGTATTTTAATGACTAAAGATTGAATCTTTGAATGAAATTACCTCAAACAAGTTACCTATTAGGTCAGTAGACCTTTTTATTGTATAAAGATTGAATCTTTGAAAGAAAGTGAGAGTTTTGAGTTTAACTTATTCAAGTTACCTATGAAGTCGCAAAGAGTGTTTTAATGGCAAAAGATTGAATCTTTGAATAAAAATACCTCTATAAAGGTACCTATTATGTCATTAGACCTTTTTAAATTTCTAAAGATTGAATCTTTGAATGAAAATGAGAGTTTTGAGTCAAACTTATTCGAGATCCCTTTAACGTCCCGAAGAGTGTTTTAATGAGTAAAGATTGAATCTTTGAATGAAAATACCTCAATCAAGGTACCTACTATGTCAATAGACAATTTTAATGTATAAAGATTAAACCTTTGAAAGAAAATGAGAGTTTTGAGTTAAACTTATTCGAGATCCCTCTGACGTCACGAAGAGTGTTTTAATGAGCAAAGATTGAATCTTTGAAACAAATCACCTCAATCAAGGTACCGATTATGTCACTAGACCTTTTTAAGGTATAAAGATTGAATCTTGAAAGAGGATGAGAATTTTGAGTAAAACATATTCAAGTTCCCTTTGAGGACGCAAAGAGTGTTTTAATAAGTAAAGATTGAATCTTTGAATGAAAATACCTCAATCAAAGTACCTTTTATGTCACTAGACCATTTTAATGTATAAAGATAAAATCTTTGATAGAAAATAAGAGTTTTGAGTTAAACTTATTCGAGATTCTTTTGACGTCACGGAGAGTGTTTTAATGAGTAAGGTTTAAATCTTTGAATGAAATTACCTGAATCGAGGTACCTATTATGTCACTAGACCTTTTTAACGTATAAAGATTGAATCTTTGAAAGAAAATGATAGTTTTGAGTTTTACTTATTTGAGTGACGTATGGAGTTGCGAAGAGTGTTTTAGTGATTAAAGATCGAATCTTCGAATGAAAATACCTCAATAAAGGTACCTATATGTCAGTAGACCTTATTAACGTATAAAAATTGAATCTTTGAAAGAAAATGAGAGTTTTCAGTTGAACTAATTCGAGTTCCCTTTGACGTCCCGAAGAGTGTTTTAATGATCAAAGATTGAATCTTTGATTGAAAATACCTCCATCAAGGTTCCTATTATTTCACTAGACCATTTCAATGTACAAGGGTTGAATCTTTGAAAGAAAATGAGAGATTTGAGTTAAACTTGTTCGAGATCACTTCGACGTCACGAAGAGTGTTTTAACGAGTAAAGATTGAATCGTTGAATGAAATTACCTCAATCAAAGTATCTATTATGTCACGAGAACTTTTTAGTGTATCAAGATTGAATCTTTGTAAGAAAATGAGAGTTTTGAGTTTCACTTGTTCGAGTTACCTATGAAGTCGCGAAGGGTGTTTTTATAACTAAAGATTGAATCTTTGAATGAAAATGAGAGTTTCGAGAGAAACTTATTCGAGTTCCCTTTGACGTTCCGAAGAGTGTTTTAATGATCAAAGATTGAATCTTTGAATGAAAATACCTCAATCAAGGTACCTGCGATTTCACTAAACCATTTTAATGTGTAAAGATTGAATCTTTGAAAGAAAATAGGAGTTTTGAGTTAAACTTATTCGAGATCCCCTTGACATCACGAAGAGTGTTTTAATGAGAAAAGATTGAATCTTTGAATGAAATTACCTCAATCAGGGTACCTATTATGTCACTGGACCTTTTTAAATGTATAAAGGTCGAATCCTTTAAACAAAATGAGAGTTTTGAGTTAAATTTATTCGAGATCCCTTTGACGTCACGAAGAGTTTTTAATGAGTAAAGATTGAATGTTTGAATGAAATAACCTCAATCAAGATACCTATTTTGTCACTAGACCGTTTTAATGTATAAAGATTGAATCTCTGAAAGAAAATGAGAGTTTTGAGTTTAACTTCTCCGGGTCACGTGTGAAGTCCCGAAGAGTGTTTTAATGACCAAAGAATGAATCTTTGAATGAAAATACCTCGATCGAGGTACCTATTATGTCGCTAGACCATTTTAATGTACAAAGATTAAATCTTTGTTAAGAAATGAGAGTTTTGAGTTAAACTTATTCGAGAACACTTCGACGTGACGAAGAGTGTTTTAATGAGTAAGGATTGAATCCTTGAATGAAATTACCTCAATCAAGGTTACTAATCTGTCACTAGACCTTTTTAATGTATAAAGATTGAATCTTTGAAAGAAAATGAGAGTTTTGAGTTTAACTTATTCGGGTTACGCATGAAGTCGCGAGGAGTGTTTTAATGAGTAACGATTGAATCTTTGAATGAAAATACATCAAATCAAGGTACCTATTACGCCAGTAGACCATTTTAATGTATAAAGATCAAATTTTTGAAAGAACACGGGAGTTTTGGGTTAAACTTATTCGTGATCCCTTTGACGTCTCGAAGAGTGTTTTAATGAGTAAAGATTGAATCTTTGAATGAAATTATCTCAATCAAGGTACTTTTTATGTCACTAGATGATTTTAATTTATAAAGATTAAATCTTTCAACGAAAATGAGAGTTTCGAGTTAACTTTATTTGAGATCCCTTTGACGTCATGAAGAGTGTTTTAATGAGTAAAGACAAGATCATTGAATAAAATTAGCTTAATCAAGGTACCTACTAAGTCACTAGACCTTTTTAATGTATAGAGATGGAATCTTTGAAAGAAAATGAAAGTTTTGAGTTTAACTTATTCGAGTTACCTATGAAGTCGCGAAGGCCGTCTTAATGATTAAAGATTGAATGTTTGAATGAAAATACCTCAACAAAGGTGCTTATTATGTCACTGGACCATTTTAATGTATAAAGATTGAATCTTTGAAAGAAAATGAGAGTTTTGAGTTAAATTTATTCGAGTTCCCTTTGACGTCCCGAAGAGTGTTTTAATGAGTAAAGATTAAATCTTTGAATGAAAATACCTAAATCAAGGTACCTATTATGTCACTCGACCACTTTAACGTGTATAGTTATATCTCTAAAAGAAAATTAGAGTTTTGAGTTAAACTTATTCGATATCCCACTGACGTCACGAAGAGTATTTTAATGACTAAAGATTGAATCTTTGAATGAAATTACCTCAAACAAGTTACCTATTAGGTCAGTAGACCTTTTTATTGTATAAAGATTGAATCTTTGAAAGAAAGTGAGAGTTTTGAGTTTAACTTATTCAAGTTACCTATGAAGTCGCAAAGAGTGTTTTAATGGCAAAAGATTGAATCTTTGAATAAAAATACCTCTATAAAGGTACCTATTATGTCATTAGACCTTTTTAAATTTCTAAAGATTGAATCTTTGAATGAAAATGAGAGTTTTGAGTCAAACTTATTCGAGATCCCTTTAACGTCCCGAAGAGTGTTTTAATGAGTAAAGATTGAATCTTTGAATGAAAATACCTCAATCAAGGTACCTACTATGTCAATAGACAATTTTAATGTATAAAGATTAAACCTTTGAAAGAAAATGAGAGTTTTGAGTTAAACTTATTCGAGATCCCTCTGACGTCACGAAGAGTGTTTTAATGAGCAAAGATTGAATCTTTGAAACAAATCACCTCAATCAAGGTACCGATTATGTCACTAGACCTTTTTAAGGTATAAAGATTGAATCTTGAAAGAGGATGAGAATTTTGAGTAAAACATATTCAAGTTCCCTTTGAGGACGCAAAGAGTGTTTTAATAAGTAAAGATTGAATCTTTGAATGAAAATACCTCAATCAAAGTACCTTTTATGTCACTAGACCATTTTAATGTATAAAGATAAAATCTTTGATAGAAAATAAGAGTTTTGAGTTAAACTTATTCGAGATTCTTTTGACGTCACGGAGAGTGTTTTAATGAGTAAGGTTTAAATCTTTGAATGAAATTACCTGAATCGAGGTACCTATTATGTCACTAGACCTTTTTAACGTATAAAGATTGAATCTTTGAAAGAAAATGATAGTTTTGAGTTTTACTTATTTGAGTGACGTATGGAGTTGCGAAGAGTGTTTTAGTGATTAAAGATCGAATCTTCGAATGAAAATACCTCAATAAAGGTACCTATATGTCAGTAGACCTTATTAACGTATAAAAATTGAATCTTTGAAAGAAAATGAGAGTTTTCAGTTGAACTAATTCGAGTTCCCTTTGACGTCCCGAAGAGTGTTTTAATGATCAAAGATTGAATCTTTGATTGAAAATACCTCCATCAAGGTTCCTATTATTTCACTAGACCATTTCAATGTACAAGGGTTGAATCTTTGAAAGAAAATGAGAGATTTGAGTTAAACTTGTTCGAGATCACTTCGACGTCACGAAGAGTGTTTTAACGAGTAAAGATTGAATCGTTGAATGAAATTACCTCAATCAAAGTATCTATTATGTCACGAGAACTTTTTAGTGTATCAAGATTGAATCTTTGTAAGAAAATGAGAGTTTTGAGTTTCACTTGTTCGAGTTACCTATGAAGTCGCGAAGGGTGTTTTTATAACTAAAGATTGAATCTTTGAATGAAAATGAGAGTTTCGAGAGAAACTTATTCGAGTTCCCTTTGACGTTCCGAAGAGTGTTTTAATGATCAAAGATTGAATCTTTGAATGAAAATACCTCAATCAAGGTACCTGCGATTTCACTAAACCATTTTAATGTGTAAAGATTGAATCTTTGAAAGAAAATAGGAGTTTTGAGTTAAACTTATTCGAGATCCCCTTGACATCACGAAGAGTGTTTTAATGAGAAAAGATTGAATCTTTGAATGAAATTACCTCAATCAGGGTACCTATTATGTCACTGGACCTTTTTAAATGTATAAAGGTCGAATCCTTTAAACAAAATGAGAGTTTTGAGTTAAATTTATTCGAGATCCCTTTGACGTCACGAAGAGTTTTTAATGAGTAAAGATTGAATGTTTGAATGAAATAACCTCAATCAAGATACCTATTTTGTCACTAGACCGTTTTAATGTATAAAGATTGAATCTCTGAAAGAAAATGAGAGTTTTGAGTTTAACTTCTCCGGGTCACGTGTGAAGTCCCGAAGAGTGTTTTAATGACCAAAGAATGAATCTTTGAATGAAAATACCTCGATCGAGGTACCTATTATGTCGCTAGACCATTTTAATGTACAAAGATTAAATCTTTGTTAAGAAATGAGAGTTTTGAGTTAAACTTATTCGAGAACACTTCGACGTGACGAAGAGTGTTTTAATGAGTAAGGATTGAATCCTTGAATGAAATTACCTCAATCAAGGTTACTAATCTGTCACTAGACCTTTTTAATGTATAAAGATTGAATCTTTGAAAGAAAATGAGAGTTTTGAGTTTAACTTATTCGGGTTACGCATGAAGTCGCGAGGAGTGTTTTAATGAGTAACGATTGAATCTTTGAATGAAAATACATCAAATCAAGGTACCTATTACGCCAGTAGACCATTTTAATGTATAAAGATCAAATTTTTGAAAGAACACGGGAGTTTTGGGTTAAACTTATTCGTGATCCCTTTGACGTCTCGAAGAGTGTTTTAATGAGTAAAGATTGAATCTTTGAATGAAATTATCTCAATCAAGGTACTTTTTATGTCACTAGATGATTTTAATTTATAAAGATTAAATCTTTCAACGAAAATGAGAGTTTCGAGTTAACTTTATTTGAGATCCCTTTGACGTCATGAAGAGTGTTTTAATGAGTAAAGACAAGATCATTGAATAAAATTAGCTTAATCAAGGTACCTACTAAGTCACTAGACCTTTTTAATGTATAGAGATGGAATCTTTGAAAGAAAATGAAAGTTTTGAGTTTAACTTATTCGAGTTACCTATGAAGTCGCGAAGGCCGTCTTAATGATTAAAGATTGAATGTTTGAATGAAAATACCTCAACAAAGGTGCTTATTATGTCACTGGACCATTTTAATGTATAAAGATTGAATCTTTGAAAGAAAATGAGAGTTTTGAGTTAAATTTATTCGAGTTCCCTTTGACGTCCCGAAGAGTGTTTTAATGAGTAAAGATTAAATCTTTGAATGAAAATACCTAAATCAAGGTACCTATTATGTCACTCGACCACTTTAACGTGTATAGTTATATCTCTAAAAGAAAATTAGAGTTTTGAGTTAAACTTATTCGATATCCCACTGACGTCACGAAGAGTATTTTAATGACTAAAGATTGAATCTTTGAATGAAATTACCTCAAACAAGTTACCTATTAGGTCAGTAGACCTTTTTATTGTATAAAGATTGAATCTTTGAAAGAAAGTGAGAGTTTTGAGTTTAACTTATTCAAGTTACCTATGAAGTCGCAAAGAGTGTTTTAATGGCAAAAGATTGAATCTTTGAATAAAAATACCTCTATAAAGGTACCTATTATGTCATTAGACCTTTTTAAATTTCTAAAGATTGAATCTTTGAATGAAAATGAGAGTTTTGAGTCAAACTTATTCGAGATCCCTTTAACGTCCCGAAGAGTGTTTTAATGAGTAAAGATTGAATCTTTGAATGAAAATACCTCAATCAAGGTACCTACTATGTCAATAGACAATTTTAATGTATAAAGATTAAACCTTTGAAAGAAAATGAGAGTTTTGAGTTAAACTTATTCGAGATCCCTCTGACGTCACGAAGAGTGTTTTAATGAGCAAAGATTGAATCTTTGAAACAAATCACCTCAATCAAGGTACCGATTATGTCACTAGACCTTTTTAAGGTATAAAGATTGAATCTTGAAAGAGGATGAGAATTTTGAGTAAAACATATTCAAGTTCCCTTTGAGGACGCAAAGAGTGTTTTAATAAGTAAAGATTGAATCTTTGAATGAAAATACCTCAATCAAAGTACCTTTTATGTCACTAGACCATTTTAATGTATAAAGATAAAATCTTTGATAGAAAATAAGAGTTTTGAGTTAAACTTATTCGAGATTCTTTTGACGTCACGGAGAGTGTTTTAATGAGTAAGGTTTAAATCTTTGAATGAAATTACCTGAATCGAGGTACCTATTATGTCACTAGACCTTTTTAACGTATAAAGATTGAATCTTTGAAAGAAAATGATAGTTTTGAGTTTTACTTATTTGAGTGACGTATGGAGTTGCGAAGAGTGTTTTAGTGATTAAAGATCGAATCTTCGAATGAAAATACCTCAATAAAGGTACCTATATGTCAGTAGACCTTATTAACGTATAAAAATTGAATCTTTGAAAGAAAATGAGAGTTTTCAGTTGAACTAATTCGAGTTCCCTTTGACGTCCCGAAGAGTGTTTTAATGATCAAAGATTGAATCTTTGATTGAAAATACCTCCATCAAGGTTCCTATTATTTCACTAGACCATTTCAATGTACAAGGGTTGAATCTTTGAAAGAAAATGAGAGATTTGAGTTAAACTTGTTCGAGATCACTTCGACGTCACGAAGAGTGTTTTAACGAGTAAAGATTGAATCGTTGAATGAAATTACCTCAATCAAAGTATCTATTATGTCACGAGAACTTTTTAGTGTATCAAGATTGAATCTTTGTAAGAAAATGAGAGTTTTGAGTTTCACTTGTTCGAGTTACCTATGAAGTCGCGAAGGGTGTTTTTATAACTAAAGATTGAATCTTTGAATGAAAATGAGAGTTTCGAGAGAAACTTATTCGAGTCCCCTTTGACGTTCCGAAGAGTGTTTTAATGATCAAAGATTGAATCTTTGAATGAAAATACCTCAATCAAGGTACCTGCGATTTCACTAAACCATTTTAATGTGTAAAGATTGAATCTTTGAAAGAAAATAGGAGTTTTGAGTTAAACTTATTCGAGATCCCCTTGACATCACGAAGAGTGTTTTAATGAGAAAAGATTGAATCTTTGAATGAAATTACCTCAATCAGGGTACCTATTATGTCACTGGACCTTTTTAAATGTATAAAGGTCGAATCCTTTAAACAAAATGAGAGTTTTGAGTTAAATTTATTCGAGATCCCTTTGACGTCACGAAGAGTTTTTAATGAGTAAAGATTGAATGTTTGAATGAAATAACCTCAATCAAGATACCTATTTTGTCACTAGACCGTTTTAATGTATAAAGATTGAATCTCTGAAAGAAAATGAGAGTTTTGAGTTTAACTTCTCCGGGTCACGTGTGAAGTCCCGAAGAGTGTTTTAATGACCAAAGAATGAATCTTTGAATGAAAATACCTCGATCGAGGTACCTATTATGTCGCTAGACCATTTTAATGTACAAAGATTAAATCTTTGTTAAGAAATGAGAGTTTTGAGTTAAACTTATTCGAGAACACTTCGACGTGACGAAGAGTGTTTTAATGAGTAAGGATTGAATCCTTGAATGAAATTACCTCAATCAAGGTTACTAATCTGTCACTAGACCTTTTTAATGTATAAAGATTGAATCTTTGAAAGAAAATGAGAGTTTTGAGTTTAACTTATTCGGGTTACGCATGAAGTCGCGAGGAGTGTTTTAATGAGTAACGATTGAATCTTTGAATGAAAATACATCAAATCAAGGTACCTATTACGCCAGTAGACCATTTTAATGTATAAAGATCAAATTTTTGAAAGAACACGGGAGTTTTGGGTTAAACTTATTCGTGATCCCTTTGACGTCTCGAAGAGTGTTTTAATGAGTAAAGATTGAATCTTTGAATGAAATTATCTCAATCAAGGTACTTTTTATGTCACTAGATGATTTTAATTTATAAAGATTAAATCTTTCAACGAAAATGAGAGTTTCGAGTTAACTTTATTTGAGATCCCTTTGACGTCATGAAGAGTGTTTTAATGAGTAAAGACAAGATCATTGAATAAAATTAGCTTAATCAAGGTACCTACTAAGTCACTAGACCTTTTTAATGTATAGAGATGGAATCTTTGAAAGAAAATGAAAGTTTTGAGTTTAACTTATTCGAGTTACCTATGAAGTCGCGAAGGCCGTCTTAATGATTAAAGATTGAATGTTTGAATGAAAATACCTCAACAAAGGTGCTTATTATGTCACTGGACCATTTTAATGTATAAAGATTGAATCTTTGAAAGAAAATGAGAGTTTTGAGTTAAATTTATTCGAGTTCCCTTTGACGTCCCGAAGAGTGTTTTAATGAGTAAAGATTAAATCTTTGAATGAAAATACCTAAATCAAGGTACCTATTATGTCACTCGACCACTTTAACGTGTATAGTTATATCTCTAAAAGAAAATTAGAGTTTTGAGTTAAACTTATTCGATATCCCACTGACGTCACGAAGAGTATTTTAATGACTAAAGATTGAATCTTTGAATGAAATTACCTCAAACAAGTTACCTATTAGGTCAGTAGACCTTTTTATTGTATAAAGATTGAATCTTTGAAAGAAAGTGAGAGTTTTGAGTTTAACTTATTCAAGTTACCTATGAAGTCGCAAAGAGTGTTTTAATGGCAAAAGATTGAATCTTTGAATAAAAATACCTCTATAAAGGTACCTATTATGTCATTAGACCTTTTTAAATTTCTAAAGATTGAATCTTTGAATGAAAATGAGAGTTTTGAGTCAAACTTATTCGAGATCCCTTTAACGTCCCGAAGAGTGTTTTAATGAGTAAAGATTGAATCTTTGAATGAAAATACCTCAATCAAGGTACCTACTATGTCAATAGACAATTTTAATGTATAAAGATTAAACCTTTGAAAGAAAATGAGAGTTTTGAGTTAAACTTATTCGAGATCCCTCTGACGTCACGAAGAGTGTTTTAATGAGCAAAGATTGAATCTTTGAAACAAATCACCTCAATCAAGGTACCGATTATGTCACTAGACCTTTTTAAGGTATAAAGATTGAATCTTGAAAGAGGATGAGAATTTTGAGTAAAACATATTCAAGTTCCCTTTGAGGACGCAAAGAGTGTTTTAATAAGTAAAGATTGAATCTTTGAATGAAAATACCTCAATCAAAGTACCTTTTATGTCACTAGACCATTTTAATGTATAAAGATAAAATCTTTGATAGAAAATAAGAGTTTTGAGTTAAACTTATTCGAGATTCTTTTGACGTCACGGAGAGTGTTTTAATGAGTAAGGTTTAAATCTTTGAATGAAATTACCTGAATCGAGGTACCTATTATGTCACTAGACCTTTTTAACGTATAAAGATTGAATCTTTGAAAGAAAATGATAGTTTTGAGTTTTACTTATTTGAGTGACGTATGGAGTTGCGAAGAGTGTTTTAGTGATTAAAGATCGAATCTTCGAATGAAAATACCTCAATAAAGGTACCTATATGTCAGTAGACCTTATTAACGTATAAAAATTGAATCTTTGAAAGAAAATGAGAGTTTTCAGTTGAACTAATTCGAGTTCCCTTTGACGTCCCGAAGAGTGTTTTAATGATCAAAGATTGAATCTTTGATTGAAAATACCTCCATCAAGGTTCCTATTATTTCACTAGACCATTTCAATGTACAAGGGTTGAATCTTTGAAAGAAAATGAGAGATTTGAGTTAAACTTGTTCGAGATCACTTCGACGTCACGAAGAGTGTTTTAACGAGTAAAGATTGAATCGTTGAATGAAATTACCTCAATCAAAGTATCTATTATGTCACGAGAACTTTTTAGTGTATCAAGATTGAATCTTTGTAAGAAAATGAGAGTTTTGAGTTTCACTTGTTCGAGTTACCTATGAAGTCGCGAAGGGTGTTTTTATAACTAAAGATTGAATCTTTGAATGAAAATGAGAGTTTCGAGAGAAACTTATTCGAGTTCCCTTTGACGTTCCGAAGAGTGTTTTAATGATCAAAGATTGAATCTTTGAATGAAAATACCTCAATCAAGGTACCTGCGATTTCACTAAACCATTTTAATGTGTAAAGATTGAATCTTTGAAAGAAAATAGGAGTTTTGAGTTAAACTTATTCGAGATCCCCTTGACATCACGAAGAGTGTTTTAATGAGAAAAGATTGAATCTTTGAATGAAATTACCTCAATCAGGGTACCTATTATGTCACTGGACCTTTTTAAATGTATAAAGGTCGAATCCTTTAAACAAAATGAGAGTTTTGAGTTAAATTTATTCGAGATCCCTTTGACGTCACGAAGAGTTTTTAATGAGTAAAGATTGAATGTTTGAATGAAATAACCTCAATCAAGATACCTATTTTGTCACTAGACCGTTTTAATGTATAAAGATTGAATCTCTGAAAGAAAATGAGAGTTTTGAGTTTAACTTCTCCGGGTCACGTGTGAAGTCCCGAAGAGTGTTTTAATGACCAAAGAATGAATCTTTGAATGAAAATACCTCGATCGAGGCACCTATTATGTCGCTAGACCATTTTAATGTACAAAGATTAAATCTTTGTTAAGAAATGAGAGTTTTGAGTTAAACTTATTCGAGAACACTTCGACGTGACGAAGAGTGTTTTAATGAGTAAGGATTGAATCCTTGAATGAAATTACCTCAATCAAGGTTACTAATCTGTCACTAGACCTTTTTAATGTATAAAGATTGAATCTTTGAAAGAAAATGAGAGTTTTGAGTTTAACTTATTCGGGTTACGCATGAAGTCGCGAGGAGTGTTTTAATGAGTAACGATTGAATCTTTGAATGAAAATACATCAAATCAAGGTACCTATTACGCCAGTAGACCATTTTAATGTATAAAGATCAAATTTTTGAAAGAACACGGGAGTTTTGGGTTAAACTTATTCGTGATCCCTTTGACGTCTCGAAGAGTGTTTTAATGAGTAAAGATTGAATCTTTGAATGAAATTATCTCAATCAAGGTACTTTTTATGTCACTAGATGATTTTAATTTATAAAGATTAAATCTTTCAACGAAAATGAGAGTTTCGAGTTAACTTTATTTGAGATCCCTTTGACGTCATGAAGAGTGTTTTAATGAGTAAAGACAAGATCATTGAATAAAATTAGCTTAATCAAGGTACCTACTAAGTCACTAGACCTTTTTAATGTATAGAGATGGAATCTTTGAAAGAAAATGAAAGTTTTGAGTTTAACTTATTCGAGTTACCTATGAAGTCGCGAAGGCCGTCTTAATGATTAAAGATTGAATGTTTGAATGAAAATACCTCAACAAAGGTGCTTATTATGTCACTGGACCATTTTAATGTATAAAGATTGAATCTTTGAAAGAAAATGAGAGTTTTGAGTTAAATTTATTCGAGTTCCCTTTGACGTCCCGAAGAGTGTTTTAATGAGTAAAGATTAAATCTTTGAATGAAAATACCTAAATCAAGGTACCTATTATGTCACTCGACCACTTTAACGTGTATAGTTATATCTCTAAAAGAAAATTAGAGTTTTGAGTTAAACTTATTCGATATCCCACTGACGTCACGAAGAGTATTTTAATGACTAAAGATTGAATCTTTGAATGAAATTACCTCAAACAAGTTACCTATTAGGTCAGTAGACCTTTTTATTGTATAAAGATTGAATCTTTGAAAGAAAGTGAGAGTTTTGAGTTTAACTTATTCAAGTTACCTATGAAGTCGCAAAGAGTGTTTTAATGGCAAAAGATTGAATCTTTGAATAAAAATACCTCTATAAAGGTACCTATTATGTCATTAGACCTTTTTAAATTTCTAAAGATTGAATCTTTGAATGAAAATGAGAGTTTTGAGTCAAACTTATTCGAGATCCCTTTAACGTCCCGAAGAGTGTTTTAATGAGTAAAGATTGAATCTTTGAATGAAAATACCTCAATCAAGGTACCTACTATGTCAATAGACAATTTTAATGTATAAAGATTAAACCTTTGAAAGAAAATGAGAGTTTTGAGTTAAACTTATTCGAGATCCCTCTGACGTCACGAAGAGTGTTTTAATGAGCAAAGATTGAATCTTTGAAACAAATCACCTCAATCAAGGTACCGATTATGTCACTAGACCTTTTTAAGGTATAAAGATTGAATCTTGAAAGAGGATGAGAATTTTGAGTAAAACATATTCAAGTTCCCTTTGAGGACGCAAAGAGTGTTTTAATAAGTAAAGATTGAATCTTTGAATGAAAATACCTCAATCAAAGTACCTTTTATGTCACTAGACCATTTTAATGTATAAAGATAAAATCTTTGATAGAAAATAAGAGTTTTGAGTTAAACTTATTCGAGATTCTTTTGACGTCACGGAGAGTGTTTTAATGAGTAAGGTTTAAATCTTTGAATGAAATTACCTGAATCGAGGTACCTATTATGTCACTAGACCTTTTTAACGTATAAAGATTGAATCTTTGAAAGAAAATGATAGTTTTGAGTTTTACTTATTTGAGTGACGTATGGAGTTGCGAAGAGTGTTTTAGTGATTAAAGATCGAATCTTCGAATGAAAATACCTCAATAAAGGTACCTATATGTCAGTAGACCTTATTAACGTATAAAAATTGAATCTTTGAAAGAAAATGAGAGTTTTCAGTTGAACTAATTCGAGTTCCCTTTGACATCCCGAAGAGTGTTTTAATGATCAAAGATTGAATCTTTGATTGAAAATACCTCCATCAAGGTTCCTATTATTTCACTAGACCATTTCAATGTACAAGGGTTGAATCTTTGAAAGAAAATGAGAGATTTGAGTTAAACTTGTTCGAGATCACTTCGACGTCACGAAGAGTGTTTTAACGAGTAAAGATTGAATCGTTGAATGAAATTACCTCAATCAAAGTATCTATTATGTCACGAGAACTTTTTAGTGTATCAAGATTGAATCTTTGTAAGAAAATGAGAGTTTTGAGTTTCACTTGTTCGAGTTACCTATGAAGTCGCGAAGGGTGTTTTTATAACTAAAGATTGAATCTTTGAATGAAAATGAGAGTTTCGAGAGAAACTTATTCGAGTTCCCTTTGACGTTCCGAAGAGTGTTTTAATGATCAAAGATTGAATCTTTGAATGAAAATACCTCAATCAAGGTACCTGCGATTTCACTAAACCATTTTAATGTGTAAAGATTGAATCTTTGAAAGAAAATAGGAGTTTTGAGTTAAACTTATTCGAGATCCCCTTGACATCACGAAGAGTGTTTTAATGAGAAAAGATTGAATCTTTGAATGAAATTACCTCAATCAGGGTACCTATTATGTCACTGGACCTTTTTAAATGTATAAAGGTCGAATCCTTTAAACAAAATGAGAGTTTTGAGTTAAATTTATTCGAGATCCCTTTGACGTCACGAAGAGTTTTTAATGAGTAAAGATTGAATGTTTGAATGAAATAACCTCAATCAAGATACCTATTTTGTCACTAGACCGTTTTAATGTATAAAGATTGAATCTCTGAAAGAAAATGAGAGTTTTGAGTTTAACTTCTCCGGGTCACGTGTGAAGTCCCGAAGAGTGTTTTAATGACCAAAGAATGAATCTTTGAATGAAAATACCTCGATCGAGGCACCTATTATGTCGCTAGACCATTTTAATGTACAAAGATTAAATCTTTGTTAAGAAATGAGAGTTTTGAGTTAAACTTATTCGAGAACACTTCGACGTGACGAAGAGTGTTTTAATGAGTAAGGATTGAATCCTTGAATGAAATTACCTCAATCAAGGTTACTAATCTGTCACTAGACCTTTTTAATGTATAAAGATTGAATCTTTGAAAGAAAATGAGAGTTTTGAGTTTAACTTATTCGGGTTACGCATGAAGTCGCGAGGAGTGTTTTAATGAGTAACGATTGAATCTTTGAATGAAAATACATCAAATCAAGGTACCTATTACGCCAGTAGACCATTTTAATGTATAAAGATCAAATTTTTGAAAGAACACGGGAGTTTTGGGTTAAACTTATTCGTGATCCCTTTGACGTCTCGAAGAGTGTTTTAATGAGTAAAGATTGAATCTTTGAATGAAATTATCTCAATCAAGGTACTTTTTATGTCACTAGATGATTTTAATTTATAAAGATTAAATCTTTCAACGAAAATGAGAGTTTCGAGTTAACTTTATTTGAGATCCCTTTGACGTCATGAAGAGTGTTTTAATGAGTAAAGACAAGATCATTGAATAAAATTAGCTTAATCAAGGTACCTACTAAGTCACTAGACCTTTTTAATGTATAGAGATGGAATCTTTGAAAGAAAATGAAAGTTTTGAGTTTAACTTATTCGAGTTACCTATGAAGTCGCGAAGGCCGTCTTAATGATTAAAGATTGAATGTTTGAATGAAAATACCTCAACAAAGGTGCTTATTATGTCACTGGACCATTTTAATGTATAAAGATTGAATCTTTGAAAGAAAATGAGAGTTTTGAGTTAAATTTATTCGAGTTCCCTTTGACGTCCCGAAGAGTGTTTTAATGAGTAAAGATTAAATCTTTGAATGAAAATACCTAAATCAAGGTACCTATTATGTCACTCGACCACTTTAACGTGTATAGTTATATCTCTAAAAGAAAATTAGAGTTTTGAGTTAAACTTATTCGATATCCCACTGACGTCACGAAGAGTATTTTAATGACTAAAGATTGAATCTTTGAATGAAATTACCTCAAACAAGTTACCTATTAGGTCAGTAGACCTTTTTATTGTATAAAGATTGAATCTTTGAAAGAAAGTGAGAGTTTTGAGTTTAACTTATTCAAGTTACCTATGAAGTCGCAAAGAGTGTTTTAATGGCAAAAGATTGAATCTTTGAATAAAAATACCTCTATAAAGGTACCTATTATGTCATTAGACCTTTTTAAATTTCTAAAGATTGAATCTTTGAATGAAAATGAGAGTTTTGAGTCAAACTTATTCGAGATCCCTTTAACGTCCCGAAGAGTGTTTTAATGAGTAAAGATTGAATCTTTGAATGAAAATACCTCAATCAAGGTACCTACTATGTCAATAGACAATTTTAATGTATAAAGATTAAACCTTTGAAAGAAAATGAGAGTTTTGAGTTAAACTTATTCGAGATCCCTCTGACGTCACGAAGAGTGTTTTAATGAGCAAAGATTGAATCTTTGAAACAAATCACCTCAATCAAGGTACCGATTATGTCACTAGACCTTTTTAAGGTATAAAGATTGAATCTTGAAAGAGGATGAGAATTTTGAGTAAAACATATTCAAGTTCCCTTTGAGGACGCAAAGAGTGTTTTAATAAGTAAAGATTGAATCTTTGAATGAAAATACCTCAATCAAAGTACCTTTTATGTCACTAGACCATTTTAATGTATAAAGATAAAATCTTTGATAGAAAATAAGAGTTTTGAGTTAAACTTATTCGAGATTCTTTTGACGTCACGGAGAGTGTTTTAATGAGTAAGGTTTAAATCTTTGAATGAAATTACCTGAATCGAGGTACCTATTATGTCACTAGACCTTTTTAACGTATAAAGATTGAATCTTTGAAAGAAAATGATAGTTTTGAGTTTTACTTATTTGAGTGACGTATGGAGTTGCGAAGAGTGTTTTAGTGATTAAAGATCGAATCTTCGAATGAAAATACCTCAATAAAGGTACCTATATGTCAGTAGACCTTATTAACGTATAAAAATTGAATCTTTGAAAGAAAATGAGAGTTTTCAGTTGAACTAATTCGAGTTCCCTTTGACGTCCCGAAGAGTGTTTTAATGATCAAAGATTGAATCTTTGATTGAAAATACCTCCATCAAGGTTCCTATTATTTCACTAGACCATTTCAATGTACAAGGGTTGAATCTTTGAAAGAAAATGAGAGATTTGAGTTAAACTTGTTCGAGATCACTTCGACGTCACGAAGAGTGTTTTAACGAGTAAAGATTGAATCGTTGAATGAAATTACCTCAATCAAAGTATCTATTATGTCACGAGAACTTTTTAGTGTATCAAGATTGAATCTTTGTAAGAAAATGAGAGTTTTGAGTTTCACTTGTTCGAGTTACCTATGAAGTCGCGAAGGGTGTTTTTATAACTAAAGATTGAATCTTTGAATGAAAATGAGAGTTTCGAGAGAAACTTATTCGAGTTCCCTTTGACGTTCCGAAGAGTGTTTTAATGATCAAAGATTGAATCTTTGAATGAAAATACCTCAATCAAGGTACCTGCGATTTCACTAAACCATTTTAATGTGTAAAGATTGAATCTTTGAAAGAAAATAGGAGTTTTGAGTTAAACTTATTCGAGATCCCCTTGACATCACGAAGAGTGTTTTAATGAGAAAAGATTGAATCTTTGAATGAAATTACCTCAATCAGGGTACCTATTATGTCACTGGACCTTTTTAAATGTATAAAGGTCGAATCCTTTAAACAAAATGAGAGTTTTGAGTTAAATTTATTCGAGATCCCTTTGACGTCACGAAGAGTTTTTAATGAGTAAAGATTGAATGTTTGAATGAAATAACCTCAATCAAGATACCTATTTTGTCACTAGACCGTTTTAATGTATAAAGATTGAATCTCTGAAAGAAAATGAGAGTTTTGAGTTTAACTTCTCCGGGTCACGTGTGAAGTCCCGAAGAGTGTTTTAATGACCAAAGAATGAATCTTTGAATGAAAATACCTCGATCGAGGTACCTATTATGTCGCTAGACCATTTTAATGTACAAAGATTAAATCTTTGTTAAGAAATGAGAGTTTTGAGTTAAACTTATTCGAGAACACTTCGACGTGACGAAGAGTGTTTTAATGAGTAAGGATTGAATCCTTGAATGAAATTACCTCAATCAAGGTTACTAATCTGTCACTAGACCTTTTTAATGTATAAAGATTGAATCTTTGAAAGAAAATGAGAGTTTTGAGTTTAACTTATTCGGGTTACGCATGAAGTCGCGAGGAGTGTTTCAATGAGTAACGATTGAATCTTTGAATGAAAATACATCAAATCAAGGTACCTATTACGCCACTAGACCATTTTAATGTATAAAGATCAAATTTTTGAAAGAACACGGGAGTTTTGGGTTAAACTTATTCGTGATCCCTTTGACGTCTCGAAGAGTGTTTTAATGAGTAAAGATTGAATCTTTGAATGAAATTATCTCAATCAAGGTACTTTTTATGTCACTAGATGATTTTAATTTATAAAGATTAAATCTTTCAACGAAAATGAGAGTTTCGAGTTAACTTTATTTGAGATCCCTTTGACGTCATGAAGAGTGTTTTAATGAGTAAAGACAAGATCATTGAATAAAATTAGCTTAATCAAGGTACCTACTAAGTCACTAGACCTTTTTAATGTATAGAGATGGAATCTTTGAAAGAAAATGAAAGTTTTGGGTTTAACTTATTCGAGTTACCTATGAAGTCGCGAAGGCCGTCTTAATGACTAAAGATTGAATGTTTGAATGAAAATACCTCAACAAAGGTGCTTATTATGTCACTGGACCATTTTAATGTATAAAGATTGAATCTTTGAAAGAAAATGAGAGTTTTGAGTTAAATTTATTCGAGTTCCCTTTGACGTCCTGAAGAGTGTTTTAATGAGTAAAGATTAAATCTTTGAATGAAAATACCTAAATCAAGGTACCTATTATGTCACTCGACCACTTTAACGTATATAGTTATATCTCTAAAAGAAAATTAGAGTTTTGAGTTAAACTTATTCGATATCCCATTGACGTCACGAAGAGTATTTTAATGACTAAAGATTGAATCTTTGAATGAAATTACCTCAAACAAGTTACCTATTAGGTCAGTAGACCTTTTTATTGTATAAAGATTGAATCTTTGAAAGAAAGTGAGAGTTTTGAGTTTAACTTATTCAAGTTACCTATGAAGTCGCAAAGAGTGTTTTAATGGCAAAAGATTGAATCTTTGAATAAAAATACCTCTATAAAGGTACCTATTATGTCATTAGACCTTTTTAAATTTCTAAAGATTGAATCTTTGAATGAAAATGAGAGTTTTGAGTCAAACTTATTCGAGATCCCTTTAACGTCCCGAAGAGTGTTTTAATGAGTAAAGATTGAATCTTTGAATGAAAATACCTCAATCAAGGTACCTACTATGTCAATAGACAATTTTAATGTATAAAGATTAAACCTTTGAAAGAAAATGAGAGTTTTGAGTTGAACTTATTTGAGATCCCCCTGACGTCACGAAGAGTGTTTTAATGAGCAAAGATTGAATCTTTGAAACAAATCACCTCAATCAAGGTACCGATTATGTCACTAGACCTTTTTAAGGTATAAAGATTGAATCTTGAAAGAGGATGAGAATTTTGAGTAAAACATATTCAAGTTCCCTTTGAGGACGCAAAGAGTGTTTTTGAATCTTTGAATGAAAATACCTCAATCAAAGTACCTTTTATGTCACTAGACCATTTTAATGTATAAAGATAAAATCTTTGATAGAAAATAAGAGTTTTGAGTTAAACTTATTCGATTCTTTTGACGTCACGGAGAGTGTTTTAATGAGTAAGGTTTAAATCTTTGAATAAAATTACCTGAATCGAGGTACCTATTATGTCACTAGACCTTTTTAACGGATAAAGATTGAATCTTTGAAAGAAAATGATAGTTTTGAGTTTTACTTATTTGAGTGACGTATGGAGTTGCGAAGAGTGTTTTAGTGATTAAAGATCGAATCCTCGAATGAAAATACCTCAATAAAGGTACCTATATGTCAGTAGACCTTATTAACGTATAAAAATTGAATCTTTGAAAGAAAATGAGAGTTTTCAGTTGAACTAATTCGAGTTCCCTTTGACGTCCCGAAGAGTGTTTTAATGATCAAAGATTGAATCTTTGATTGAAAATACCTCCATCAATGTTCCTATTATTTCACTAGACCATTTCAATGTACAAGGGTTGAATCTTTGAAAGAAAATGAGAGATTTGAGTTAAACTTGTTCGAGATCACTTCGACGTCACGAAGAGTGTTTTAACGAGTAAAGATTGAATCGTTGAATGAAATTACCTCAATCAAAGTATCTATTATGTCACGAGAACTTTTTAGTGTATCAAGATTGAATCTTTGTAAGAAAATGAGAGTTCTGAGTTTCACTTGTTCGAGTTACCTATGAAGTCGCGAAGGGTGTTTTTATAACTAAAGATTGAATCTTTGAATGAAAATGAGAGTTTCGAGAGAAACTTATTCGAGTTCCCTTTGACGTTCCGAAGAGTGTTTTAATGATCAAAGATTGAATCTTTGAATGAAAATACCTCAATCAAGGTACCTGTGATTTCACTAAACCATTTTAATGTGTAAAGATTGAATCTTTGAAAGAAAATGGGAGTTTTGAGTTAAACTTATTCGAGATCCCCTTGACATCACGAAGAGTGTTTTAATGAGAAAAGATTGAATCTTTGAATGAAATTACCTCAATCAGGGTACCTATTATGTCACTGGACCTTTTTAAATGTATAAAGGTCGAATCCTTTAAACAAAATGAGAGTTTTGAGTTAAATTTATTCGAGATCCCTTTGACGTCACGAAGAGTTTTTAATGAGTAAAGATTGAATGTTTGAATGAAATAACCTCAATCAAGATACCGATTTTGTCACTAGACCGTTTTAATGTATAAAGATTGAATCTCTGAAAGAAAATGAGAGTTTTGAGTTTAACTTCTCCGGGTCACGTGTGAAGTCCCGAAGAGTGTTTTAATGACCAAAGAATGAATCTTTGAATGAAAATACCTCGATCGAGGTACCTATTATGTCACTAGACCATTTTAATGTACAAAGATTAAATCTTTGTTAAGAAATGAGAGTTTTGAGTTAAACTTATTCGAGAACACTTCGACGTGACGAAGAGTGTTTTAATGAGTAAGGATTGAATCCTTGAATGAAATTACCTCAATCAAGGTTCCTAATCTGTCACTAGACCTTTTTAATGTATAAAGATTGAATCTTTGAAAGAAAATGAGAGTTTTGAGTTTAACTTATTCGGGTTACGCATGAAGTTGCGAGGAGTGTTTTAATGAGTAACGATTGAATCTTTGAATGAAAATACATCAAATCAAGGTACCTATTACGCCACTAGACCATTTTAATGTATAAAGATCAAATTTTTGAAAGAACACGGGAGTTTTGGGTTAAACTTATTCGTGATCCCTTTGACGTCTCGAAGAGTGTTTTAATGAGTAAAGATTGAATCTTTGAATGAAATTATCTCAATCAAGGTACTTTTTATGCCACTAGATGATTTTAATTTCTAAAGATTAAATCTTTCAACGAAAATGAGAGTTTCGAGTTAACTTTATTTGAGATCCCTTTGACGTCATGAAGAGTGTTTTAATGAGTAAAGACAAGATCATTGAATAAAATTAGCTTAATCAAGGTACCTACTAAGTCACTAGACCTTTTTAATGTATAGAGATGGAATCTTTGAAAGAAAATGAAAGTTTTGAGTTTAACTTATTCGAGTTACCTATGAAGTCGCGAAGGCCGTCTTAATGACTAAAGATTGAATGTTTGAATGAAAATACCTCAACAAAGGTGCTTATTATGTCACTGGACCATTTTAATGTATAAAGATTGAATCTTTGAAAGAAAATGAGAGTTTTGAGTTAAATTTATTCGAGTTCCCTTTGACGTCCCGAAGAGTGTTTTAATGAGTAAAGATTAAATCTTTGAATGAAAATACCTAAATCAAGGTACCTATTATGTCACTCGACCACTTTAACGTATATAGTTATATCTCTAAAAGAAAATTAGAGTTTTGAGTTAAACTTATTCGATATCCCATTGACGTCACGAAGAGTATTTTAATGACTAAAGATTGAATCTTTGAATGAAATTACCTCAAACAAGTTACCTATTAGGTCAGTAGACCTTTTTATTGTATAAAGATTGAATCTTTGAAAGAAAGTGAGAGTTTTGAGTTTAACTTATTCAAGTTACCTATGAAGTCGCAAAGAGTGTTTTAATGGCAAAAGATTGAATCTTTGAATAAAAATACCTCTATAAAGGTACCTATTATGTCATTAGACCTTTTTAAATTTCTAAAGATTGAATCTTTGAATGAAAATGAGAGTTTTGAGTCAAACTTATTCGAGATCCCTTTAACGTCCCGAAGAGTGTTTTAATGAGTAAAGATTGAATCTTTGAATGAAAATACCTCAATCAAGGTACCTACTATGTCAATAGACAATTTTAATGTATAAAGATTAAACCTTTGAAAGAAAATGAGAGTTTTGAGTTAAACTTATTCGAGATCCCCCTGACGTCACGAAGAGTGTTTTAATGAGCAAAGATTGAATCTTTGAAACAAATCACCTCAATCAAGGTACCGATTATGTCACTAGACCTTTTTAAGGTATAAAGATTGAATCTTGAAAGAGGATGAGAATTTTGAGTAAAACATATTCAAGTTCCCTTTGAGGACGCAAAGAGTGTTTTTGAATCTTTGAATGAAAATACCTCAATCAAAGTACCTTTTATGTCACTAGACCATTTTAATGTATAAAGATAAAATCTTTGATAGAAAATAAGAGTTTTGAGTTAAACTTATTCGATTCTTTTGACGTCACGGAGAGTGTTTTAATGAGTAAGGTTTAAATCTTTGAATAAAATTACCTGAATCGAGGTACCTATTATGTCACTAGACCTTTTTAACGGATAAAGATTGAATCTTTGAAAGAAAATGATAGTTTTGAGTTTTACTTATTTGAGTGACGTATGGAGTTGCGAAGAGTGTTTTAGTGATTAAAGATCGAATCCTCGAATGAAAATACCTCAATAAAGGTACCTATATGTCAGTAGACCTTATTAACGTATAAAAATTGAATCTTTGAAAGAAAATGAGAGTTTTCAGTTGAACTAATTCGAGTTCCCTTTGACGTCCCGAAGAGTGTTTTAATGATCAAAGATTGAATCTTTGATTGAAAATACCTCCATCAATGTTCCTATTATTTCACTAGACCATTTCAATGTACAAGGGTTGAATCTTTGAAAGAAAATGAGAGATTTGAGTTAAACTTGTTCGAGATCACTTCGACGTCACGAAGAGTGTTTTAACGAGTAAAGATTGAATCGTTGAATGAAATTACCTCAATCAAAGTATCTATTATGTCACGAGAACTTTTTAGTGTATCAAGATTGAATCTTTGTAAGAAAATGAGAGTTCTGAGTTTCACTTGTTCGAGTTACCTATGAAGTCGCGAAGGGTGTTTTTATAACTAAAGATTGAATCTTTGAATGAAAATGAGAGTTTCGAGAGAAACTTATTCGAGTTCCCTTTGACGTTCCGAAGAGTGTTTTAATGATCAAAGATTGAATCTTTGAATGAAAATACCTCAATCAAGGTACCTGTGATTTCACTAAACCATTTTAATGTGTAAAGATTGAATCTTTGAAAGAAAATGGGAGTTTTGAGTTAAACTTATTCGAGATCCCCTTGACATCACGAAGAGTGTTTTAATGAGAAAAGATTGAATCTTTGAATGAAATTACCTCAATCAGGGTACCTATTATGTCACTGGACCTTTTTAAATGTATAAAGGTCGAATCCTTTAAACAAAATGAGAGTTTTGAGTTAAATTTATTCGAGATCCCTTTGACGTCACGAAGAGTTTTTAATGAGTAAAGATTGAATGTTTGAATGAAATAACCTCAATCAAGATACCGATTTTGTCACTAGACCGTTTTAATGTATAAAGATTGAATCTCTGAAAGAAAATGAGAGTTTTGAGTTTAACTTCTCCGGGTCACGTGTGAAGTCCCGAAGAGTGTTTTAATGACCAAAGAATGAATCTTTGAATGAAAATACCTCGATCGAGGTACCTATTATGTCACTAGACCATTTTAATGTACAAAGATTAAATCTTTGTTAAGAAATGAGAGTTTTGAGTTAAACTTATTCGAGAACACTTCGACGTGACGAAGAGTGTTTTAATGAGTAAGGATTGAATCCTTGAATGAAATTACCTCAATCAAGGTTCCTAATCTGTCACTAGACCTTTTTAATGTATAAAGATTGAATCTTTGAAAGAAAATGAGAGTTTTGAGTTTAACTTATTCGGGTTACGCATGAAGTTGCGAGGAGTGTTTTAATGAGTAACGATTGAATCTTTGAATGAAAATACATCAAATCAAGGTACCTATTACGCCACTAGACCATTTTAATGTATAAAGATCAAATTTTTGAAAGAACACGGGAGTTTTGGGTTAAACTTATTCGTGATCCCTTTGACGTCTCGAAGAGTGTTTTAATGAGTAAAGATTGAATCTTTGAATGAAATTATCTCAATCAAGGTACTTTTTATGCCACTAGATGATTTTAATTTCTAAAGATTAAATCTTTCAACGAAAATGAGAGTTTCGAGTTAACTTTATTTGAGATCCCTTTGACGTCATGAAGAGTGTTTTAATGAGTAAAGACAAGATCATTGAATAAAATTAGCTTAATCAAGGTACCTACTAAGTCACTAGACCTTTTTAATGTATAGAGATGGAATCTTTGAAAGAAAATGAAAGTTTTGAGTTTAACTTATTCGAGTTACCTATGAAGTCGCGAAGGCCGTCTTAATGACTAAAGATTGAATGTTTGAATGAAAATACCTCAACAAAGGTGCTTATTATGTCACTGGACCATTTTAATGTATAAAGATTGAATCTTTGAAAGAAAATGAGAGTTTTGAGTTAAATTTATTCGAGTTCCCTTTGACGTCCCGAAGAGTGTTTTAATGAGTAAAGATTAAATCTTTGAATGAAAATACCTAAATCAAGGTACCTATTATGTCACTCGACCACTTTAACGTATATAGTTATATCTCTAAAAGAAAATTAGAGTTTTGAGTTAAACTTATTCGATATCCCATTGACGTCACGAAGAGTATTTTAATGACTAAAGATTGAATCTTTGAATGAAATTACCTCAAACAAGTTACCTATTAGGTCAGTAGACCTTTTTATTGTATAAAGATTGAATCTTTGAAAGAAAGTGAGAGTTTTGAGTTTAACTTATTCAAGTTACCTATGAAGTCGCAAAGAGTGTTTTAATGGCAAAAGATTGAATCTTTGAATAAAAATACCTCTATAAAGGTACCTATTATGTCATTAGACCTTTTTAAATTTCTAAAGATTGAATCTTTGAATGAAAATGAGAGTTTTGAGTCAAACTTATTCGAGATCCCTTTAACGTCCCGAAGAGTGTTTTAATGAGTAAAGATTGAATCTTTGAATGAAAATACCTCAATCAAGGTACCTACTATGTCAATAGACAATTTTAATGTATAAAGATTAAACCTTTGAAAGAAAATGAGAGTTTTGAGTTAAACTTATTCGAGATCCCCCTGACGTCACGAAGAGTGTTTTAATGAGCAAAGATTGAATCTTTGAAACAAATCACCTCAATCAAGGTACCGATTATGTCACTAGACCTTTTTAAGGTATAAAGATTGAATCTTGAAAGAGGATGAGAATTTTGAGTAAAACATATTCAAGTTCCCTTTGAGGACGCAAAGAGTGTTTTTGAATCTTTGAATGAAAATACCTCAATCAAAGTACCTTTTATGTCACTAGACCATTTTAATGTATAAAGATAAAATCTTTGATAGAAAATAAGAGTTTTGAGTTAAACTTATTCGATTCTTTTGACGTCACGGAGAGTGTTTTAATGAGTAAGGTTTAAATCTTTGAATAAAATTACCTGAATCGAGGTACCTATTATGTCACTAGACCTTTTTAACGGATAAAGATTGAATCTTTGAAAGAAAATGATAGTTTTGAGTTTTACTTATTTGAGTGACGTATGGAGTTGCGAAGAGTGTTTTAGTGATTAAAGATCGAATCCTCGAATGAAAATACCTCAATAAAGGTACCTATATGTCAGTAGACCTTATTAACGTATAAAAATTGAATCTTTGAAAGAAAATGAGAGTTTTCAGTTGAACTAATTCGAGTTCCCTTTGACGTCCCGAAGAGTGTTTTAATGATCAAAGATTGAATCTTTGATTGAAAATACCTCCATCAATGTTCCTATTATTTCACTAGACCATTTCAATGTACAAGGGTTGAATCTTTGAAAGAAAATGAGAGATTTGAGTTAAACTTGTTCGAGATCACTTCGACGTCACGAAGAGTGTTTTAACGAGTAAAGATTGAATCGTTGAATGAAATTACCTCAATCAAAGTATCTATTATGTCACGAGAACTTTTTAGTGTATCAAGATTGAATCTTTGTAAGAAAATGAGAGTTCTGAGTTTCACTTGTTCGAGTTACCTATGAAGTCGCGAAGGGTGTTTTTATAACTAAAGATTGAATCTTTGAATGAAAATGAGAGTTTCGAGAGAAACTTATTCGAGTTCCCTTTGACGTTCCGAAGAGTGTTTTAATGATCAAAGATTGAATCTTTGAATGAAAATACCTCAATCAAGGTACCTGTGATTTCACTAAACCATTTTAATGTGTAAAGATTGAATCTTTGAAAGAAAATGGGAGTTTTGAGTTAAACTTATTCGAGATCCCCTTGACATCACGAAGAGTGTTTTAATGAGAAAAGATTGAATCTTTGAATGAAATTACCTCAATCAGGGTACCTATTATGTCACTGGACCTTTTTAAATGTATAAAGGTCGAATCCTTTAAACAAAATGAGAGTTTTGAGTTAAATTTATTCGAGATCCCTTTGACGTCACGAAGAGTTTTTAATGAGTAAAGATTGAATGTTTGAATGAAATAACCTCAATCAAGATACCGATTTTGTCACTAGACCGTTTTAATGTATAAAGATTGAATCTCTGAAAGAAAATGAGAGTTTTGAGTTTAACTTCTCCGGGTCACGTGTGAAGTCCCGAAGAGTGTTTTAATGACCAAAGAATGAATCTTTGAATGAAAATACCTCGATCGAGGTACCTATTATGTCACTAGACCATTTTAATGTACAAAGATTAAATCTTTGTTAAGAAATGAGAGTTTTGAGTTAAACTTATTCGAGAACACTTCGACGTGACGAAGAGTGTTTTAATGAGTAAGGATTGAATCCTTGAATGAAATTACCTCAATCAAGGTTCCTAATCTGTCACTAGACCTTTTTAATGTATAAAGATTGAATCTTTGAAAGAAAATGAGAGTTTTGAGTTTAACTTATTCGGGTTACGCATGAAGTCGCGAGGAGTGTTTTAATGAGTAACGATTGAATCTTTGAATGAAAATACATCAAATCAAGGTACCTATTACGCCACTAGACCATTTTAATGTATAAAGATCAAATTTTTGAAAGAACACGGGAGTTTTGGGTTAAACTTATTCGTGATCCCTTTGACGTCTCGAAGAGTGTTTTAATGAGTAAAGATTGAATCTTTGAATGAAATTATCTCAATCAAGGTACTTTTTATGCCACTAGATGATTTTAATTTCTAAAGATTAAATCTTTCAACGAAAATGAGAGTTTCGAGTTAACTTTATTTGAGATCCCTTTGACGTCATGAAGAGTGTTTTAATGAGTAAAGACAAGATCATTGAATAAAATTAGCTTAATCAAGGTACCTACTAAGTCACTAGACCTTTTTAATGTATAGAGATGGAATCTTTGAAAGAAAATGAAAGTTTTGAGTTTAACTTATTCGAGTTACCTATGAAGTCGCGAAGGCCGTCTTAATGACTAAAGAATGAATGTTTGAATGAAAATACCTCAACAAAGGTGCTTATTATGTCACTGGACCATTTTAATGTATAAAGATTGAATCTTTGAAAGAAAATGAGAGTTTTGAGTTAAATTTATTCGAGTTCCCTTTGACGTCCCGAAGAGTGTTTTAATGAGTAAAGATTAAATCTTTGAATGAAAATACCTAAATCAAGGTACCTATTATGTCACTCGACCACTTTAACGTATATAGTTATATCTCTAAAAGAAAATTAGAGTTTTGAGTTAAACTTATTCGATATCCCATTGACGTCACGAAGAGTATTTTAATGACTAAAGATTGAATCTTTGAATGAAATTACCTCAAACAAGTTACCTATTAGGTCAGTAGACCTTTTTATTGTATAAAGATTGAATCTTTGAAAGAAAGTGAGAGTTTTGAGTTTAACTTATTCAAGTTACCTATGAAGTCGCAAAGAGTGTTTTAATGGCAAAAGATTGAATCTTTGAATAAAAATACCTCTATAAAGGTACCTATTATGTCATTAGACCTTTTTAAATTTCTAAAGATTGAATCTTTGAATGAAAATGAGAGTTTTGAGTCAAACTTATTCGAGATCCCTTTAACGTCCCGAAGAGTGTTTTAATGAGTAAAGATTGAATCTTTGAATGAAAATACCTCAATCAAGGTACCTACTATGTCAATAGACAATTTTAATGTATAAAGATTAAACCTTTGAAAGAAAATGAGAGTTTTGAGTTAAACTTATTCGAGATCCCTCTGACGTCACGAAGAGTGTTTTAATGAGCAAAGATTGAATCTTTGAAACAAATCACCTCAATCAAGGTACCGATTATGTCACTAGACCTTTTTAAGGTATAAAGATTGAATCTTGAAAGAGGATGAGAATTTTGAGTAAAACATATTCAAGTTCCCTTTGAGGACGCAAAGAGTGTTTTAATAAGTAAAGATTGAATCTTTGAATGAAAATACCTCAATCAAAGTACCTTTTATGTCACTAGACCATTTTAATGTATAAAGATAAAATCTTTGATAGAAAATAAGAGTTTTGAGTTAAACTTATTCGAGATTCTTTTGACGTCACGGAGAGTGTTTTAATGAGTAAGGTTTAAATCTTTGAATGAAATTACCTGAATCGAGGTACCTATTATGTCACTAGACCTTTTTAACGTATAAAGATTGAATCTTTGAAAGAAAATGATAGTTTTGAGTTTTACTTATTTGAGTGACGTATGGAGTTGCGAAGAGTGTTTTAGTGATTAAAGATCGAATCTTCGAATGAAAATACCTCAATAAAGGTACCTATATGTCAGTAGACCTTATTAACGTATAAAAATTGAATCTTTGAAAGAAAATGAGAGTTTTCAGTTGAACTAATTCGAGTTTCCTTTGACGTCCCGAAGAGTGTTTTAATGATCAAAGATTGAATCTTTGATTGAAAATACCTCCATCAAGGTTCCTATTATTTCACTAGACCATTTCAATGTACAAGGGTTGAATCTTTGAAAGAAAATGAGAGATTTGAGTTAAACTTGTTCGAGATCACTTCGACGTCACGAAGAGTGTTTTAACGAGTAAAGATTGAATCGTTGAATGAAATTACATCAATCAAAGTATCTATTATGTCACGAGAACTTTTTAGTGTATCAAGATTGAATCTTTGTAAGAAAATGAGAGTTCTGAGTTTCACTTGTTCGAGTTACCTATGAAGTCGCGAAGGGTGTTTTTATAACTAAAGATTGAATCTTTGAATGAAAATGAGAGTTTCGAGAGAAACTTATTCGAGTTCCCTTTGACGTTCCGAAGAGTGTTTTAATGATCAAAGATTGAATCTTTGAATGAAAATACCTCAATCAAGGTACCTGTGATTTCACTAAACCATTTTAATGTGTAAAGATTGAATCTTTGAAAGAAAATGGGAGTTTTGAGTTAAACTTATTCGAGATCCCCTTGACATCACGAAGAGTGTTTTAATGAGAAAAGATTGAATCTTTGAATGAAATTACCTCAATCAGGGTACCTATTATGTCACTGGACCTTTTTAAATGTATAAAGGTCGAATCTTTTAAACAAAATGAGAGTTTTGAGTTAAATTTATTCGAGATCCCTTTGACGTCAAGAAGAGTTTTTAATGAGTAAAGATTGAATGTTTGAATGAAATAACCTCAATCAAGATACCTATTTTGTCACTAGACCGTTTTAATGTATAAAGATTGAATGAAAATACCTCGATCAAGGTACCTATTATGTCACTAGACCATTTTAATGTACAAAGATTAAATCTTTGTTAAGAAATAAAAGTTTTGAGTTAAACTTATTCGAGAACACTTCGACGTGACGAAGAGTGTTTTAATGAGTAAGGATTGAATCCTTGAATGAAATTACCTCAATCAAGGTTCCTAATCTGTCACTAGACCTTTTTAATGTATAAAGATTGAATCTTTGAAAGAAAATGAGAGTTTTGAGTTTAACTTATTCGGGTTACGCATGAAGTCGCGAGGAGTGTTTTAATGAGTAACGATTGCATCTTTGAATGAAAATACATCAAATCAAGGTACCTATTACGCCACTAGACCATTTTAATGTATAAAGATCAAATTTTTGAAAGAACACGGGAGTTTTGGGTTAAACTTATTCGTGATCCCTTTGACGTCTCGAAGAGTGTTTTAATGAGTAAAGATTGAATCTTTGAATGAAATTATCTCAATCAAGGTACTTTTTATGTCACTAGATGATTTTAATTTATAAAGATTAAATCTTTCAACGAAAATGAGAGTTTCGAGTTAACTTTATTTGAGATCCCTTTGACGTCATGAAGAGTGTTTTAATGAGTAAAGACAAGATCATTGAATAAAATTAGCTTAATCAAGGTACCTATTAAGTCACTAGACCTTTTAAATGTATAGAGATGGAATCTTTGAAAGAAAATGAAAGTTTTGAGTTTAACTTATTCGAGTTACCTATGAAGTCGCGAAGGCCGTCTTAATGACTAAAGATTGAATGTTTGAATGAAAATACCTCAACAAAGGTGCTTATTATGTCACTGGACCATTTTAATGTATAAAGATTGAATCTTTGAAAGAAAATGAGAGTTTTGAGTTAAATTTATTCGAGTTCCCTTTGACGTCCCGAAGAGTGTTTTAATGAGTAAAGATTAAATCTTTGAATGAAAATACCTAAATCAAGGTACCTATTATGTCACTCGACCACTTTAACGTATATAGTTATATCTCTAAAAGAAAATTAGAGTTTAAACTTGTTCGATATCCCATTGACGTCACGAAGAGTATTTTAATGACTAAAGATTGAATCTTTGAATGAAATTACCTCAAACAAGTTACCTATTAGGTCAGTAGACCTTTTTATTGTATAAAGATTGAATCTTTGAAAGAAAGTGAGAGTTTTGAGTTTAACTTATTCAAGTTACCTATGAAGTCGCAAAGAGTGTTTTAATGGCAAAAGATTGAATCTTTGAATAAAAATACCTCTATAAAGGTACCTATTATGTCATTAGACCTTTTTAAATTTCTAAAGATTTAATCTTTGAATGAAAATGAGAGTTTTGAGTCAAACTTATTCGAGATCCCTTTATCGTCCCGAAGAGTGTTTTAATGAGTAAAGATTGAATCTTTGAATGAAAATACCTCAATCAAGGTACCTACTATGTCAATAGACAATTTTAATGTATAAAGATTAAACCTTTGAAAGAAAATGAGAGTTTTGAGTTAAACTTATTCGAGATCCCCCTGACGTCACGAAGAGTGTTTTAATGAGCAAAGATTGAATCTTTGAAACAAATCACCTCAATCAAGGTACCGATTATGTCACTAGACCTTTTTAAGGTATAAAGATTGAATCTTGAAAAAGGATGAGAATTTTGAGTAAAACATATTCAAGTTCCCTTTGAGGACGCAAAGAGTGTTTTTGAATCTTTGAATGAAAATACCTCAATCAAAGTACCTTTTATGTCACTAGACCATTTTAATGTATAAAGATAAAATCTTTGATAGAAAATAAGAGTTTTGAGTTAAACTTATTCGATTCTTTTGACGTCACGGAGAGTGTTTTAATGAGTAAGGTTTAAATCTTTGAATGAAATTACCTGAATCGGGGTACCTATTATGTCACTAGACCTTTTTAACGTATAAAGATTGAATCTTTGAAAGAAAATGATAGTTTTCAGTTTTACTTATTTGAGTGATGTATGGAGTTGCGAAGAGTGTTTTAGTGATTAAAGATCGAATCTTCGAATGAAAATACCTCAATAAAGGTACCTATATGTCAGTAGACCTTATTAACGTATAAAAATTGAATATTTGAAAGAAAATGAGAGTTTTCAGTTGAACTAATTCGAGTTCCCTTTGACGTCCCGAAGAGTGTTTTAATGATCAAAGATTGAATCTTTGATTGAAAATACCTCCATCAAGGTTCCTATTATTTCACTAGACCATTTCAATGTACAAGGGTTGAATCTTTGAAAGAAAATGAGAGATTTGAGTTAAACTTGTTCGAGATCACTTCGACGTCACGAAGAGTGTTTTAACGAGTAAAGATTGAATCGTTGAATGAAATTACCTCAATCAAAGTATCTATTATGTCACGAGAACTTTTTAGTGTATCAAGATTGAATCTTTGTAAGAAAATGAGAGTTCTGAGTTTCACTTGTTCGAGTTACCTATGAAGTCGCGAAGGGTGTTTTTATAACTAAAGATTGAATCTTTGAATGAAAATGAGAGTTTCGAGAGAAACTTATTCGAGTTCCCTTTGACGTTCCGAAGAGTGTTTTAATGATCAAAGATTGAATCTTTGAATGAAAATACCTCAATCAAGGTACCTGTGATTTCACTAAACCATTTTAATGTGTAAAGATTGAATCTTTGAAAGAAAATGGGAGTTTTGAGTTAAACTTATTCGAGATCCCCTTGACATCACGAAGAGTGTTTTAATGAGAAAAGATTGAATCTTTGAATGAAATTACCTCAATCAGGGTACCTATTATGTCACTGGACCTTTTTAAATGTATAAAGGTCGAATCCTTTAAACAAAATGAGAGTTTTGAGTTAAATTTATTCGAGATCCCTTTGACGTCACGAAGAGTTTTTAATGAGTAAAGATTGAATGTTTGAATGAAATAACCTCAATCAAGATACCTATTTTGTCACTAGACCGTTTTAATGTATAAAGATTGAATTTCTGAAAGAAAATGAGAGTTTTGAGTTTAACTTCTCCGGGTCACGTGTGAAGTCCCGAAGAGTGTTTTAATGACCAAAGAATGAATCTTTGAATGAAAATACCTCGATCGAGGTACCTATTATGTCACTAGACCATTTTAATGTACAAAGATTAAATCTTTGTTAAGAAATAAAAGTTTTGAGTTAAACTTATTCGAGAACACTTCGACGTGACGAAGAGTGTTTTAATGAGTAATGATTGAATCTTTGAATGAAATTACCTCAATCAAGGTTCCTAATCTGTCACTAGACCTTTTTAATGTATAAAGATTGAATCTTTGAAAGAAAATGAGAGTTTTGAGTTTAACTTATTCGGGTTACGCATGAAGTCGCGAGGAGTGTTTTAATGAGTAACGATTGAATCTTTGAATGAAAATACATCAAATCAAGGTACCTATTACGCCACTAGACCATTTTAATGTATAAAGATCAAATTTTTGAAAGAACACGGGAGTTTTGGGTTAAACTTATTCGTGATCCCTTTGACGTCTCGAAGAGTGTTTTAATGAGTAAAGATTGAATCTTTGAATGAAATTATCTCAATCAAGGTACTTTTTATGTCACTAGATGATTTTAATTTATAAAGATTAAATCTTTCAACGAAAATGAGAGTTTCGAGTTAACTTTATTTGAGATCCCTTTGACGTCATGAAGAGTGTTTTAATGAGTAAAGACAAGATCATTGAATAAAATTAGCTTAATCAAGGTACCTATTAAGTCACTAGACCTTTTTAATGTATAGAGATGGAATCTTTGAAAGAAAATGAAAGTTTTGAGTTTAACTTATTCGAGTTACCTATGAAGTCGCGAAGGCCGTCTTAATGACTAAAGATTGAATGTTTGAATGAAAATACCTCAACAAAGGTGCTTATTATGTCACTGGACCATTTTAATGTATAAAGATTGAATCTTTGAAAGAAAATGAGAGTTTTGAGTTAAATTTATTCGAGTTCCCTTTGACGTCCCGAAGAGTGTTTTAATGAGTAAAGATTAAATCTTTGAATGAAAATACCTAAATCAAGGTACCTATTATGTCACTCGACTACTTTAACGTATATAGTTATATCTCTAAAAGAAAATTAGAGTTTTGAGTTAAACTTATTCGATATCCCATTGACGTCACGAAGAGTATTTTAATGACTAAAGATTGAATCTTTGAATGAAATTACCTCAAACAAGTTACCTATTAGGTCAGTAGACCTTTTTATTGTATAAAGATTGAATCTTTGAAAGAAAGTGAGAGTTTTGAGTTTAACTTATTCAAGTTACCTATGAAGTCGCAAAGAGTGTTTTAATGGCAAAAGATTGAATCTTTGAATAAAAATACCTCTATAAAGGTACCTATTATGTCATTAGACCTTTTTAAATTTCTAAAGATTGAATCTTTGAATGAAAATGAGAGTTTTGAGTCAAACTTATTCGAGATCCCTTTAACGTCCCGAAGAGTGTTTTAATGAGTAAAGATTGAATCTTTGAATGAAAATACCTCAATCAAGGTACCTACTATGTCAATAGACAATTTTAATGTATAAAGATTAAACCTTTGAAAGAAAATGAGAGTTTTGAGTTAAACTTATTCGAGATCCCCCTGACGTCACGAAGAGTGTTTTAATGAGCAAAGATTGAATCTTTGAAACAAATCACCTCAATCAAGGTACCGATTATGTCACTAGACCTTTTTAAGGTATAAAGATTGAATCTTGAAAGAGGATGAGAATTTTGAGTAAAACATATTCAAGTTCCCTTTGAGGACGCAAAGAGTGTTTTTGAATCTTTGAATGAAAATACCTCAATCAAAGTACATTTTATGTCACTAGACCATTTTAATGTATAAAGATAAAATCTTTGATAGAAAATAAGAGTTTTGAGTTAAACTTATTCGATTCTTTTGACGTCACGGAGAGTGTTTTAATGAGTAAGGATTAAATCTTTGAATGAAATTACCTGAATCGAGGTACCTATTATGTCACTAGACCTTTTTAATGTATAAAGATTGAATCTTTGAAAGAAAATGATAGTTTTGAGTTTTACTTATTTGAGTGACGTATGGAGTTGCGAAGAGTGTTTTAGTGATTAAAGATCGAATCTTCGAATGAAAATACCTCAATAAAGGTACCTATATGTCAGTAGACCTTATTAACGTATAAAAATTGAATCTTTGAAAGAAAATGAGAGTTTTCAGTTGAACTAATTCGAGTTCCCTTTGACGTCCCGAAGAGTGTTTTAATGATCAAAGATTGAATCTTTGATTGAAAATACCTCCATCAAGGTTCCTATTATTTCACTAGACCATTTCAATGTACAAGGGTTGAATCTTTGAAAGAAAATGAGAGATTTGAGTTAAACTTGTTCGAGATCACTTCGACGTCACGAAGAGTGTTTTAACGAGTAAAGATTGAATCGTTGAATGAAATTACCTCAATCAAAGTATCTATTATGTCACGAGAACTTTTTAGTGTATCAAGATTGAATCTTTGTAAGAAAATGAGAGTTCTGAGTTTCACTTGTTCGAGTTACCTATGAAGTCGCGAAGGGTGTTTTTATAACTAAAGATTGAATCTTTGAATGAAAATGAGAGTTTCGAGAGAAACTTATTCGAGTTCCCTTTGACGTTCCGAATAGTGTTTTAATGATCAAAGATTGAATCTTTGAATGAAAATACCTCAATCAAGGTACCTGTGATTTCACTAAACCATTTTAATGTGTAAAGATTGAATCTTTGAAAGAAAATGGGAGTTTTGAGTTAAACTTATTCGAGATCCCCTTGACATCACGAAGAGTGTTTTAATGAGAAAAGATTGAATCTTTGAATGAAATTACCTCAATCAGGGTACCTATTATGTCACTGGACCTTTTTAAATGTATAAAGGTCGAATCCTTTAAACAAAATGAGAGTTTTGAGTTAAATTTATTCGAGATCCCTTTGACGTCACGAAGAGTTTTTAATGAGTAAAGATTGAATGTTTGAATGAAATAACCTCAATCAAGATACCTATTTTGTCACTAGACCGTTTTAATGTATAAAGATTGAATTTCTGAAAGAAAATGAGAGTTTTGAGTTTAACTTCTCCGGGTCACGTGTGAAGTCCCGAAGAGTGTTTTAATGACCAAAGAATGAATCTTTGAATGAAAATACCTCGATCGAGGTACCTATTATGTCACTAGACCATTTTAATGTACAAAGATTAAATCTTTGTTAAGAAATAAAAGTTTTGAGTTAAACTTATTCGAGAACACTTCGACGTGACGAAGAGTGTTTTAATGAGTAATGATTGAATCTTTGAATGAAATTACCTCAATCAAGGTTCCTAATCTGTCACTAGACCTTTTTAATGTATAAAGATTGAATCTTTGAAAGAAAATGAGAGTTTTGAGTTTAACTTATTCGGGTTACGCATGAAGTCGCGAGGAGTGTTTTAATGAGTAACGATTGAATCTTTGAATGAAAATACATCAAATCAAGGTACCTATTACGCCACTAGACCATTTTAATGTATAAAGATCAATTTTTTGAAAGAACACGGGAGTTTTGGGTTAAACTTATTCGTGATCCCTTTGACGTCTCGAAGAGTGTTTTAATGAGTAAAGATTGAATCTTTGAATGAAATTATCTCAATCAAGGTACTTTTTATGTCACTAGATGATTTTAATTTATAAAGATTAAATCTTTCAACGAAAATGAGAGTTTCGAGTTAACTTTATTTGAGATCCCTTTGACATCATGAAGAGTGTTTTAATGAGTAAAGACAAGATCATTGAATAAAATTAGCTTAATTAAGGTACCTACTAAGTCACTAGACCTTTTTAATGTATAGAGATGGAATCTTTGAAAGAAAATGAAAGTTTTGAGTTTAACTTATTCGAGTTACCTATGAAGTCGCGAAGGCCGTCTTAATGACTAAAGATTGAATCTTTGAATGAAATTACCTCAAACAAGTTACCTATTAGGTCAGTAGACCTTTTTATTGTATAAAGATTGAATCTTTGAAAGAAAGTGAGAGTTTTGAGTTTAACTTATTCAAGTTACCTATGAAGTCGCAAAGAGTGTTTTAATGGCAAAAGATTGAATCTTTGAATAAAAATACCTTTATAAAGGTACCTATTATGTCATTAGACCTTTTTAAATTTCTAAAGATTGAATCTTTGAATGAAAATGAGAATTTTGAGTCAAACTTATTCGAGATCCCTTTAACGTCCCGAAGAGTGTTTTAATGAGTAAAGATTGAATCTTTGAATGAAAATACCTCAATCAAGGTACCTACTATGTCAATAGACAATTTTAATGTATAAAGATTAAACCTTTGAAAGAAAATGAGAGTTTTGAGTTAAACTTATTCGAGATCCCCCTGACGTCACGAAGAGTGTTTTAATGAGCAAAGATTGAATCTTTGAAACAAATCACCTCAATCAAGGTACCGATTATGTCACTTGACCTTTTTAAGGTATAAAGATTGAATCTTGAAAGAGGATGAGAATTTTGAGTAAAACATATTCAAGTTCCCTTTGAGGACGCAAAGAGTGTTTTTGAATCTTTGAATGAAAATACCTCAATCAAAGTACATTTTATGTCACTAGACCATTTTAATGTATAAAGATAAAATCTTTGATAGAAAATAAGAGTTTTGAGTTAAACTTATTCGATTCTTTTGACGTCACGGAGAGTGTTTTAATGAGTAAGGATTAAATCTTTGAATGAAATTACCTGAATCGAGGTACCTATTATGTCACTAGACCTTTTTAACGTATAAAGATTGAATCTTTGAAAGAAAATGATAGTTTTGAGTTTTACTTATTTGAGTGACGTATGGAGTTGCGAAGAGTGTTTTAGTGATTAAAGATCGAATCTTCGAATGAAAATACCTCAATAAAGGTACCTATATGTCAGTAGACCTTATTAACGTATAAAAATTGAATCTTTGAAAGAAAATGAGAGTTTTCAGTTGAACTAATTCGAGTTCCCTTTGACGTCCTGAAGAGTGTTTTAATGATCAAAGATTGAATCTTTGATTGAAAATACCTCCATCAAGGTTCCTATTATTTCACTAGACCATTTCAATGTACAAGGGTTGAATCTTTGAAAGAAAATGAGAGATTTGAGTTAAACTTGTTCGAGATCACTTCGACGTCACGAAGAGTGTTTTAACGAGTAAAGATTGAATCGTTGAATGAAATTACCTCAATCAAAGTATCTATTATGTCACGAGAACTTTTTAGTGTATCAAGATTGAATCTTTGTAAGAAAATGAGAGTTCTGAGTTTCACTTGTTCGAGTTACCTATGAAGTCGCGAAGGGTGTTTTTATAACTAAAGATTGAATCTTTGAATGAAAATGAGAGTTTCGAGAGAAACTTATTCGAGTTCCCTTTGACGTTCCGAAGAGTGTTTTAATGATCAAAGATTGAATCTTTGAATGAAAATACCTCAATCAAGGTACCTGTGATTTCACTAAACCATTTTAATGTGTAAAGATTGAATCTTTGAAAGAAAATGGGAGTTTTGAGTTAAACTTATTCGAGATCCCCTTGACATCACGAAGAGTGTTTTAATGAGAAAAGATTGAATCTTTGAATGAAATTACCTCAATCAGGGTACCTATTATGTCACTGGACCTTTTTAAATGTATAAAGGTCGAATCCTTTAAACAAAATGAGAGTTTTGAGTTAAATTTATTCGAGATCCCTTTGACGTCACGAAGAGTTTTTAATGAGTAAAGATTGAATGTTTGAATGAAATAACCTCAATCAAGATACCTATTTTGTCACTAGACCGTTTTAATGTATAAAGATTGAATTTCTGAAAGAAAATGAGAGTTTTGAGTTTAACTTCTCCGGGTCACGTGTGAAGTCCCGAAGAGTGTTTTAATGACCAAAGAATGAATCTTTGAATGAAAATACCTCGATCGAGGTACCTATTATGTCACTAGACCATTTTAATGTACAAAGATTAAATCTTTGTTAAGAAATAAAAGTTTTGAGTTAAACTTATTCGAGAACACTTCGACGTGACGAAGAGTGTTTTAATGAGTAAGGATTGAATCTTTGAATGAAATTACCTCAATCAAGGTTCCTAATCTGTCACTAGACCTTTTTAATGTATAAAGATTGAATCTTTGAAAGAAAATGAGAGTTTTGAGTTTAACTTATTCGGGTTACGCATGAAGTCGCGAGGAGTGTTTTAATGAGTAACGATTGAATCTTTGAATGAAAATACATCAAATCAAGGTACCTATTACGCCACTAGACCATTTTAATGTATAAAGATCAAATTTTTGAAAGAACACGGGAGTTTTGGGTTAAACTTATTCGTGATCCCTTTGACGTCTCGAAGAGTGTTTTAATGAGTAAAGATTGAATCTTTGAATGAAATTATCTCAATCAAGGTACTTTTTATGTCACTAGATGATTTTAATTTATAAAGATTAAATCTTTCAACGAAAATGAGAGTTTCGAGTTAACTTTATTTGAGATCCCTTTGACGTCATGAAGAGTGTTTTAATGAGTAAAGACAAGATCATTGAATAAAATTAGCTTAATTAAGGTACCTACTAAGTCACTAGACCTTTTTAATGTATAGAGATGGAATCTTTGAAAGAAAATGAAAGTTTTGAGTTTAACTTATTCGAGTTACCTATGAAGTCGCGAAGGCCGTCTTAATGACTAAAGATTGAATGTTTGAATGAAAATACCTCAACAAAGGTGCTTATTATATCACTGGACCATTTTAATGTATAAAGATTGAATCTTTGAAAGAAAATGAGAGTTTTGAGTTAAATTTATTCGAGTTCCCTTTGACGTCCCGAAGAGTGTTTTAATGAGTAAAGATTAAATCTTTGAATGAAAATACCTAAATCAAGGTACCTATTATGTCACTCGACTACTTTAACGTATATAGTTATATCTCTAAAAGAAAATTAGAGTTTTGAGTTAAACTTATTCGATATCCCATTGACGTCACGAAGAGTATTTTAATGACTAAAGATTGAATCTTTGAATGAAATTACCTCAAACAAGTTACCTATTAGGTCAGTAGACCTTTTTATTGTATAAAGATTGAATCTTTGAAAGAAAGTGAGAGTTTTGAGTTTAACTTATTCAAGTTACCTATGAAGTCGCAAAGAGTGTTTTAATGGCAAAAGATTGAATCTTTGAATAAAAATACCTCTATAAAGGTACCTATTATGTCATTAGACCTTTTTAAATTTCTAAAGATTGAATCTTTGAATGAAAATGAGAGTTTTGAGTCAAACTTATTCGAGATCCCTTTAACGTCCCGAAGAGTGTTTTAATGAGTAAAGATTGAATCTTTGAATGAAAATACCTCAATCAAGGTACCTACTATGTCAATAGACAATTTTAATGTATAAAGATTAAACCTTTGAAAGAAAATGAGAGTTTTGAGTTAAACTTATTCGAGATCCCCCTGACGTCACGAAGAGTGTTTTAATGAGCAAAGATTGAATCTTTGAAACAAATCACCTCAATCAAGGTACCGATTATGTCACTTGACCTTTTTAAGGTATAAAGATTGAATCTTGAAAGAGGATGAGAATTTTGAGTAAAACATATTCAAGTTCCCTTTGAGGACGCAAAGAGTGTTTTTGAATCTTTGAATGAAAATACCTCAATCAAAGTACATTTTATGTCACTAGACCATTTTAATGTATAAAGATAAAATCTTTGATAGAAAATAAGAGTTTTGAGTTAAACTTATTCGATTCTTTTGACGTCACGGAGAGTGTTTTAATGAGTAAGGATTAAATCTTTGAATGAAATTACCTGAATCGAGGTACCTATTATGTCACTAGACCTTTTTAATGTATAAAGATTGAATCTTTGAAAGAAAATGATAGTTTTGAGTTTTACTTATTTGAGTGACGTATGGAGTTGCGAAGAGTGTTTTAGTGATTAAAGATCGAATCTTCGAATGAAAATACCTCAATAAAGGTACCTATATGTCAGTAGACCTTATTAACGTATAAAAATTGAATCTTTGAAAGAAAATGAGAGTTTTCAGTTGAACTAATTCGAGTTCCCTTTGACGTCCCGAAGAGTGTTTTAATGATCAAAGATTGAATCTTTGATTGAAAATACCTCCATCAAGGTTCCTATTATTTCACTAGACCATTTCAATGTACAAGGGTTGAATCTTTGAAAGAAAATGAGAGATTTGAGTTAAACTTGTTCGAGATCACTTCGACGTCACGAAGAGTGTTTTAACGAGTAAAGATTGAATCGTTGAATGAAATTACCTCAATCAAAGTATCTATTATGTCACGAGAACTTTTTAGTGTATTAAGATTGAATCTTTGTAAGAAAATGAGAGTTCTGAGTTTCACTTGTTCGAGTTACCTATGAAGTCGCGAAGGGTGTTTTTATAACTAAAGATTGAATCTTTGAATGAAAATGAGAGTTTCGAGAGAAACTTATTCGAGTTCCCTTTGACGTTCCGAAGAGTGTTTTAATGATCAAAGATTGAATCTTTGAATGAAAATACCTCAATCAAGGTACCTGTGATTTCACTAAACCATTTTAATGTGTAAAGATTGAATCTTTGAAAGAAAATGGGAGTTTTGAGTTAAACTTATTCGAGATCCCCTTGACATCACGAAGAGTGTTTTAATGAGAAAAGATTGAATCTTTGAATGAAATTACCTCAATCAGGGTACCTATTATGTCACTGGACCTTTTTAAATGTATAAAGGTCGAATCCTTTAAACAAAATGAGAGTTTTGAGTTAAATTTATTCGAGATCCCTTTGACGTCACGAAGAGTTTTTAATGAGTAAAGATTGAATGTTTGAATGAAATAACCTCAATCAAGATACCTATTTTGTCACTAGACCGTTTTAATGTATAAAGATTGAATTTCTGAAAGAAAATGAGAGTTTTGAGTTTAACTTCTCCGGGTCACGTGTGAAGTCCCGAAGAGTGTTTTAATGACCAAAGAATGAATCTTTGAATGAAAATACCTCGATCGAGGTACCTATTATGTCACTAGACCATTTTAATGTACAAAGATTAAATCTTTGTTAAGAAATAAAAGTTTTGAGTTAAACTTATTCGAGAACACTTCGACGTGACGAAGAGTGTTTTAATGAGTAAGGATTGAATCCTTGAATGAAATTACCTCAATCAAGGTTCCTAATCTGTCACTAGACCTTTTTAATGTATAAAGATTGAATCTTTGAAAGAAAATGAGAGTTTTGAGTTTAACTTATTCGGGTTACGCATGAAGTCGCGAGGAGTGTTTTAATGAGTAACGATTGAATCTTTGAATGAAAATACATCAAATCAAGGTACCTATTACGCCACTAGACCATTTTAATGTATAAAGATCAAATTTTTGAAAGAACACGGGAGTTTTGGGTTAAACTTATTCGTGATCCCTTTGACGTCTCGAAGAGTGTTTTAATGAGTAAAGATTGAATCTTTGAATGAAATTATCTCAATCAAGGTACTTTTTATGTTACTAGATGATTTTAATTTATAAAGATTAAATCTTTCAACGAAAATGAGAGTTTCGAGTTAACTTTATTTGAGATCCCTTTGACGTCATGAAGAGTGTTTTAATGAGTAAAGACAAGATCATTGAATAAAATTAGCTTAATCAAGGTACCTACTAAGTCACTAGACCTTTTTAATGTATAGAGATGGAATCTTTGAAAGAAAATGAAAGTTTTGAGTTTAACTTATTCGAGTTACCTATGAAGTCGCGAAGGCCGTCTTAATGACTAAAGATTGAATGTTTGAATGAAAATACCTCAACAAAGGTGCTTATTATGTCACTGGACCATTTTAATGTATAAAGATTGAATCTTTGAAAGAAAATGAGAGTTTTGAGTTAAATTTATTCGAGTTCCCTTTGACGTCCCGAAGAGTGTTTTAATGAGTAAAGATTAAATCTTTGAATGAAAATACCTAAATCAAGGTACCTATTATGTCACTCGACTACTTTAACGTATATAGTTATATCTCTAAAAGAAAATTAGAGTTTTGAGTTAAACTTATTCGATATCCCATTGACGTCACGAAGAGTATTTTAATGACTAAAGATTGAATCTTTGAATGAAATTACCTCAAACAAGTTACCTATTAGGTCAGTAGACCTTTTTATTGTATAAAGATTGAATCTTTGAAAGAAAGTGAGAGTTTTGAGTTTAACTTATTCAAGTTACCTATGAAGTCGCAAAGAGTGTTTTAATGGCAAAAGATTGAATCTTTGAATAAAAATACCTCTATAAAGGTACCTATTATGTCATTAGACCTTTTTAAATTTCTAAAGATTGAATCTTTGAATGAAAATGAGAGTTTTGAGTCAAACTTATTCGAGATCCCTTTAACGTCCCGAAGAGTGTTTTAATGAGTAAAGATTGAATCTTTGAATGAAAATACCTCAATCAAGGTACCTACTATGTCAATAGACAATTTTAATGTATAAAGATTAAACCTTTGAAAGAAAATGAGAGTTTTGAGTTAAACTTATTCGAGATCCCCCTGACGTCACGAAGAGTGTTTTAATGAGCAAAGATTGAATCTTTGAAACAAATCACCTCAATCAAGGTACCGATTATGTCACTAGACCTTTTTAAGGTATAAAGATTGAATCTTGAAAGAGGATGAGAATTTTGAGTAAAACATATTCAAGTTCCCTTTGAGGACGCAAAGAGTGTTTTTGAATCTTTGAATGAAAATACCTCAATCAAAGTACATTTTATGTCACTAGACCATTTTAATGTATAAAGATAAAATCTTTGATAGAAAATAAGAATTTTGAGTTAAACTTATTCGATTCTTTTGACGTCACGGAGAGTGTTTTAATGAGTAAGGTTTAATCTTTGAATGAAATTACCTGAATCGAGGTACCTATTATGTCACTAGACCTTTTTAATGTATAAAGATTGAATCTTTGAAAGAAAATGATAGTTTTGAGTTTTACTTATTTGAGTGACGTATGGAGTTGCGAAGAGTGTTTTAGTGATTAAAGATCGAATCTTCGAATGAAAATACCTCAATAAAGGTACCTATATGTCAGTAGACCTTATTAACGTATAAAAATTGAATCTTTGAAAGAAAATGAGAGTTTTCAGTTGAACTAATTCGAGTTCCCTTTGACGTCCCGAAGAGTGTTTTAATGATCAAAGATTGAATCTTTGATTGAAAATACCTCCATCAAGGTTCCTATTATTTCACTAGACCATTTCAATGTACAAGGGTTGAATCTTTGAAAGAAAATGAGAGATTTGAGTTAAACTTGTTCGAGATCACTTCGACGTCACGAAGAGTGTTTTAACGAGTAAAGATTGAATCGTTGAATGAAATTACCTCAATCAAAGTATCTATTATGTCACGAGAACTTTTTAGTGTATCAAGATTGAATCTTTGTAAGAAAATGAGAGTTCTGAGTTTCACTTGTTCGAGTTACCTATGAAGTCGCGAAGGGTGTTTTTATAACTAAAGATTGAATCTTTGAATGAAAATGAGAGTTTCGAGAGAAACTTATTCGAGTTCCCTTTGACGTTCCGAAGAGTGTTTTAATGATCAAAGATTGAATCTTTGAATGAAAATACCTCAATCAAGGTACCTGTGATTTCACTAAACCATTTTAATGTGTAAAGATTGAATCTTTGAAAGAAAATGAGAGTTTTGAGTTAAACTTATTCGAGATCCCCTTGACATCACGAAGAGTGTTTTAATGAGAAAAGATTAAATCTTTGAATGAAATTACCTCAATCAGGGTACCTATTATGTCACTGGACCTTTTTAAATGTATAAAGGTCGAATCCTTTAAACAAAATGAGAGTTTTGAGTTAAATTTATTCGAGATCCCTTTGACGTCATGAAGAGTTTTTAATGAGTAAAGATTGAATGTTTGAATGAAATAACCTCAATCAAGATACCTATTTTGTCACTAGACCGTTTTAATGTATAAAGATTGAATCTCTGAAAGAAAATGAGAGTTTTGAGCTTAACTTCTCCGGGTCACGTGTGAAGTCCCGAAGAGTGTTTTAATGACCAAAGAATGAATCTTTAAATGAAAATACCTCGATCGAGGTACCTATTATGTCACTAGACCATTTTAATGTACAAAGATTAAATCTTTGTTAAGAAATAAAAGTTTTGAGTTAAACTTATTCGAGAACACTTCGACGTGACGAAGAGTGTTTTAATGAGTAAGGATTGAATCCTTGAATGAAATTACCTCAATCAAGGTTCCTAATCTGTCACTAGACCTTTTTAATGTATAAAGATTGAATCTTTGAAAGAAAATGAGAGTTTTGAGTTTAACTTATTCGGGTTACGCATGAAGTCGCGAGGAGTGTTTTAATGAGTAACGATTGAATCTTTGAATGAAAATACATCAAATCAAGGTACCTATTACGCCACTAGACCATTTTAATGTATAAAGATCAAATTTTTGAAAGAACACGGGAGTTTTGGGTTAAACTTATTCGTGATCCCTTTGACGTCTCGAAGAGTGTTTTAATGAGTAAAGATTGAATCTTTGAATGAAATTATCTCAATCAAGGTACTTTTTATGTTACTAGATGATTTTAATTTATAAAGATTAAATCTTTCAACGAAAATGAGAGTTTCGAGTTAACTTTATTTGAGATCCCTTTGACGTCATGAAGAGTGTTTTAATGAGTAAAGACAAGATCATTGAATAAAATTAGCTTAATCAAGGTACCTACTAAGTCACTAGACCTTTTTAATGTATAGAGATGGAATCTTTGAAAGAAAATGAAAGTTTTGAGTTTAACTTATTCGAGTTACCTATGAAGTCGCGAAGGCCGTCTTAATGACTAAAGATTGAATGTTTGAATGAAAATACCTCAACAAAGGTGCTTATTATGTCACTGGACCATTTTAATGTATAAAGATTGAATCTTTGAAAGAAAATGAGAGTTTTGAGTTAAATTTATTCAAGTTCCCTTTGACGTCCCGAAGAGTGTTTTAATGAGTAAAGATTAAATCTTTGAATGAAAATACCTAAACCAAGGTACCTATTATGTCACTCGACCACTTTAACGTATATAGTTATATCTCTAAAAGAAAATTAGAGTTTAAACTTATTCGATATCCCATTGACGTCACGAAGAGTATTTTAATGACTAAAGATTGAATCTTTGAATGAAATTACCTCAAACAAGTTACCTATTAGGTCAGTAGACCTTTTTATTGTATAAAGATTGAATCTTTGAAAGAAAGTGAGAGTTTTGAGTTTAACTTATTCAAGTTACCTATGAAGTCGCAAAGAGTGTTTTAATGGCAAAAGATTGAATCTTTGAATAAAAATACCTCTATAAAGGTACCTATTATGTCATTAGACCTTTTTAAATTTCTAAAGATTGAATCTTTGAATGAAAATGAGAGTTTTGAGTCAAACTTATTCGAGATCCCTTTAACGTCCCGAAGAGTGTTTTAATGAGTAAAGATTGAATCTTTGAATGAAAATACCTCAATCAAGGTACCTACTATGTCAATAGACAATTTTAATGTATAAAGATTAAACCTTTGAAAGAAAATGAGAGTTTTGAGTTAAACTTATTCGAGATCCCCCTGACGTCACGAAGAGTGTTTTAATGAGCAAAGATTGAATCTTTTGAAACAAATCACCTCAATCAAGGTACCGATTATGTCACTAGACCTTTTTAAGGTATAAAGATTGAATCTTGAAAGAGGATGAGAATTTTGAGTAAAACATATTCAAGTTCCCTTTGAGGACGCAAAGAGTGTTTTTGAATCTTTGAATGAAAATACCTCAATCAAAGTACCTTTTATGTCACTAGACCATTTTAATGTATAAAGATAAAATCTTTGATAGAAAATAAGAGTTTTGAGTTAAACTTATTCGATTCTTTTGACGTCACGGAGAGTGTTTTAATGAGTAAGGTTTAAATCTTTGAATGAAATTACCTGAATCGAGGTACCTATTATGTTACTAGACCTTTTTAACGGATAAAGATTGAATCTTTGAAAGAAAATGATAGTTTTGAGTTTTACTTATTTGAGTGACGTATGGAGTTGCGAAGAGTGTTTTAGTGATTAAAGATCGAATCTTCGAATGAAAATACCTCAATAAAGGTACCTATATGTCAGTAGACCTTATTAACGTATAAAAATTGAATCTTTGAAAGAAAATGAGAGTTTTCAGTTGAACTAATTCGAGTTCCCTTTGACGTCCCGAAGAGTGTTTTAATGATCAAAGATTGAATCTTTGATTGAAAATACCTCCATCAAGGTTCCTATTATTTCACTAGACCATTTCAATGTACAAGGGTTGAATCTTCGAAAGAAAATGAGAGATTTGAGTTAAACTTGTTCGAGATCACTTCGACGTCACGAAGAGTGTTTTAACGAGTAAAGATTGAATCGTTGAATGAAATTACCTCAATCAAAGTATCTATTATGTCACGAGAACTTCTTAGTGTATCAAGATTGAATCTTTGTAAGAAAATGAGAGTTCTGAGTTTCACTTGTTCGAGTTACCTGTGAAGTCGCGAAGGGTGTTTTTATAACTAAAGATTGAATCTTTGAATGAAAATGAGAGTTTCGAGAGAAACTTATTCGAGTTCCCTTTGACGTTCCGAAGAGTGTTTTAATGATCAAAGATTGAATCTTTGAATGAAAATACCTCAATCAAGGTACCTGTGATTTCACTAAACCATTTTAATGTGTAAAGATTGAATCTTTGAAAGAAAATGGGAGTTTTGAGTTAAACTTATTCGAGATCCCCTTGACATCACGAAGAGTGTTTTAATGAGAAAAGATTGAATCTTTGAATGAAATTACCTCAATCAGGGTACCTATTATGTCACTGGACCTTTTTAAATGTATAAAGGTCGAATCCTTTAAACAAAATGAGAGTTTTGCATTAAATTTATTCGAGATCCCTTTGACGTCACGAAGAGTTTTTAATGAGTAAAGATTGAATGTTTGAATGAAATAACCTCAATCAAGATACCTATTTTGTCACTAGACCGTTTGAACGTATAAAGATTGAATCTCTGAAAGAAAATGAGAGTTTTGAGTTTAACTTCTCCGGGTCACGTGTGAAGTCCCGAAGAGTGTTTTAATGGCCAAAGAATGAATCTTTGAATGAAAATACCTCGATCGAGGTACCTATTATGTCACTAGACCATTTTAATGTACAAAGATTAAATCTTTGTTAAGAAATGAGAGTTTTGAGTTAAACTTATTCGAGAACACTTCGACGTGACGAAGAGTGTTTTAATGAGTAAGGATTGAATCCTTGAATGAAATTACCTCAATCAAGGTTCCTAATCTGTCACTAGACCTTTTTAATGTATAAAGATTGAATCTTTGAAAGAAAATGAGAGTTTTGAGTTTAACTTATTCGGGTAACGCATGAAGTCGCGAGGAGTGTTTTAATGAGTAACGATTGAATCTTTGAATGAAAATACATCAAATCAAGGTAACTATTACGCCACTAGACCATTTTAATGTATAAAGATCAAATTTTTGAAAGAACACGGGAGTTTTGGGTTAAACTTATTCGTGATCCCTTTGACGTCTCGAAGAGTGTTTTAATGAGTAAAGATTGAATCTTTGAATGAAATTATCTCAATCAAGGTACTTTTTATGTCACTAGATGATTTTAATTTATAAAGATTAAATCTTTCAACGAAAATGAGAGTTTCGAGTTAACTTTATTTGAGATCCCTTTGACGTCATGAAGAGTGTTTTAATGAGTAAAGACAAGATCATTGAATAAAATTAGCTTAATCAAGGTACCTACTAAGTCACTAGACCTTTTTAATGTATAGAGATGGAATCTTTGAAAGAAAATGAAAGTTTTGAGTTTAACTTATTCGAGTTACCTATGAAGTCGCGAAGGCCGTCTTAATGACTAAAGATTGAATGTTTGAATGAAAATACCTCAACAAAGGTGCTTATTATGTCACTGGACCATTTTAATGTATAAAGATTGAATCTTTGAAAGAAAATGAGAGTTTTGAGTTAAATTTATTCGAGTTCCCTTTGATGTCACGAAGAGTGTTTTAATGAGTAAAGATTAAATCTTTGAATGAAAATACCTAAATCAAGGTACCTATTATGTCACTCGACCACTATAACGTATATAGTTATATCTCTAAAAGAAAATTAGAGTTTTGAGTTAAACTTATTCGATATCCCATTGACGTCACGAAGAGTATTTTAATGACTAAAGATTGAATCTTTGAATGAAATTACCTCAAACAAGTTACCTATTAGGTCAGTAGACCTTTTTATTGTATAAAGATTGAATCTTTGAAAGAAAGTGAGAGTTTTGAGTTTAACTTATTCAAGTTACCTATGAAGTCGCAAAGAGTGTTTTAATGGCAAAAGATTGAATCTTTGAATAAAAATACCTCTATAAAGGTACCTATTATGTCATTAGACCTTTTTAAATTTCTAAAGATTGAATCTTTGAATGAACATGAGAGTTTTGAGTCAAACTTATTCGAGATCCCTTTAACGTCCCGAAGAGTGTTTTAATGAGTAAAGATTGAATCTTTGAATGAAAATACCTCAATCAAGGTACCTACTATGTCAATAGACAATTTTAATGTATAAAGATTAAACCTTTGAAAGAAAATGAGAGTTTTGAGTTAAACTTATTCGAGATCCCCCTGACGTCACGAAGAGTGTTTTAATGAGCAAAGATTGAATCTTTGAAACAAATCACCTCAATCAAGGTACCGATTATGTCACTAGACCTTTTTAAGGTGTAAAGATTGAATCTTGAAAGAGGATGAGAATTTTGAGTAAAACATATTCAAGTTCCCTTTGAGGACGCAAAGAGTGTTTTTGAATCTTTGAATGAAAATACCTCAATCAAAGTACCTTTTATGTCACTAGACCATTTTAATGTATAAAGATAAAATCTTTGATAGAAAATAAGAGTTTTGAGTTAAACTTATTCGATTCTTTTGACGTCACGGAGAGTGTTTTAATGAGTAAGGTTTAAATCTTTGAATGAAATTACCTGAATCGAGGTACCTATTATGTCACTAGACCTTTTTAACGGATAAAGATTGAATCTTTGAAAGAAAATGATAGTTTTGAGTTTTACTTATTTGAGTGACGTATGGAGTTGCGAAGAGTGTTTTAGTGATTAAAGATCGAATCTTCGAATGAAAATACCTCAATAAAGGTACCTATATGTCAGTAGACCTTATTAACGTATAAAAATTGAATCTTTGAAAGAAAATGAGAGTTTTCAGTTGAACTAATTCGAGTTCCCTTTGACGTCCCGAAGAGTGTTTTAATGATCAAAGATTGAATCTTTGATTGAAAATACCTCCATCAAGGTTCCTATTATTTCACTAGACCATTTCAATGTACAAGGGTTGAATCTTTGAAAGAAAATGAGAGATTTGAGTTAAACTTGTTCGAGATCACTTCGACGTCACGAAGAGTGTTTTAACGAGTAAAGATTGAATCGTTGAATGAAATTACCTCAATCAAAGTATCTATTATGTCACGAGAACTTTTTAGTGTATCAAGATTGAATCTTTGTAAGAAAATGAGAGTTCTGAGTTTCACTTGTTCGAGTTACCTATGAAGTCGCGAAGGGTGTTTTTATAACTAAAGATTGAATCTTTGAATGAAAATGAGAGTTTCGAGAGAAACTTATTCGAGTTCCATTTGACGTTCCGAAGAGTGTTTTAATGATCAAAGATTGAATCTTTGAATGAAAATACCTCAATCAAGGTACCTGTGATTTCACTAAACCATTTTAATGTGTAAAGATTGAATCTTTGAAAGAAAATGGGAGTTTTGAGTTAAACTTATTCGAGATCCCCTTGACATCACGAAGAGTGTTTTAATGAGAAAAGATTGAATCTTTGAATGAAATTACCTCAATCAGGGTACCTATTATGTCACTGGGCCTTTTTAAATGTATAAAGGTCGAATCCTTTAAACAAAATGAGAGTTTTGAGTTAAATTTATTCAAGATCCCTTTGACGTCATGAAGAGTTTTTAATGAGTAAAGATTGAATGTTTGAATGAAATAACCTCAATCAAGATACCTATTTTGTCACTAGACCGTTTTAATGTATAAAGATTGAATCTCTGAAAGAAAATGAGAGTTTTGAGTTTAACTTCTCCGGGTCACGTGTGAAGTCCCGAAGAGTGTTTTAATGACCAAAGAATGAATCTTTGAACGAAAATACCTCGATCGAGGTACCTATTATGTCACTAGACCATTTTAATGTACAAAGATTAAATCTTTGTTAAGAAATGAGAGTTTTGAGTTAAACTTATTCGAAACTTATTCGAGAACACTTCGACGTGACGAAGAGTGTTTTAATGAGTAAGGATTGAATCCTTGAATGAAATTACCTCAATCAAGGTTCCTAATCTGTCACTAGACCTTTTTAATGTATAAAGATTGAATCTTTGAAAGAAAATGAGAGTTTTGAGTTTAACTTATTCGGGTTACGCATGAAGTCGCGAGGAGTGTTTTAATGAGTAACGATTGAATCTTTGAATGAAAATATATCAAATCAAGGTACCTATTACGCCACTAGACCATTTTAATATATAAAGATCAAATTTTTGAAAGAACACGGGAGTTTTGGGTTAAACTTATTCGTGATCCCTTTGACGTCTCGAAGAGTGTTTTAATGAGTAAAGATTGAATCTTTGAATGAAATTATCTCAATCAAGGTACTTTTTATGTCACTAGATGATTTTAATTTATAAAGATTAAATCTTTCAACGAAAATGAGAGTTTCGAGTTAACTTTATTTGAGATCCCTTTGACGTCATGAAGAGTGTTTTAATGAGTAAAGACAAGATCATTGAATAAAATTAGCTTAATCAAGGTACCTACTAAGTCACTAGACCTTTTTAATGTATAGAGATGGAATCTTTGAAAGAAAATGAAAGTTTTGAGTTTAACTTATTCGAGTTACCTATGAAGTCGCGAAGGCCGTCTTAATGACTAAAGATTGAATGTTTGAATGAAAATACCTCAACAAAGGTGCTTATTATGTCACTGGACCATTTTAATGTATAAAGATTGAATCTTTGAAAGAAAATGAGAGTTTTGAGTTAAATTTATTCGAGTTCCCTTTGACGTCCCGAAGAGTGTTTTAATGAGTAAAGATTAAATCTTTGAATGAAAATACCTAAATCAAGGTACCTATTATGTCACTCGACCACTTTAACGTATATAGTTATATCTCTAAAAGAAAATTAGAGTTTTGAGTTAAACTTATTCGATATCCCATTGACGTCAGGAAGAGTATTTTAATGACTAAAGATTGAATCTTTGAATGAAATTACCTCAAACAAGTTACCTATTAGGTCAGTAGACCTTTTTATTGTATAAAGATTGAATCTTTGAAAGAAAGTGAGAGTTTTGAGTTTAACTTATTCAAGTTACCTATGAAGTCGCAAAGAGTGTTTTAATGGCAAAAGATTGAATCTTTGAATAAAAATACCTCTATAAAGGTACCTATTATGTCATTAGACCTTTTTAAATTTCTAAAGATTGAATCTTTGAATGAAAATGAGAGTTTTGAGTCAAACTTATTCGAGATCCCTTTAACGTCCCGAAGAGTGTTTTAATGAGTAAAGATTGAATCTTTGAATGAAAATACCTCAATCAAGGTACCTACTATGTCAATAGACAATTTTAATGTATAAAGATTAAACCTTTGAAAGAAAATGAGAGTTTTGAGTTAAACTTATTCGAGATCCCCCTGACGTCACGAAGAGTGTTTTAATGAGCAAAGATTGAATCTTTGAAACAAATCACCTCAATCAAGGTACCGATTATATCACTAGACCTTTTTAAGGTATAAAGATTGAATCTTGAAAGAGGATGAAAATTTTGAGTAAAACATATTCAAGTTCCCTTTGAGGACGCAAAGAGTGTTTTAATAAGTAAAGATTGAATCTTTGAATGAAAATACCTCAATCAAAGTACATTTTATGTCACTAGACCATTTTAATGTATAAAGATAAAATCTTTGATAGAAAATAAGAGTTTTGAGTTAAACTTATTCGAGATTCTTTTGACGTCACGGAGAGTGTTTTAATGTGTAAGGTTTAAATCTTTGAATGAAATTACCTGAATCGAGGTACCTATTATGTCACTAGACCTTTTTAACGTATAAAGATTGAATCTTTGAAAGAAAATGATAGTTTTGAGTTTTACTTATTTGAGTGACGTATGGAGTTGCGAAGAGTGTTTTAGTGATTAAAGATCGAATCTTCGAATGAAAATACCTCAATAAAGGTACCTATATGTCAGTAGACCTTATTAACATATAAAAATTGAATCTTTGAAAGAAAATGAGAGTTTTCAGTTGAATTAATTCGAGTTCCCTTTGACGTCCCGAAGAGTGTTTTAATGATCAAAGATTGAATCTTTGATTGAAAATACCTCCATCAAGGTTCCTATTATTTCACTAGACCATTTCAATGTACAAGGGTTGAATCTTTGAAAGAAAATGAGAGATTTGAGTTAAACTTGTTCGAGATCACTTCGACGTCACGAAGAGTGTTTTAACGAGTAAAGATTGAATCGTTGAATGAAATTACCTCAATAAAAGTATCTATTATGTCACGAGAACTTTTTAGTGTATCAAGATTGAATCTTTGTAAGAAAATGAGAGTTTTGAGTTTCACTTGTTCGAGTTACCTATGAAGTCGCGAAGGGTGTTTTTATAACTAAAGATTGAATCTTTGAATGAAAATGAGAGTTTCGAGAGAAACTTATTCGAGTTCCCTTTGACGTTCCGAAGAGTGTTTTAATGATCAAAGATTGAATCTTTAAATGAAAATACCTCAATCAAGGTACCTGTGATTTCACTAAACCATTTTAATGTGTAAAGATTGAATCTTTGAAAGAAAATGGGTGTTTTGAGTTAAACTTATTCGAGATCCCCTTGACATCACGAAGAGTGTTTTAATGAGAAAAGATTGAATCTTTGAATGAAATTACCTCAATCAGGGTACCTATTATGTCACTGGACCTTTTTAAATGTATAAAGGTCGAATCCTTTAAACAAAATGAGAGTTTTGAGTTAAATTTATTCGAGATCCCTTTGACGTCACGAAGAGTTTTTAATGAGTAAAGATTGAATGTTTGAATGAAATAACCTCAATCAAGATACCTATTTTGTCACTAGACCGTTTTAATGTATAAAGATTGAATCTCTGAAAGAAAATGAGAGTTTTGAGTTTAACTTCTCCGGGTCACGTGTGAAGTCCCGAAGAGTGTTTTAATGACCAAAGAATGAATCTTTGAACGAAAATACCTCGATCGAGGTACCTATTACGTCACTAGACCATTTTAATGTACAAAGATTAAATCTTTGTTAAGAAATGAGAGTTTTGAGTTAAACTTATTCGAGAACACTTCGACGTGACGAAGAGTGTTTTAATGAGTAAGGATTGAATCCTTGAATGAAATTACCTCAATCAAGGTTCCTAATCTGTCACTAGACCTTTTTAATGTATAAAGATTGAATCTTTGAAAGAAAATGAGAGTTTTGAGTTTAACTTATTCGGGTTACGCATGAAGTCGCGAGGAGTGTTTTAATGAGTAACGATTGAATCTTTGAATGAAAATACATCAAATCAAGGTACCTATTACGCCACTAGACCATTTTAATGTATAAAGATCAAATTTTTGAAAGAACACGGGGGTTTTGGGTTAAACTTATTCGTGATCCCTTTGACGTCTCGAAGAGTGTTTTAATGAGTAAAGATTGAATCTTTGAATGAAATTATCTCAATCAAGGTACTTTTTATGTCACTAGATGATTTTAATTTATAAAGATTAAATCTTTCAACGAAAATGAGAGTTTCGAGTTAACTTTATTTGAGATCCCTTTGACGTCATGAAGAGTGTTTTAATGAGTAAAGACAAGATCATTGAATAAAATTAGCTTAATCAAGGTACCTACTAAGTCACTAGACCTTTTTAATGTATAGAGATGGAATCTTTGAAAGAAAATGAAAGTTTTGAGTTTAACTTATTCGAGTTACCTATGAAGTCGCGAAGGCCGTCTTAATGACTAAAGATTGAATGTTTGAATGAAAATACCTCAAAAAAGGTGCTTATTATGTCACTGGACCATTTTAATGTATAAAGATTGAATCTTTGAAAGAAAATGAGAGTTTTGAGTTAAATTTATTCGAGTTCCCTTTGACGTCCCGAAGAGTGTTTTAATGAGTAAAGATTAAATCTTTGAATGAAAATACCTAAATCAAGGTACCTATTATGTCACTCGACCACTTTAACGTATATAGTTATATCTCTAAAAGAAAATTAGAGTTTTGAGTTAAACTTATTCGATATCCCATTGACGTCACGAAGAGTATTTTAATGACTAAAGATTGAATCTTTGTATGAAATTACCTCAAACAAGTAACCTATTAGGTCAGTAGACCTTTTTACTGTATAAAGATTGAATCTTTGAAAGAAAGTGAGAGTTTTGAGTTTAACTTATTCAAGTTACCTATGAAGTCGCAAAGAGTGTTTTAATGGCAAAAGATTGAATCTTTGAATAAAAATACCTCTATAAAGGTACCTATTATGTCATTAGACCTTTTTAAATTTCTAAAGATTGAATCTTTGAATGAAAATGAGAGTTTTGAGTCAAACTTATTCGAGATCCCTTTAACGTCCCGAAGAGTGTTTTAATGAGTAAACGTTGAATCTTTGAATGAAAATACCTCAATCAAGGTACCTACTATGTCAATAGACAATTTTAATGTATAAAGATTAAACCTTTGAAAGAAAATGAGAGTTTTGAGTTAAACTTATTCGAGATCCCCCTGACGTCACGAAGAGTGTTTTAATGAGCAAAGATTGAATCTTTGAAACAAATCACCTCAATCAAGGTACCGATTATGTCACTAGACCTTTTTAAGGTATAAAGATTGAATCTTGAAAGAGGATGAGAATTTTGAGTAAAACATATTCAAGTTCCCTTCGAGGACGCAAAGAGTGTTTTTGAATCTTTGAATGAAAATACCTCAATCAAAGTACCTTTTATGTCACTAGACCATTTTAATGTATAAAGATAAAATCTTTGATAGAAAATAAGAGTTTTGAGTTAAACTTATTCGATTCTTTCGACGTCACGGAGAGTGTTTTAATGAGTAAGGTTTAAATCTTTGAATGAAATTACCTGAATCGAGGTACCTATTATGTCACTAGACCTTTTTAACGGATAAAGATTGAATCTTTGAAAGAAAATGATAGTTTTGAGTTTTACTTATTTGAGTGACGTATGGAGTTGCGAAGAGTGTTTTAGTGATTAAAGATCGAATCATCGAATGAAAATACCTCAATAAAGGTACCTATATGTCAGTAGACCTTATTAACGTATAAAAATTGAATCTTTGAAAGAAAATGAGAGTTTTCAGTTGAACTAATTCGAGTTCCCTTTGACGTCCCGAAGAGTGTTTTAATGATCAAAGATTGAATCTTTGATTGAAAATACCTCCATCAAGGTTCCTATTATTTCACTAGACCATTTCAATGTACAAGGGTTGAATCTTTGAAAGAAAATGAGAGATTTGAGTTAAACTTGTTCGAGATCACTTCGACGTCACGAAGAGTGTTTTAACGAGTAAAGATTGAATCGTTGATTGAAATTACCTCAATCAAAGTATCTATTATGTCACGAGAACTTTTTAGTGTATCAAGATTGAATCTTTGTAAGAAAATGAGAGTTCTGAGTTTCACTTGTTCGAGTTACCTATGAAGTCGCGAAGGGTGTTTTTATAACTAAAGATTGAATCTTTGAATGAAAATGAGAGTTTCGAGAGAAACTTATTCGAGTTCCCTTTGACGTTCCGAAGAGTGTTTTAATGATCAAAGATTGAATCTTTGAATGAAAATACCTCAATCAAGGTACCTGTGATTTCACTAAACCATTTTAATGTGTAAAGATTGAATCTTTGAAAGAAAATGGGAGTTTTGAGTTAAACTTATTCGAGATCCCCTTGACATCACGAAGAGTGTTTTAATGAGAAAAGATTGAATCTTTGAATGAAATTACCTCAATCAGGGTACCTATTATGTCACTGGACCTTTTTAAATGTATAAAGGTCGAATCCTTTAAACAAAATGAGAGTTTTGAGTTAAATTTATTCGAGATCCCTTTGACGTCACGAAGAGTTTTTAATGAGTAAAGATTGAATGTTTGAATGAAATAACCTCAATCAAGATACCTATTTTGTCACTAGACCGTTTTAATGTATAAAGATTGAATCTCTGAAAGAAAATGAGAGTTTTGAGTTTAACTTCTCCGGGTCACGTGTGAAGTCCCGAAGAGTGTTTTAATGACCAAAGAATGAATCTTTGAACGAAAATACCTCGATCGAGGTACCTATTATGTCACTAGACCATTTTAATATACAAAGATTAAATCTTTGTTAAGAAATGAGAGTTTTGAGTTAAACTTATTCGAGAACACTTCGACGTGACGAAGAGTGTTTTAATGAGTAAGGATTGAATCCTTGAATGAAATTACCTCAATCAAGGTTCCTAATCTGTCACTAGACCTTTTTAATGTATAAAGATTGAATCTTTGAAAGAAAATGAGAGTTTTGAGTTTAACTTATTCGGGTTACGCATGAAGTCGCGAGGAGTGTTTTAATGAGTAACGATTGAATCTTTGAATGAAAATACATCAAATCAAGGTACCTATTACGCCACTAGACCATTTTAATATATAAAGATCAAATTTTTGAAAGAACACGGGAGTTTTGGGTTAAACTTATTCGTGATCCCTTTGACGTCTCGAAGAGTGTTTTAATGAGTAAAGATTGAATCTTTGAATGAAATTATCTCAATCAAGGTACTTTTTATGTCACTAGATGATTTTAATTTATAAAGATTAAATCTTTCAACGAAAATGAGAGTTTCGAGTTAACTTTATTTGAGATCAATTTGACGTCATGAAGAGTGTTTTAATGAGTAAAGACAAGATCATTGAATAAAATTAGCTTAATCAAGGTACCTACTAAGTCACTAGACCTTTTTAATGTATAGAGATGGAATCTTTGAAAGAAAATGAAAGTTTTGAGTTTAACTTATTCGAGTTACCTATGAAGTCGCGAAGGCCGTCTTAATGACTAAAGATTGAATGTTTGAATGAAAATACCTCAACAAAGGTGCTTATTATGTCACTGGACCATTTTAATGTATAAAGATTGAATCTTTGAAAGAAAATGAGAGTTTTGAGTTAAATTTATTCGAGTTCCCTTTGACGTCCCAAAGAGTGTTTGAATGAGTAAAGATTAAATCTTTGAATGAAAATACCTAAATCAAGGTACCTATTATGTCACTCGACCACTTTAACGTATATAGTTATATCTCTAAAAGAAAATTAGAGTTTTGAGTTAAACTTATTCGATATCCCATTGACGTCATGAAGAGTATTTTAATGACTAAAGATTGAATCTTTGAATGAAATTACCTCAAACAAGTTACCTATTAGGTCAGTAGACCTTTTTATTGTATAAAGATTGAATCTTTGAAAGAAAGTGAGAGTTTTGAGTTTAACTTATTCAAGTTACCTATGAAGTCGCAAAGAGTGTTTTAATTGCAAAAGATTGAATCTTTGAATAAAAATACCTCAATAAAGGTACCTATTATGTCATTAGACCTTTTTAAATTTCTAAAGATTGAATATTTCAATGAAAATGAGAGTTTTGAGTCAAACTTATTCGAGATCCCTTTAACGTCCCGAAGAGTGTTTTAATGAGTAAAGATTGAATCTTTGAATGAAAATACCTCAATCAAGGTACCAACTATGTCAATAGACAATTTTAATGTATAAAGATTAAACCTTTGAAAGAAAATGAGAGTTTTGAGTTAAACTTATTCGAGATCCCCCTGACGTCACGAAGAGTGTTTTAATGAGCAAAGATTGAATCTTTGAAACAAATCACCTCAATCAAGGTACCGATTATATCACTAGACCTTTTTAAGGTATAAAGATTGAATCTTGAAAGAGGATGAGAATTTTGAGTAAAACATATTCAAGTTCCCTTTGAGGACGCAAAGAGTGTTTTAATAAGTAAAGATTGAATCTTTGAATGAAAATACCTCAATCAAAGTACCTTTTATGTCACTAGACCATTTTAATGTATAAAGATAAAATCTTTGATAGAAAATAAGAGTTTTGAGTTAAACTTATTTGAGATTCTTTTGACGTCACGGAGAGTGTTTTAATGAGTAAGGTTTAAATCTTTGAATGAAATTACCTGAATCGAGGTACCTATTATGTCACTAGACCTTTTTAACGTATAAAGATTGAATCTTTGAAAGAAAATGATAGTTTTGAGTTTTACTTATTTGAGTGACGTATGGAGTTGCGAAGAGTGTTTTAGTGATTAAAGATCGAATCTTCGAATGAAAATACCTCAATAAAGGTACCTATATGTCAGTAGACCTTATTAACATATAAAAATTGAATCTTTGAAAGAAAATGAGAGTTTTCAGTTGAACTAATTCGAGTTCCCTTTGACGTCCCGAAGAGTGTTTTAATGATCAAAGATTGAATCTTTGATTGAAAATACCTCCATCAAGGTTCCTATTAATTCACTAGACCATTTCAATGTACAAGGGTTGAATCTTTGAAAGAAAATGAGAGATTTGAGTTAAATTGTTCGAGATCACTTCGACGTCACGAAGAGTGTTTTAACGAGTAAAGATTGAATCGTTGAATGAAATTACCTCAATCAAAGTATCTATTATGTCACGAGAACTTTTTAGTGTATCAAGATTGAATCTTTGTAAGAAAATGAGAGTTTTGAGTTTCACTTGTTCGAGTTACCTATGAAGTCGCGAAGGGTGTTTTTATAACTAAAGATTGAATCTTTGAATGAAAATGAGAGTTTCGAGAGAAACTTATTCGAGTTCCCTTTGACGTTCCGAAGAGTGTTTTAATGATCAAAGATTGAATCTTTGAACGAAAATACCTCAATCAAGGTACCTGTGATTTCACTAAACCATTTTAATGTGTAAAGATTGAATCTTTGAAAGAAAATGGGAGTTTTGAGTTAAACTTATTCGAGATCCCCTTGACATCACGAAGAGTGTTTTAATGAGAAAAGATTGAATCTTTGAATGAAATTACCTCAATCAGGGTACCTATTATGTCACTGGACCTTTTTAAATGTATAAAGGTCGAATCCTTTAAACAAAATGAGAGTTTTGAGTTAAATTTATTCGAGATCCCTTTGACATCACGAAGAGTTTTTAATGAGTGAAGATTGAATGTTTGAATGAAATAACCTCAATCAAGATACCTATTTTGTCACTAGACCGTTTTAATGTATAAAGATTGAATCTCTGAAAGAAAATGAGAGTTTTGAGTTTAACTTCTCCGGGTCACGTGTGAAGTCCCGAAGAGTGTTTTAATGACCAAAGAATGAATCTTTGAACGAAAATACCTCGATCGAGGTACCTATTATGTCACTAGACCATTTTAATGTACAAAGATTAAATCTTTGTTAAGAAATGAGAGTTTTGAGTTAAACTTATTCGAGAACACTTCGACGTGACGAAGAGTGTTTTAATGAGTAAGGATTGAATCCTTGAATGAAATTACCTCAATCAAGGTTCCTAATCTGTCACTAGACCTTTTTAATGTATAAAGATTGAATCTTTGAAAGAAAATGAGAGTTTTGAGTTTAACTTATTCGGGTTACGCATGAAGTCGCGAGGAGTGTTTTAATGAGTTACGATTGAATCTTTGAATGAAAATACATCAAATCAAGGTACCTATTACGCCACTAGACCATTTTAATATATAAAGATCAAATTTTTGAAAGAACACGGGAGTTTTGGGTTAAACTTATTCGTGATCCCTTTGACGTCTCGAAGAGTGTTTTAATGAGTAAAGATTGAATCTTTGAATGAAATTATCTCAATCAAGGTACTTTTTATGTCACTAGATGATTTTAATTTATAAAGATTAAATCTTTCAACGAAAATGAGAGTTTCGAGTTAACTTTATTTGAGATCCCTTTGACGTCATGAAGAGTGTTTTAATGAGTAAAGACAAGATCATTGAATAAAATTAGCTTAATCAAGGTACCTACTAAGTCACTAGACCTTTTTAATGTATAGAGATGGAATCTTTGAAAGAAAATGAAAGTTTTGAGTTTAACTTATTCGAGTTACCTATGAAGTCGCGAAGGCCGTCTTAATGACTAAAGATTGAATGTTTGAATGAAAATACCTCAACAAAGGTGCTTATTATGTCACTGGACCATTTTAATGTATAAAGATTGAATCTTTGAAGGAAAATGAGAGTTTTGAGTTAAATTTATTCGAGTTCCCTTTGACGTCCCGAAGAGTGTTTTAATGAGTAAAGATTAAATCTTTGAATGAAAATACCTAAATCAAGGTACCTATTATGTCACTCGACCACTTTAACGTATATAGTTATATCTCTAAAAGAAAATTAGAGTTTTGAGTTAAACTTATTCGATATCCCATTGACGTCACGAAGAGTATTTTAATGACTAAAGATTGAATCTTTGAATGAAATTACCTCAAACAAGTTACCTATTAGGTCAGTAGACCTTTTTATTGTATAAAGATTGAATCTTTGAAAGAAAGTGAGAGTTTTGAGTTTAACTTATTCAAGTTACCTATGAAGTCGCAAAGAGTGTTTTAATGGCAAAAGATTGAATCTTTGAATAAAAATACCTCTATAAAGGTACCTATTATGTCATTAGACCTTTTTAAATTTCTAAAGATTGAATCTTTGAATGAAAATGAGAGTTTTGAGTCAAACTTATTCGAGATCCCTTTAACGTCCCGAAGAGTGTTTTAATGAGTAAAGATTGAATCTTTGAATGAAAATACCTCAATCAAGGTACCTACTATGTCAATAGACAATTTTAATGTATAAAGATTAAACCTTTGAAATAAAATGAGAGTTTTGAGTTAAACTTATTCGAGATCCCCCTGACGTCACGAAGAGTGTTTTAATGAGCAAAGATTGAATCTTTGAAACAAATCACCTCAATCAAGGTACCGATTATGTCACTAGACCTTTTTAAGGTATAAAGATTGAATCTTGAAAGAGGATGAGAATTTTGAGTAAAACATATTCAAGTTCCCTTTGAGGACGCAAAGAGTGTTTTAATAAGTAAAGATTGAATCTTTGAATGAAAATACCTCAATCAAAGTACCTTTTATGTCACTAGACCATTTTAATGTATAAAGATAAAATCTTTGATAGAAAATAAGAGTTTTGAGTTAAACTTATTCGAAATTCTTTTGACGTCACGGAGAGTGTTTTAATGAGTAAGGTTTAAATCTTTGAATGAAATTACCTGAATCGAGGTACCTATTATGTCACTAGACCTTTTTAACGTATAAAGATTGAATCTTTGAAAGAAAATGATAGTTTTGAGTTTTACTTATTTGAGTGACGTATGGAGTTGCGAAGAGTGTTTTAGTGGTTAAAGATCGAATCTTCGAATGAAAATACCTCAATAAAGGTACCTATATGTCAGTAGACCTTATTAACGTATAAAAATTGAATCTTTGAAAGAAAATGAGAGTTTTCAGTTGAACTAATTCGAGTTCCCTTTGACGTCCCGAAGAGTGTTTTAATGATCAAAGATTGAATCTTTGATTGAAAATACCTCCATCAAGGTTCCTATTATTTCACTAGACCATTTCAATGTACAAGGGTTGAATCTTTGAAAGAAAATGAGAGATTTGAGTTAAACTTGTTCGAGATCACTTCGACGTCACGAAGAGTGTTTTAACGAGTAAAGATTGAATCGTTGAATGAAATTACCTCAATCAAAGTATCTATTATGTCACGAGAACTTTTTAGTGTATCAAGATTGAATCTTTGTAAGAAAATGAGAGTTTTGAGTTTCACTTGTTCGAGTTACCTATGAAGTCGCGAAGGGTGTTTTTATAACTAAAGATTGAATCTTTGAATGAAAATGAGAGTTTCGAGAGAAACTTATTCGAGTTCCCTTTGACGTTCCGAAGAGTGTTTTAATGATCAAAGATTGAATCTTTGAATGAAAATACCTCAATCAAGGTACCTGTGATTTCACTAAACCATTTTAATGTGTAAAGATTGAATCTTTGAAAGAAAATGGGAGTTTTGAGTTAAACTTATTCGAGATCCCCTTGACATCACGAAGAGTGTTTTAATAAGAAAAGATTGAATCTTTGAATGAAATTACCTCAATCAGGGTACCTATTATGTCACTGGACCTTTTTAAATGTATAAAGGTCGAATCCTTTAAACAAAATGAGAGTTTTGAGTTAAATTTATTCGAGATCCCTTTGACGTCACGAAGAGTTTTTAATGAGTAAAGATTGAATGTTTGAATGAAATAACCTCAATCAAGATACCTATTTTGTCACTAGACCGTTTTAATGTATAAAGATTGAATCTCTGAAAGAAAATGAGAGTTTTGAGTTTAACTTCTCCGGGTCACGTGTGAAGTCCCGAAGAGTGTTTTAATGACCAAAGAATGAATCTTTGAACGAAAATACCTCGATCGAGGTACCTATTATGTCACTAGACCATTTTAATGTACAAAGATTAAATCTTTGTTAAGAAATGAGAGTTTTGAGTTAAACTTATTCGAGAACACTTCGACGTGACGAAGAGTGTTTTAATGAGTAAGGATTGAATCCTTGAATGAAATTACCTCAATCAAGGTTCCTAATCTGTCACTAGACCTTTTTAATGTATAAAGATTGAATCTTTGAAAGAAAATGAGAGTTTTGAGTTTAACTTATTCGGGTTACGCATGAAGTCGCGAGGAGTGTTTTAATGAGTAACGATTGAATCTTTGAATGAAAATACATCAAATCAAGGTACCTATTACGCCACTAGACCATTTTAATGTATAAAGATCAAATTTTTGAAAGAACACGGGAGTTTTGGGTTAAACTTATTCGTGATCCCTTTGACGTCTCGAAGAGTGTTTTAATGAGTAAAGATTGAATCTTTGAATGAAATTATCTCAATCAAGGTACTTTTTATGTCACTAGATGATTTTAATTTATAAAGATTAAATCTTTCAACGAAAATGAGAGTTTCGAGTTAACTTTATTTGAGATCCCTTTGACGTCATGAAGAGTGTTTTAATGAGTAAAGACAAGATCATTGAATAAAATTAGCTTAATCAAGGTACCTACTAAGTCACTAGACCTTTTTAATGTATAGAGATGGAATCTTTGAAAGAAAATGAAAGTTTTGAGTTTAACTTATTCGAGTTACCTATGAAGTCGCGAAGGCCGTCTTAATGACTAAAGATTGAATGTTTGAATGAAAATACCTCAACAAAGGTGCTTATTATGTCACTGGACCATTTTAATGTATAAAGATTGAATCTTTGAAAGAAAATGAGAGTTTTGAGTTAAATTTATTCGAGTTCCCTTTGACGTCCCGAAGAGTGTTTTAATGAGTAAAGATTAAATCTTTGAATGAAAATACCTAAATCAAGGTACCTATTATGTCACTCGATCACTTTAACGTATATAGTTATATCTCTAAAAGAAAATTAGAGTTTTGAGTTAAACTTATTCGATATCCCATTGACGTCACGAAGAGTATTTTAATGACTAAAGATTGAATCTTTGTATGAAATTACCTCAAACAAGTAACCTATTAGGTCAGTAGACCTTTTTACTGTATAAAGATTGAATCTTTGAAAGAAAGTGAGAGTTTTGAGTTTAACTTATTCAAGTTACCTATGAAGTCGCAAAGAGTGTTTTAATGGCAAAAGATTGAATCTTTGAATAAAAATACCTCTATAAAGGTACCTATTATGTCATTAGACCTTTTTTAATTTCTAAAGATTGAATCTTTGAATGAAAATGAGAGTTTTGAGTCAAACTTATTCGATATCCCTTTAACGTCCCGAAGAGTGTTTTAATGAGTAAAAATTGAATCTTTGAATGAAAATACCTCAATCTAGGTACCTACTATGTCAATAGACAATTTTAATGTATAAAGATTAAACCTTTGAAAGAAAATGAGAGTTTTGAGTTAAACTTATTCGAGATCCCCCTGACGTCACGAAGAGTGTTTTAATGAGCAAAGATTGAATCTTTGATACAAATCACCTCAATCAAGGTACCGATTATGTCACTAGACCTTTTTAAGGTATAAAGATTGAATCTTGAAAGAGGATGAGAATTTTGAGTAAAACATATTCAAGTTCCCTTCGAGGACGCAAAGAGTGTTTTTGAATCTTTGAATGAAAATACCTCAATCAAAGTACCTTTTATGTCACTAGACCATTTTAATGTATAAAGATAAAATCTTTGATAGAAAATAAGAGTTTTGAGTTAAACTTATTCAATTCTTTTGACGTCACGGAGAGTGTTTTAATGAGTAAGGTTTAAATCTTTGAATGAAATTACCTGAATCGAGGTACATATTATGTCACTAGACCTTTTTAACGGATAAAGATTGAATCTTTGAAAGAAAATGATAGTTTTGAGTTTTACTTATTTGAGTGACGTATGGAGTTGCGAAGAGTGTTTTAGTGATTAAAGATCGAATCTTCGAATGAAAATACCTCAATAAAGGTACCTATATGTCAGTAGACCTTATTAACGTATAAAAATTGAATCTTTGAAAGAAAATGAGAGTTTTCAGTTGAACTAATTCGAGTTCCCTTTGACGTCCCGAAGAGTGTTTTAATGATCAAAGATTGAATCTTTGATTGAAAATACCTCCATCAAGGTTCCTATTATTTCACTAGACCATTTCAATGTACAAGGGTTGAATCTTTGAAAGAAAATGAGAGATTTGAGTTAAACTTGTTCGAGATCACTTCGACGTCACGAAGAGTGTTTTAACGAGTAAAGATTGAATCGTTGAATGAAATTACCTCAATCAAAGTATCTATTATGTCACGAGAACTTTTTAGTGTATCAAGATTGAATCTTTGTAAGAAAATGAGAGTTCTGAGTTTCACTTGTTCGAGTTACCTATGAAGTCGCGAAGGGTGTTTTTATAACTAAAGATTGAATCTTTGAATGAAAATGAGAGTTTCGAGAGAAACTTATTCGAGTTCCCTTTGACGTTCCGAAGAGTGTTTTAATGATCAAAGATTGAATCTTTGAATGAAAATACCTCAATCAAGGTACCTGTGATTTCACTAAACCATTTTAATGTGTAAAGATTGAATCTTTGAAAGAAAATGGGAGTTTTGAGTTAAACTTATTCGAGATCCCCTTGACATCACGAAGAGTGTTTTAATAAGAAAAGATTGAATCTTTGAATGAAATTACCTCAATCAGGGTACCTATTATGTCACTGGACCTTTTTAAATGTATAAAGGTCGAATCCTTTAAACAAAATGAGAGTTTTGAGTTAAATTTATTCGAGATCCCTTTGACGTCACGAAGAGTTTTTAATGAGTAAAGATTGAATGTTTGAATGAAATAACCTCAATCAAGATACCTATTTTGTCACTAGACCGTTTTAATGTATAAAGATTGAATCTCTGAAAGAAAATGAGAGTTTTGAGTTTAACTTCTCCGGGTCACGTGTGAAGTCCCGAAGAGTGTTTTAATGACCAAAGAATGAATCTTTGAACGAAAATACCTCGATCGAGGTACCTATTATGTCACTAGACCATTTTAATGTACAAAGATTAAATCTTTGTTAAGAAATGAGAGTTTTGAGTTAAACTTATTCGAAACTTATTCGAGAACACTTCGACGTGACGAAGAGTGTTTTAATGAGTAAGGATTGAATCCTTGAATGAAATTACCTCAATCAAGGTTCCTAATCTGTCACTAGACCTTTTTAATGTATAAAGATTGAATCTTTGAAAGAAAATGAGAGTTTTGAGTTTAACTTATTCGGGTTACGCATGAAGTCGCGAGGAGTGTTTTAATGAGTAACGATTGAATCTTTGAATGAAAATACATCAAATCAAGGTACCTATTACGCCACTAGACCATTTTAATATATAAAGATCAAATTTTTAAAAGAACACGGGAGTTTTGGGTTAAACTTATTCGTGATCCCTTTGACGTCTCGAAGAGTGTTTTAATGAGTAAAGATTGAATCTTTGAATGAAATTATCTCAATCAAGGTACTTTTTATGTCACTAGATGATTTTAATTTATAAAGATTAAATCTTTCAACGAAAATGAGAGTTTTGAGTTAACTTTATTTGAGATCCCTTTGACGTCATGAAGAGTGTTTCAATGAGTAAAGACAAGATCATTGAATAAAATTAGCTTAATCAAGGTACCTACTAAGTCACTAGACCTTTTTAATGTATAGAGATGGAATCTTTGAAAGAAAATGAAAGTTTTGAGTTTAACTTATTCGAGTTACCTATGAAGTCGCGAAGGCCGTCTTAATGACTAAAGATTGAATGTTTGAATGAAAATACCTCAACAAAGGTGCTTATTATGTCACTGGACCATTTTAATGTATAAAGATTGAATCTTTGAAAGAAAATGAGAGTTTTGAGTTAAATTTATTCGAGTTCCCTTTGACGTCCCGAAGAGTGTTTTAATGAGTAAAGATTAAATCTTTGAATGAAAATACCTAAATCAAGGTACCTATTATGTCACTCGACCACTTTAACGTATATAGTTATATCTCTAAAAGAAAATTAGAGTTTTGAGTTAAACTTATTCGATATCCCATTGACGTCACGAAGAGTATTTTAATGACTAAAGATTGAATCTTTGAATGAAATTACCTCAAACAAGTTACCTATTAGGTCAGTAGACCTTTTTATTGTATAAAGATTGAATCTTTGAAAGAAAGTGAGAGTTTGAGTTTAACTTATTCAAGTTACCTATGAAGTCGCAAAGAGTGTTTTAATGGCAAAAGATTGAATCTTTGAATAAAAATACCTCTATAAAGGTACCTATTATGTCATTAGGCCTTTTTAAATTTCTAAAGATTGAATCTTTGAATGAAAATGAGAGTTTTGAGTCAAACTTATTCGAGATCCCTTTAACGTCCCGAAGAGTGTTTTAATGAGTAAAGATTGAATCTTTGAATGAAAATACCTCAATCAAGGTACCTACTATGTCAATAGACAATTTTAATGTATAAAGATTAAACCTTTGAAAGAAAATGAGAGTTTTGAGTTAAACTTATTCGAGATCCCCCTGACGTCACGAAGAGTGTTTTAATGAGCAAAGATTGAATCTTTGAAACAAATCACCTCAATCAAGGTACCGATTATATCACTAGACCTTTTTAAGGTATAAAGATTGAATCTTGAAAGAGGATGAGAATTTTGAGTAAAACATATTCAAGTTCCCTTTGAGGACGCAAAGAGTGTTTTAATAAGTAAAGATTGAATCTTTGAATGAAAATACCTCAATCAAAGTACCTTTTATGTCACTAGACCATTTTAATGTATAAAGATAAAATCTTTGATAGAAAATAAGAGTTTTGAGTTAAACTTATTCGAGATTCTTTTGACGTCACGGAGAGTGTTTTAATGTGTAAGGTTTAAATCTTTGAATGAAATTACCTGAATCGAGGTACCTATTATGTCACTAGACCTTTTTAACGTATAAAGATTGAATCTTTGAAAGAAAATGATAGTTTTGAGTTTTACTTATTTGAGTGACGTATGGAGTTGCGAAGAGTGTTTTAGTGATTAAAGATCGAATCTTCGAATGAAAATACCTCAATAAAGGTACCTATATGTCAGTAGACCTTATTAACATATAAAAATTGAATCTTTGAAAGAAAATGAGAGTTTTCAGTTGAACTAATTCGAGTTCCCTTTGACGTCCCGAAGAGTGTTTTAATGATCAAAGATTGAATCTTTGATTGAAAATACCTCCATCAAGGTTCCTATTATTTCACTAGACCATTTCAATGTACAAGGGTTGAATCTTTGAAAGAAAATGAGAGATTTGAGTTAAACTTGTTCGAGATCACTTCGACGTCACGAAGAGTGTTTTAACGAGTAAAGATTGAATCGTTGAATGAAATTACCTCAATAAAAGTATCTATTATGTCACGAGAACTTTTTAGTGTATCAAGATTGAATCTTTGTAAGAAAATGAGAGTTTTGAGTTTCACTTGTTCGAGTTACCTATGAAGTCGCGAAGGGTGTTTTTATAACTAAAGATTGAATCTTTGAATGAAAATGAGAGTTTCGAGAGAAACTTATTCGAGTTCCCTTTGACGTTCCGAAGAGTGTTTTAATGATCAAAGATTGAATCTTTGAATGAAAATACCTCAATCAAGGTACCTGTGATTTCACTAAACCATTTTAATGTGTAAAGATTGAATCTTTGAAAGAAAATGGGTGTTTTGAGTTAAACTTATTCGAGATCCCCTTGACATCACGAAGAGTGTTTTAATGAGAAAAGATTGAATCTTTGAATGAAATTACCTCAATCAGGGTACCTATTATGTCACTGGACCTTTTTAAATGTATAAAGGTCGAATCCTTTAAACAAAATGAGAGTTTTGAGTTAAATTTATTCGAGATCCCTTTGACGTCACGAAGAGTTTTTAATGAGTAAAGATTGAATGTTTGAATGAAATAACCTCAATCAAGATACCTATTTTGTCACTAGACCGTTTTAATGTATAAAGATTGAATCTCTGAAAGAAAATGAGAGTTTTGAGTTTAACTTCTCCGGGTCACGTGTGAAGTCCCGAAGAGTGTTTTAATGACCAAAGAATGAATCTTTGAACGAAAATACCTCGATCGAGGTACCTATTACGTCACTAGACCATTTTAATGTACAAAGATTAAATCTTTGTTAAGAAATGAGAGTTTTGAGTTAAACTTATTCGAGAACACTTCGACGTGACGAAGAGTGTTTTAATGAGTAAGGATTGAATCCTTGAATGAAATTACCTCAATCAAGGTTCCTAATCTGTCACTAGACCTTTTTAATGTATAAAGATTGAATCTTTGAAAGAAAATGAGAGTTTTGAGTTTAACTTATTCGGGTTACGCATGAAGTCGCGAGGAGTGTTTTAATGAGTAACGATTGAATCTTTGAATGAAAATACATCAAATCAAGGTACCTATTACGCCACTAGACCATTTTAATGTATAAAGATCAAATTTTTGAAAGAACACGGGGGTTTTGGGTTAAACTTATTCGTGATCCCTTTGACGTCTCGAAGAGTGTTTTAATGAGTAAAGATTGAATCTTTGAATGAAATTATCTCAATCAAGGTACTTTTTATGTCACTAGATGATTTTAATTTATAAAGATTAAATCTTTCAACGAAAATGAGAGTTTCGAGTTAACTTTATTTGAGATCCCTTTGACGTCATGAAGAGTGTTTTAATGAGTAAAGACAAGATCATTGAATAAAATTAGCTTAATCAAGGTACCTACTAAGTCACTAGACCATTTTAATGTATAGAGATGGAATCTTTGAAAGAAAATGAAAGTTTTGAGTTTAACTTATTCGAGTTACCTATGAAGTCGCGAAGGCCGTCTTAATGACTAAAGATTGAATGTTTGAATGAAAATACCTCAACAAAGGTGCTTATTATGTCACTGGACCATTTTAATGTATAAAGATTGAATCTTTGAAAGAAAATGAGAGTTTTGAGTTAAATTTATTCGAGTTCCCTTTGACGTCCCGAAGAGTGTTTTAATGAGTAAAGATTAAATCTTTGAATGAAAATACCTAAATCAAGGTACCTATTATGTCACTCGACCACTTTAACGTATATAGTTATATCTCTAAAAGAAAATTAGAGTTTTGAGTTAAACTTATTCGATATCCCATTGACGTCACGAAGAGTATTTTAATGACTAAAGATTGAATCTTTGTATGAAATTACCTCAAACAAGTAACCTATTAGGTCAGTAGACCTTTTTACTGTATAAAGATTGAATCTTTGAAAGAAAGTGAGAGTTTTGAGTTTAACTTATTCAAGTTACCTATGAAGTCGCAAAGAGTGTTTTAATGGCAAAAGATTGAATCTTTGAATAAAAATACCTCTATAAAGGTACCTATTATGTCATTAGACCTTTTTAAATTTCTAAAGATTGAATCTTTGAATGAAAATGAGAGTTTTGAGTCAAACTTATTCGAGATCCCTTTAACGTCCCGAAGAGTGTTTTAATGAGTAAACATTGAATCTTTGAATGAAAATACCTCAATCAAGGTACCTACTATGTCAATAGACAATTTTAATGTATAAAGATTAAACCTTTGAAAGAAAATGAGAGTTTTGAGTTAAACTTATTCGAGATCCCCCTGACGTCACGAAGAGTGTTTTAATGAGCAAAGATTGAATCTTTGAAACAAATCACCTCAATCAAGGTACCGATTATGTCACTAGACCTTTTTAAGGTATAAAGATTGAATCTTGAAAGAGGATGAGAATTTTGAGTAAAACATATTCAAGTTCCCTTCGAGGACGCAAAGAGTGTTTTTGAATCTTTGAATGAAAATACCTCAATCAAAGTACCTTTTATGTCACTAGACCATTTTAATGTATAAAGATAAAATCTTTGATAGAAAATAAGAGTTTTGAGTTAAACTTATTCGAGATCCCCCTGACGTCACGAAGAGTGTTTTAATGAGCAAAGATTGAATCTTTGAAACAAATCACCTCAATCAAGGTACCGATTATGTCACTAGACCTTTTTAAGGTATAAAGATTGAATCTTGAAAGAGGATGAGAATTTTGAGTAAAACATATTCAAGTTCCCTTCGAGAACGCAAAGAGTGTTTTTGAATCTTTGAATGAAAATACCTCAATCAAAGTACCTTTTATGTCACTAGACCATTTTAATGTATAAAGATAAAATCTTTGATAGAAAATAAGAGTTTTGAGTTAAACTTATTCGATTCTTTTGACGTCACGGAGAGTGTTTTAATGAGTAAGGTTTAAATCTTTGAATGAAATTACCTGAATCGAGGTACCTATTATGTCACTAGACCTTTTTAACGGATAAAGATTGAATCTTTGAAAGAAAATGATAGTTTTGAGTTTTACTTATTTGAGTGACGTATGGAGTTGCGAAGAGTGTTTTAGTGATTAAAGATCGAATCTTCGAATGAAAATACCTCAATAAAGGTACCTATATGTCAGTAGACCTTATTAACGTATAAAAATTGAATCTTTGAAAGAAAATGAGAGTTTTCAGTTGAACTAATTCGAGTTCCCTTTGACGTCCCGAAGAGTGTTTTAATGATCAAAGATTGAATCTTTGATTGAAAATACCTCCATCAAGGTTCCTATTATTTCACTAGACCATTTCAATGTACAAGGGTTGAATCTTTGAAAGAAAATGAGAGATTTGAGTTAAACTTGTTCGAGATCACTTCGACGTCTCGAAGAGTGTTTTAACGAGTAAAGATTGAATCGTTGATTGAAATTACCTCAATCAAAGTATCTATTATGTCACGAGAACTTTTTAGTGTATCAAGATTGAATCTTTGTAAGAAAATGAGAGTTCTGAGTTTCACTTGTTCGAGTTACCTATGAAGTCGCGAAGGGTGTTTTTATAACTAAAGATTGAATCTTTGAATGAAAATGAGAGTTTCGAGAGAAACTTATTCGAGTTCCCTTTGACGTTCCGAAGAGTGTTTTAATGATCAAAGATTGAATCTTTGAATGAAAATACCTCAATCAAGGTACCTGTGATTTCACTAAACCATTTTAATGTGTAAAGATTGAATCTTTGAAAGAAAATGGGAGTTTTGAGTTAAACTTATTCGAGATCCCCTTGACATCACGAAGAGTGTTTTAATGAGAAAAGATTGAATCTTTGAATGAAATTACCTCAATCAGGGTACCTATTATGTCACTGGACCTTTTTAAATGTATAAAGGTCGAATCCTTTAAACAAAATGAGAGTTTTGAGTTAAATTTATTCGAGATCCCTTTGACGTCACGAAGAGTTTTTAATGAGTAAAGATTGAATGTTTGAATGAAATAACCTCAATCAAGATACCTATTTTGTCACTAGACCGTTTTAATGTATAAAGATTGAATCTCTGAAAGAAAATGAGAGTTTTGAGTTTAACTTCTCCGGGTCACGTGTGAAGTCCCGAAGAGTGTTTTAATGACCAAAGAATGAATCTTTGAACGAAAATACCTCGATCGAGGTACCTATTATGTCACTAGACCATTTTAATATACAAAGATTAAATCTTTGTTAAGAAATGAGAGTTTTGAGTTAAACTTATTCGAGAACACTTCGACGTGACGAAGAGTGTTTTAATGAGTAAGGATTGAATCCTTGAATGAAATTACCTCAATCAAGGTTCCTAATCTGTCACTAGACCTTTTTAATGTATAAAGATTGAATCTTTGAATGAAATTATCTCAGTCAAGGTACTTTTTATGTCACTAGATGATTTTAATTTATAAAGATTAAATCTTTCAACGAAAATGAGAGTTTCGAGTTAAATTTATTTGAGATCAATTTGACGTCATGAAGAGTGTTTTAATGAGTAAAGACAAGATCATTGAATAAAATTAGCTTAATCAAGGTACCTACTAAGTCACTAGACCTTTTTAATGTATAGAGATGGAATCTTTGAAAGAAAATGAAAGTTTTGAGTTTAACTTATTCGAGTTACCTATGAAGTCGCGAAGGCCGTCGTAATGACTAAAGATTGAATGTTTGAATGAAAATACCTCAACAAAGGTGCTTATTATGTCACTGGACCATTTTAATGTATAAAGATTGAATCTTTGAAAGAAAATGAGAGTTTTGAGTTAAATTTATTCGAGTTCCCTTTGACGTCCCAAAGAGTGTTTTAATGAGTAAAGATTAAATCTTTGAATGAAAATACCTAAATCAAGGTACCTATTATGTCACTCGACCACTTTAACGTATATAGTTATATCTCTAAAAGAAAATTAGAGTTTTGAGTTAAACTTATTCGATATCCCATTGACGTCACGAAGAGTATTTTAATGACTAAAGATTGAATCTTTGAATGAAATTACCTCAAACAAGTTACCTATTAGGTCAGTAGACCTTTTTATTGTATAAAGATTGAATCTTTGAAAGAAAGTGAGAGTTTTGAGTTTAACTTATTCAAGTTACCTATGAAGTCGCAAAGAGTGTTTTAATTGCAAAAGATTGAATCTTTGAATAAAAATACCTCAATAAAGGTACCTATTATGTCATTAGACCTTTTTAAATTTCTAAAGATTGAATATTTCAATGAAAATGAGAGTTTTGAGTCAAACTTATTCGAGATCCCTTTAACGTCCCGAAGAGTGTTTTAATGAGTAAAGATTGAATCTGTGAATGAAAATACCTCAATCAAGGTACCTACTATGTCAATAGACAATTTTAATGTATAAAGATTAAACCTTTGAAAGAAAATGAGAGTTTTGAGTTAAACTTATTCGAGATCCCCCTGACGTCACGAAGAGTGTTTTAATGAGCAAAGATTGAATCTTTGAAACAAATCACCTCAATCAAGGTACCGATTATATCACTAGACCTTTTTAAGGTATAAAGATTGAATCTTGAAAGAGGATGAGAATTTTGAGTAAAACATATTCAAGTTCCCTTTGAGGACGCAAAGAGTGTTTTAATAAGTAAAGATTGAATCTTTGAATGAAAATACCTCAATCAAAGTACCTTTTATGTCACTAGACCATTTTAATGTATAAAGATAAAATCTTTGATAGAAAATAAGAGTTTTGAGTTAAACTTATTTGAGATTCTTTTGACGTCACGGAGAGTGTTTTAATGAGTAAGGTTTAAATCTTTGAATGAAATTACCTGAATCGAGGTACCTATTATGTCACTAGACCTTTTTAACGTATAAAGATTGAATCTTTGAAAGAAAATGATAGTTTTGAGTTTTACTTATTTGAGTGACGTATGGAGTTGCGAAGAGTGTTTTAGTGATTAAAGATCGAATCTTCGAATGAAAATACCTCAATAAAGGTACCTATATGTCAGTAGACCTTATTAACATATAAAAATTGAATCTTTGAAAGAAAATGAGAGTTTTCAGTTGAACTAATTCGAGTTCCCTTTGACGTCCCGAAGAGTGTTTTAATGATCAAAGATTGAATCTTTGATTGAAAATACCTCCATCAAGGTTCCTATTAATTCACTAGACCATTTCAATGTACAAGGGTTGAATCTTTGAAAGAAAATGAGAGATTTGAGTTAAATTGTTCGAGATCACTTCGACGTCACGAAGAGTGTTTTAACGAGTAAAGATTGAATCGTTGAATGAAATTACCTCAATCAAAGTATCTATTATGTCACGAGAACTTTTTAGTGTATCAAGATTGAATCTTTGTAAGAAAATGAGAGTTTTGAGTTTCACTTGTTCGAGTTACCTATGAAGTCGCGAAGGGTGTTTTTATAACTAAAGATTGAATCTTTGAATGAAAATGAGAGTTTCGAGAGAAACTTATTCGAGTTCCCTTTGACGTTCCGAAGAGTGTTTTAATGATCAAAGATTGAATCTTTGAACGAAAATACCTCAATCAAGGTACCTGTGATTTCACTAAACCATTTTAATGTGTAAAGATTGAATCTTTGAAAGAAAATGGGAGTTTTGAGTTAAACTTATTCGAGATCCCCTTGACATCACGAAGAGTGTTTTAATGAGAAAAGATTGAATCTTTGAATGAAATTACCTCAATCAGGGTACCTATTATGTCACTGGACCTTTTTAAATGTATAAAGGTCGAATCCTTTAAACAAAATGAGAGTTTTGAGTTAAATTTATTCGAGATCCCTTTGACGTCACGAAGAGTTTTTAATGAGTGAAGATTGAATGTTTGAATGAAATAACCTCAATCAAGATACCTATTTTGTCACTAGACCGTTTTAATGTATAAAGATTGAATCTCTGAAAGAAAATGAGAGTTTTGAGTTTAACTTCTCCGGGTCACGTGTGAAGTCCCGAAGAGTGTTTTAATGACCAAAGAATGAATCTTTGAACGAAAATACCTCGATCGAGGTACCTATTATGTCACTAGACCATTTTAATGTACAAAGATTAAATCTTTGTTAAGAAATGAGAGTTTTGAGTTAAACTTATTCGAGAACACTTCGACGTGACGAAGAGTGTTTTAATGAGTAAGGATTGAATCCTTGAATGAAATTACCTCAATCAAGGTTCCTAATCTGTCACTAGACCTTTTTAATGTATAAAGATTGAATCTTTGAAAGAAAATGAGAGTTTTGAGTTTAACTTATTCGGGTTACGCATGAAGTCGCGAGGAGTGTTTTAATGAGTAACGATTGAATCTTTGAATGAAAATACATCAAATCAAGGTACCTATTACGCCACTAGACCATTTTAATATATAAAGATCAAATTTTTGAAAGAACACGGGAGTTTTGGGTTAAACTTATTCGTGATCCCTTTGACGTCTCGAAGAGTGTTTTAATGAGTAAAGATTGAATCTTTGAATGAAATTATCTCAATCAAGGTACTTTTTATGTCACTAGATGATTTTAATTTATAAAGATTAAATCTTTCAACGAAAATGAGAGTTTCGAGTTAACTTTATTTGAGATCCCTTTGACGTCATGAAGAGTGTTTTAATGAGTAAAGACAAGATCATTGAATAAAATTAGCTTAATCAAGGTACCTACTAAGTCACTAGACCTTTTTAATGTATAGAGATGGAATCTTTGAAAGAAAATGAAAGTTTTGAGTTTAACTTATTCGAGTTACCTATGAAGTCGCGAAGGCCGTCTTAATGACTAAAGATTGAATGTTTGAATGAAAATACCTCAACAAAGGTGCTTATTATGTCACTGGACCATTTTAATGTATAAAGATTGAATTTTTGAAAGAAAATGAGAGTTTTGAGTTAAATTTATTCGAGTTCCCTTTGACGTCCCGAAGAGTGTTTTAATGAGTAAAGATTAAATCTTTGAATGAAAATACCTAAATCAAGGTACCTATTATGTCACTCGACCACTTTAACGTATATAGTTATATCTCTAAAAGAAAATTAGAGTTTTGAGTTAAACTTATTCGATATCCCATTGACGTCACGAAGAGTATTTTAATGACTAAAGATTGAATCTTTGAATGAAATTACCTCAAACAAGTTACCTATTAGGTCAGTAGACATTTTTATTGTATAAAGATTGAATCTTTGAAAGAAAGTGAGAGTTTTGAGTTTAACTTATTCAAGTTACCTATGAAGTCGCAAAGAGTGTTTTAATGGCAAAAGATTGAATCTCTGAATAAAAATACCTCTATAAAGGTACCTATTATGTCATTAGACCTTTTTAAATTTCTAAAGATTGAATCTTTGAATGAAAATGAGAGTTTTGAGTCAAACTTATTCGAGATCCCTTTAACGTCCCGAAGAGTGTTTTAATGAGTAAAGATTGAATCTTTGAATGAAAATACCTCAATCAAGGTACCTACTATGTCAATAGACAATTTTAATGTATAAAGATTAAACCTTTGAAAGAAAATGAGAGTTTTGAGTTAAACTTATTCGAGATCCCCCTGACGTCACGAAGAGTGTTTTAATGAGCAAAGATTGAATCTTTGAAACAAATCACCTCAATCAAGGTACCGATTATGTCACTAGACCTTTTAAAGGTATAAAGATTGAATCTTGAAAGAGGATGAGAATTTTGAGTAAAACATATTCAAGTTCCCTTTGTGGACGCAAAGAGTGTTTTTGAATCTTTGAATGAAAATACCTCAATCAAAGTACCTTTTATGTCACTAGACCATTTTAATGTATAAAGATAAAATCTTTGATAGAAAATAAGAGTTTTGAGTTAAACTTATTCGATTCTTTTGACGTCACGGAGAGTGTTTTAATGAGTAAGGTTTAAATCTTTGAATGAAATTACCTGAATCGAGGTATCTATTATGTCACTAGACCTTTTTAACGGATAAAGATTGAATCTTTGAAAGAAAATGATAGTTTTGAGTTTTACTTATTTGAGTGACGTATGGAGTTGCGAAGAGTGTTTTAGTGATTAAAGATCGAATCTTCGAATGAAAATACCTCAATAAAGGTACCTATATGTCAGTAGACCTTATTAACGTATAAAAATTGAATCTTTGAAAGAAAATGAGAGTTTTCAGTTGAACTAATTCGAGTTCCCTTTGACGTCCCGAAGAGTGTTTTAATGATCAAAGATTGAATCTTTGATTGAAAATACCTCCATCAAGGTTCCTATTATTTCACTAGACCATTTCAATGTACAAGGGTTGAATCTTTGAAAGAAAATGAGAGATTTGAGTTAAATTGTTCGAGATCACTTCGACGTCACGAAGAGTGTTTTAACGAGTAAAGATTGAATCGTTGAATGAAATTACCTCAATCAAAGTATCTATTATGTCACGAGAACTTTTTAGTGTATCAAGATTGAATCTTTGTAAGAAAATGAGAGTTCTGAGTTTCACTTGTTCGAGTTACCTATGAAGTCGCGAAGGGTGTTTTTATAACTAAAGATTGAATCTTTGAATGAAAATGAGAGTTTCAAGAGAAACTTATTCGAGTTCCCTTTGACGTTCCGAAGAGTGTTTTAATGATCAAAGATTGAATCTTTGAATGAAAATACCTCAATCAAGGTACCTGTGATTTCACTAAACCATTTTAATGTGTAAAGATTGAATCTTTGAAAGAAAATGGGAGTTTTGAGTTAAACTTATTCGAGATCCCCTTGACATCACGAAGAGTGTTTTAATAAGAAAAGATTGAATCTTTGAATGAAATTACCTCAATCAGGGTACCTATTATGTCACTGGACCTTTTTAAATGTATAAAGGTCGAATCCTTTAAACAAAATGAGAGTTTTGAGTTAAATTTATTCGAGATCCCTTTGACGTCACGAAGAGTTTTTAATGAGTAAAGATTGAATGTTTGAATGAAATAACCTCAATCAAGATACCTATTTTGTCACTAGACCGTTTTAATGTATAAAGATTGAATCTCTGAAAGAAAATGAGAGTTTTGAGTTTAACTTCTGCGGGTCACGTGTGAAGTCCCGAAGAGTGTTTTAATGACCAAAGAATGAATCTTTGAACGAAAATACCTCGATCGAGGTACCTATTACGTCACTAGACCATTTTAATGTACAAAGATTAAATCTTTGTTAAGAAATGAGAGTTTTGAGTTAAACTTATTCGAGAACACTTCGACGTGACGAAGAGTGTTTTAATGAGTAAGGATTGAATCCTTGAATGAAATTACCTCAATCAAGGTTCCTAATCTGTCACTAGACCTTTTTAATGTATAAAGATTGAATCTTTGAAAGAAAATGAGAGTTTTGAGTTTAACTTATTCGGGTTACGCATGAAGTCGCGAGGAGTGTTTTAATGAGTTACGATTGAATCTTTGAATGAAAATACATCAAATCAAGGTACCTATTACGCCACTAGACCATTTTAATATATAAAAATCAAATTTTTGAAAGAACACGGGAGTTTTGGGTTAAACTTATTCGTGATCCCTTTGACGTCTCGAAGAGTGTTTTAATGAGTAAAGATTGAATCTTTGAATGAAATTATCTCAATGAAGGTACTTTTTATGTCACTAGATGATTTTAATTTATAAAGATTAAATCTTTCAACGAAAATGAGAGTTTCGAGTTAACTTTATTTGAGATCCCTTTGACGTCATGAAGAGTGTTTTAATGAGTAAAGACAAGATCATTGAATAAAATTAGCTTAATCAAGGTACCTACTAAGTCACTAGACCTTTTTAATGTATAGAGATGGAATCTTTGAAAGAAAATGAAAGTTTTGAGTTTAACTTATTCGAGTTACCTATGAAGTCGCGAAGGCCGTCTTAATGACTAAAGATTGAATGTTTGAATGAAAATACCTCAACAAAGGTGCTTATTATGTCACTGGACCATTTTAATGTATAAAGATTGAATCTTTGAAGGAAAATGAGAGTTTTGAGTTAAATTTATTCGAGTTCCCTTTGACGTCCCGAAGAGTGTTTTAATGAGTAAAGATTAAATCTTTGAATGAAAATACCTAAATCAAGGTACCTATTATGTCACTCGACCACTTTAACGTATATAGTTATATCTCTAAAAGAAAATTAGAGTTTTGAGTTAAACTTATTCGATATCCCATTGACGTCACGAAGAGTATTTTAATGACTAAAGATTGAATCTTTGAATGAAATTACCTCAAACAAGTTACCTATTAGGTCAGTAGACCTTTTTATTGTATAAAGATTGAATCTTTGAAAGAAAGTGAGAGTTTTGAGTTTAACTTATTCAAGTTACCTATGAAGTCGCAAAGAGTGTTTTAATGGCAAAAGATTGAATCTTTGAATAAAAATACCTCTATAAAGGTACCTATTATGTCATTAGACCTTTTTAAATTTCTAAAGATTGAATCTTTGAATGAAAATGAGAGTTTTGAGTCAAACTTATTCGAGATCCCTTTAACATCCCGAAGAGTGTTTTAATGAGTAAAGATTGAATCTTTGAATGAAAATACCTCAATCAAGGTACCTACTATGTCAATAGACAATTTTAATGTATAAAGATTAAACCTTTGAAAGAAAATGAGAGTTTTGAGTTAAACTTATTCGAGATCCCCCTGACGTCACGAAGAGTGTTTTAATGAGCAAAGATTGAATCTTTGAAACAAATCACCTCAATCAAGGTACCGATTATGTCACTAGACCTTTTTAAGGTATAAAGATTGAATCTTGAAAGAGGATGAGAATTTTGAGTAAAACATATTCAAGTTCCCTTTGAGGACGCAAAGAGTGTTTTAATAAGTAAAGATTGAATCTTTGAATGAAAATACCTCAATCAAAGTACCTTTTATGTCACTAGACCATTTTAATGTATAAAGATAAAATCTTTGATAGAAAATAAGAGTTTTGAGTTAAACTTATTCGAGATTCTTTTGACGTCACGGAGAGTGTTTTAATGAGTAAGGTTTAAATCTTTGAATGAAATTACCTGAATCGAGATACCTATTATGTCACTAGACCTTTTTAACGTATAAAGATTGAATCTTTGAAAGAAAATGATAGTTTTGAGTTTTACTTATTTGAGTGACGTATGGAGTTGCGAAGAGTGTTTTAGTGATTAAAGATCGAATTTTCGAATGAAAATACCTCAATAAAGGTACCTATATGTCAGTAGACCTTATTAACGTATAAAAATTGAATCTTTGAAAGAAAATGAGAGTTTTCAGTTGAACTAATTCGAGTTCCCTTTGACGTCCCGAAGAGTGTTTTAATGATCAAAGATTGAATCTTTGATTGAAAATACCTCCATCAAGGTTCCTATTATTTCACTAGACCATTTCAATGTACAAGGGTTGAATCTTTGAAAGAAAATGAGAGATTTGAGTTAAACTTGTTCGAGATCACTTCGACGTCACGAAGAGTGTTTTAACGAGTAAAGATTGAATCGTTGAATGAAATTACCTCAATCAAAGTATCTATTATGTCACGAGAACTTTTTAGTGTATCAAGATTGAATCTTTGTAAGAAAATGAGAGTTTTGAGTTTCACTTGTTCGAGTTACCTATGAAGTCGCGAAGGGTGTTTTTATAACTAAAGATTGAATCTTTGAATGAAAATGAGAGTTTCGAGAGAAACTTATTCGAGTTCCCTTTGACGTTCCGAAGAGTGTTTTAATGATCAAAGATTGAATCTTTGAATGAAAATACCTCAATCAAGGTACCTGTGATTTCACTAAACCATTTTAATGTGTAAAGATTGAATCTTTGAAAGAAAATGGGAGTTTTGAGTTAAACTTATTCGAGATCCCCTTGACATCACGAAGAGTGTTTTAATGAGAAAAGATTGAATCTTTGAATGAAATTACCTCAATCAGGGTACCTATTATGTCACTGGACCTTTTTAAATGTATAAAGGTCGAATCCTTTAAACAAAATGAGAGTTTTGAGTTAAATTTATTCGAGATCCCTTTGACGTCACGAAGAGTTTTTAATGAGTAAAGATTGAATGTTTGAATGAAATAACCTCAATCAAGATACCTATTTTGTCACTAGACCGTTTTAATGTATAAAGATTGAATCTCTGAAAGAAAATGAGAGTTTTGAGTTTAACTTCTCCGGGTCACGTGTGAAGTCCCGAAGAGTGTTTTAATGACCAAAGAATGAATCTTTGAACGAAAATACCTCGATCGAGGTACCTATTATGTCACTAGACCATTTTAATGTACAAAGATTAAATCTTTGTTAAGAAATGAGAGTTTTGAGTTAAACTTATTCGAGAACACTTCGACGTGACGAAGAGTGTTTTAATGAGTAAGGATTGAATCCTTGAATGAAATTACCTCAATCAAGGTTCCTAATCTGTCACTAGATCTTTTTAATGTATAAAGATTGAATCTTTGAAAGAAAATGAGAGTTTTGAGTTTAACTTATTCGGGTTACGCATGAAGTCGCGAGGAGTGTTTTAATGAGTAACGATTGAATCTTTGAATGAAAATACATCAAATCAAGGTACCTATTACGCCACTAGACCATTTTAATATATAAAGATCAAATTTTTGAAAGAACACGGGAGTTTTGGGTTAAACTTATTCGTGATCCCTTTGACGTCTCGAAGAGTGTTTTAATGAGTAAAGATTGAATCTTTGAATGAAATTATCTCAATCAAGGTACTTTTTATGTCACTAGATGATTTTAATTTATAAAGATTAAATCTTTCAACGAAAATGAGAGTTTCGAGTTAACTTTATTTGAGATCCCTTTGACGTCATGAAGAGTGTTTTAATGAGTAAAGACAAGATCATTGAATAAAATTAGCTTAATCAAGGTACCTACTAAGTCACTAGACCTTTTTAATGTATAGAGATGGAATCTTTGAAAGAAAATGAAAGTTTTGAGTTTAACTTATTCGAGTTACCTATGAAGTCGTGAAGGCCGTCTTAATGACTAAAGATTGAATGTTTGAATGAAAATACCTCAACAAAGGTGCTTATTATGTCACTGGACCATTTTAATGTATAAAGATTGAATCTTTGAAAGAGAATGAGAGTTTTGAGTGAAATTTATTCGAGTTCCCTTTGACGTCCCGAAGAGTGTTTTAATGAGTAAAGATTAAATCTTTGAATGAAAATACCTAAATCAAGGTACCTATTATGTCACTCGACCACTTTAACGTATATAGTTATATCTCTAAAAGAAAATTAGAGTTTTGAGTTAAACTTATTCGATATCCCATTGACGTCACGAAGAGTATTTTAATGACTAAAGATTGAATCTTTGAATGAAATTACCTCAAACAAGTTACCTATTAGGTCAGTACACCTTTTTATTGTATAAAGATTGAATCTTTGAAAGAAAGTGAGAGTTTTGAGTTTAACTTATTCAAGTTACCTATGAAGTCGCAAAGAGTGTTTTAATGGCAAAAGATTGAATCTTTGAATAAAAATACCTCTATAAAGGTACCTATTATGTCATTAGACCTTTTTAAATTTCTAAAGATTGAATCTTTGAATGAAAATGAGAGTTTTGAGTCAAACTTATTCGAGATCCCTTTAACGTCCCGAAGAGTGTTTTAATGAGTAAAGATTGAATCTTTGAATGAAAATACCTCAATCAAGGTACCTACTATGTCAATAGACAATTTTAATGTATAAAGATTAAACCTTTGAAAGAAAATGAGAGTTTTGAGTTAAACTTATTCGAGATCCCCCTGACGTCACGAAGAGTGTTTTAATGAGCAAAGATTGAATTTTTGAAACAAATCACCTCAATCAAGGTACCGATTATGTCACTAGACCTTTTTAAGGTATAAAGATTGAATCTTGAAAGAGGATGAGAATTTTGAGTAAAACATATTCAAGTTCCCTTTGAGGACGCAAAGAGTGTTTTAATAAGTAAAGATTGAATCTTTGAATGAAAATACCTCAATCAAAGTACCTTTTATGTCACTAGACCATTTTAATGTATAAAGATAAAATCTTTGATAGAAAATAAGAGTTTTGAGTTAAACTTATTCGAGATTCTTTTGACGTCACGGAGAGTGTTTTAATGAGTAAGGTTTAAATCTTTGAATGAAATTACCTGAATCGAGGTACCTATTATGTCACTAGACCTTTTTAACGTATAAAGATTGAATCTTTGAAAGAAAATGATAGTTTTGAGTTTTACTTATTTGAGTGACGTATGGAGTTGCGAAGAGTGTTTTAGTGATTAAAGATCGAATCTTCGAATGAAAATACCTCAATAAAGGTACCTATATGTCAGTAGACCTTATTAACGTATAAAAATTGAATCTTTGAAAGAAAATGAGAGTTTTCAGTTGAACTAATTCGAGTTCCCTTTGACGTCCCGAAGAGTGTTTTAATGATCAAAGATTGAATCTTTGATTGAAAATACCTCCATCAAGGTTCCTATTATTTCACTAGACCATTTCAATGTACAAGGGTTGAATCTTTGAAAGAAAATGAGAGATTTGAGTTAAACTTGTTCGAGATCACTTCGACGTCACGAAGAGTGTTTTAACGAGTAAAGATTGAATCGTTGAATGAAATTACCTCAATCAAAGTATCTATTATGTCACGAGAACTTTTTAGTGTATCAAGATTGAATCTTTGTAAGAAAATGAGAGTTTTGAGTTTCACTTGTTCGAGTTACCTATGAAGTCGCGAAGGGTGTTTTTATAACTAAAGATTGAATCTTTGAATGAAAATGAGAGTTTCGAGAGAAACTTATTCGAGTTCCCTTTGACGTTCCGAAGAGTGTTTTAATGATCAAAGATTGAATCTTTGAATGAAAATACCTCAATCAAGGTACCTGTGATTTCACTAAACCATTTTAATGTGTAAAGATTGAATCTTTGAAAGAAAATGGGAGTTTTGAGTTAAACTTATTCGAGATCCCCTTGACATCACGAAGAGTGTTTTAATGAGAAAAGATTGAATCTTTGAATGAAATTACCTCAATCAGGGTACCTATTATGTCACTGGACCTTTTTAAATGTATAAAGGTCGAATCCTTTAAACAAAATGAGAGTTTTGAGTTAAATTTATTCGAGATCCCTTTGACGTCACGAAGAGTTTTTAATGAGTAAAGATTGAATGTTTGAATGAAATAACCTCAATCAAGATACCTATTTTGTCACTAGACCGTTTTAATGTATAAAGATTGAATCTCTGAAAGAAAATGAGAGTTTTGAGTTTAACTTCTCCGGGTCACGTGTGAAGTCCCGAAGAGTGTTTTAATGACCAAAGAATGAATCTTTGAACGAAAATACCTCGATCGAGGTACATATTATGTCACTAGACCATTTTAATGTACAAAGATTAAATCTTTGTTAAGAAATGAGAGTTTTGAGTTAAACTTATTCGAGAACACTTCGACGTGACGAAGAGTGTTTTAATGAGTAAGGATTAAATCCTTGAATGAAATTACCTCAATCAAGGTTCCTAATCTGTCACTAGACCTTTTTAACGTATAAAGATTGAATCTTTGAAAGAAAATGAGAGTTTTGAGTTTAACTTATTCGGGTTACGCATGAAGTCGCGAGGAGTGTTTTAATGAGTAACGATTGAATCTTTGAATGAAAATACATCAAATCAAGGTACCTATTACGCCACTAGACCATTTTAATGTATAAAGATCAAATTTTTGAAAGAACACGGGAGTTTTGGGTTAAACTTATTTGTGATCCCTTTGACGTCTCGAAGAGTGTTTTAATGAGTAAAGATTGAATCTTTGAATGAAATTATCTCAATCAAGGTACTTTTTATGTCACTAGATGATTTTAATTTATAAAGATTAAATCTTTCAACGAAAATGAGAGTTTCGAGTTAACTTTATTTGAGATCCCTTTGACGTCATGAAGAGTGTTTTAATGAGTAAAGACAAGATCATTGAATAAAATTAGCTTAATTAAGGTACCTACTAAGTCACTAGACCTTTTTAATGTATAGAGATGGAATCTTTGAAAGAAAATGAAAGTTTTGAGTTTAACTTATTCGAGTTACCTATGAAGTCGCGAAGGCCGTCTTAATGACTAAAGATTGAATGTTTGAATGAAAATACCTCAACAAAGGTGCTTATTATGTCACTGGACCATTTTAATGTATAAAGATTGAATCTTTGAAAGAGAATGAGAGTTTTGAGTTAAATTTATTCGAGTTCCCTTTGACGTCCCGAAGAGTGTTTTAATGAGTAAAGATTAAATCTTTGAATGAAAATACCTAAATCAAGGTACCTATTATGTCACTCGACCACTTTAACGTATATAGTTATATCTCTAAAAGAAAATTAGAGTTTTGAGTTAAACTTATTCGATATCCCATTGACGTCACGAAGAGTATTTTAATGACTAAAGATTGAATCTTTGAATGAAATTACCTCAAACAAGTTACCTATTAGGTCAGTAGACCTTTTTATTGTATAAAGATTGAATCTTTGAAAGAAAGTGAGAGTTTTGAGTTTAACTTATTCAAGTTACCTATGAAGTCGCAAAGAGTGTTTTAATGGCAAAAGATTGAATCTTTGAATAAAAATACCTCTATAAAGGTACCTATTATGTCATTAGACCTTTTTAAATTTCTAAAGATTGAATCTTTGAATGAAAATGAGAGTTTTGAGTCAAACTTATTCGAGATCCCTTTAACGTCCCGAAGAGTGTTTTAATGAGTAAAGATTGAATCTTTGAATGAAAATACCTCAATCAAGGTACCTACTATGTCAATAGACAATTTTAATGTATAAAGATTAAACCTTTGAAAGAAAATGAGAGTTTTGAGTTAAACTTATTCGAGATCCCCCTGACGTCACGAAGAGTGTTTTAATGAGCAAAGATTGAATCTTTGAAACAAATCACCTCAATCAAGGTACCGATTATGTCACTAGACCTTTTTAAGGTATAAAGATTGAATCTTGAAAGAGGATGAGAATTTTGAGTAAAACATATTCAAGTTCCCTTTGAGGACGCAAAGAGTGTTTTAATAAGTAAAGATTGAATCTTTGAATGAAAATACCTCAATCAAAGTACCTTTTATGTCACTAGACCATTTTAATGTATAAAGATAAAATCTTTGATAGAAAATAAGAGTTTTGAGTTAAACTTATTCGAGATTCTTTTGACGTCACGGAGAGTGTTTTAATGAGTAAGGTTTAAATCTTTGAATGAAATTACCTGAATCGAGGTACCTATTATGTCACTAGACCTTTTTAACGTATAAAGATTGAATCTTTGAAAGAAAATGATAGTTTTGAGTTTTACTTATTTGAGTGACGTATGGAGTTGCGAAGAGTGTTTTAGTGATTAAAGATCGAATCTTCGAATGAAAATACCTCAATAAAGGTACCTATATGTCAGTAGACCTTATTAACGTATAAAAATTGAATCTTTGAAAGAAAATGAGAGTTTTCAGTTGAACTAATTCGAGTTCCCTTTGACGTCCCGAAGAGTGTTTTAATGATCAAAGATTGAATCTTTGATTGAAAATACCTCCATCAAGGTTCCTATTATTTCACTAGACCATTTCAATGTACAAGGGTTGAATCTTTGAAAGAAAATGAGAGATTTGAGTTAAACTTGTTCGAGATCACTTCGACGTCACGAAGAGTGTTTTAACGAGTAAAGATTGAATCGTTGAATGAAATTACCTCAATCAAAGTATCTATTATGTCACGAGAACTTTTTAGTGTATCAAGATTGAATCTTTGTAAGAAAATGAGAGTTTTGAGTTTCACTTGTTCGAGTTACCTATGAAGTCGCGAAGGGTGTTTTTATAACTAAAGATTGAATCTTTGAATGAAAATGAGAGTTTCGAGAGAAACTTATTCGAGTTCCCTTTGACGTTCCGAAGAGTGTTTTAATGATCAAAGATTGAATCTTTGAATGAAAATACCTCAATCAAGGTACCTGTGATTTCACTAAACCATTTTAATGTGTAAAGATTGAATCTTTGAAAGAAAATGGGAGTTTTGAGTTAAACTTATTCGAGATCCCCTTGACATCACGAAGAGTGTTTTAATGAGAAAAGATTGAATCTTTGAATGAAATTACCTCAATCAGGGTACCTATTATGTCACTGGACCTTTTTAAATGTATAAAGGTCGAATCCTTTAAACAAAATGAGAGTTTTGAGTTAAATTTATTCGAGATCCCTTTGACGTCACGAAGAGTTTTTAATGAGTAAAGATTGAATGTTTGAATGAAATAACCTCAATCAAGATACCTATTTTGTCACTAGACCGTTTTAATGTATAAAGATTGAATCTCTGAAAGAAAATGAGAGTTTTGAGTTTAACTTCTCCGGGTCACGTGTGAAGTCCCGAAGAGTGTTTTAATGACCAAAGAATGAATCTTTGAACGAAAATACCTCGATCGAGGTACATATTATGTCACTAGACCATTTTAATGTACAAAGATTAAATCTTTGTTAAGAAATGAGAGTTTTGAGTTAAACTTATTCGAGAACACTTCGACGTGACGAAGAGTGTTTTAATGAGTAAGGATTAAATCCTTGAATGAAATTACCTCAATCAAGGTTCCTAATCTGTCACTAGACCTTTTTAACGTATAAAGATTGAATCTTTGAAAGAAAATGAGAGTTTTGAGTTTAACTTATTCGGGTTACGCATGAAGTCGCGAGGAGTGTTTTAATGAGTAACGATTGAATCTTTGAATGAAAATACATCAAATCAAGGTACCTATTACGCCACTAGACCATTTTAATGTATAAAGATCAAATTTTTGAAAGAACACGGGAGTTTTGGGTTAAACTTATTCGTGATCCCTTTGACGTCTCGAAGAGTGTTTTAATGAGTAAAGATTGAATCTTTGAATGAAATTATCTCAATCAAGGTACTTTTTATGTCACTAGATGATTTTAATTTATAAAGATTAAATCTTTCAACGAAAATGAGAGTTTCGAGTTAACTTTATTTGAGATCCCTTTGACGTCATGAAGAGTGTTTTAATGAGTAAAGACAAGATCATTGAATAAAATTAGCTTAATTAAGGTACCTACTAAGTCACTAGACCTTTTTAATGTATAGAGATGGAATCTTTGAAAGAAAATGAAAGTTTTGAGTTTAACTTATTCGAGTTACCTATGAAGTCGCGAAGGCCGTCTTAATGACTAAAGATTGAATGTTTGAATGAAAATACCTCAACAAAGGTGCTTATTATGTCACTGGACCATTTTAATGTATAAAGATTGAATCTTTGAAAGAGAATGAGAGTTTTGAGTTAAATTTATTCGAGTTCCCTTTGACGTCCCGAAGAGTGTTTTAATGAGTAAAGATTAAATCTTTGAATGAAAATACCTAAATCAAGGTACCTATTATGTCACTCGACCACTTTAACGTATATAGTTATATCTCTAAAAGAAAATTAGAGTTTTGAGTTAAACTTATTCGATATCCCATTGACGTCACGAAGAGTATTTTAATGACTAAAGATTGAATCTTTGAATGAAATTACCTCAAACAAGTTACCTATTAGGTCAGTAGACCTTTTTATTGTATAAAGATTGAATCTTTGAAAGAAAGTGAGAGTTTTGAGTTTAACTTATTCAAGTTACCTATGAAGTCGCAAAGAGTGTTTTAATGGCAAAAGATTGAATCTTTGAATAAAAATACCTCTATAAAGGTACCTATTATGTCATTAGACCTTTTTAAATTTCTAAAGATTGAATCTTTGAATGAAAATGAGAGTTTTGAGTCAAACTTATTCGAGATCCCTTTAACGTCCCGAAGAGTGTTTTAATGAGTAAAGATTGAATCTTTGAATGAAAATACCTCAATCAAGGTACCTACTATGTCAATAGACAATTTTAATGTATAAAGATTAAACCTTTGAAAGAAAATGAGAGTTTTGAGTTAAACTTATTCGAGATCCCCCTGACGTCACGAAGAGTGTTTTAATGAGCAAAGATTGAATCTTTGAAACAAATCACCTCAATCAAGGTACCGATTATGTCACTAGACCTTTTTAAGGTATAAAGATTGAATCTTGAAAGAGGATGAGAATTTTGAGTAAAACATATTCAAGTTCCCTTTGAGGACGCAAAGAGTGTTTTAATAAGTAAAGATTGAATCTTTGAATGAAAATACCTCAATCAAAGTACCTTTTATGTCACTAGACCATTTTAATGTATAAAGATAAAATCTTTGATAGAAAATAAGAGTTTTGAGTTAAACTTATTCGAGATTCTTTTGACGTCACGGAGAGTGTTTTAATGAGTAAGGTTTAAATCTTTGAATGAAATTACCTGAATCGAGGTACCTATTATGTCACTAGACCTTTTTAACGTATAAAGATTGAATCTTTGAAAGAAAATGATAGTTTTGAGTTTTACTTATTTGAGTGACGTATGGAGTTGCGAAGAGTGTTTTAGTGATTAAAGATCGAATCTTCGAATGAAAATACCTCAATAAAGGTACCTATATGTCAGTAGACCTTATTAACGTATAAAAATTGAATCTTTGAAAGAAAATGAGAGTTTTCAGTTGAACTAATTCGAGTTCCCTTTGACGTCCCGAAGAGTGTTTTAATGATCAAAGATTGAATCTTTGATTGAAAATACCTCCATCAAGGTTCCTATTATTTCACTAGACCATTTCAATGTACAAGGGTTGAATCTTTGAAAGAAAATGAGAGATTTGAGTTAAACTTGTTCGAGATCACTTCGACGTCACGAAGAGTGTTTTAACGAGTAAAGATTGAATCGTTGAATGAAATTACCTCAATCAAAGTATCTATTATGTCACGAGAACTTTTTAGTGTATCAAGATTGAATCTTTGTAAGAAAATGAGAGTTTTGAGTTTCACTTGTTCGAGTTACCTATGAAGTCGCGAAGGGTGTTTTTATAACTAAAGATTGAATCTTTGAATGAAAATGAGAGTTTCGAGAGAAACTTATTCGAGTTCCCTTTGACGTTCCGAAGAGTGTTTTAATGATCAAAGATTGAATCTTTGAATGAAAATACCTCAATCAAGGTACCTGTGATTTCACTAAACCATTTTAATGTGTAAAGATTGAATCTTTGAAAGAAAATGGGAGTTTTGAGTTAAACTTATTCGAGATCCCCTTGACATCACGAAGAGTGTTTTAATGAGAAAAGATTGAATCTTTGAATGAAATTACCTCAATCAGGGTACCTATTATGTCACTGGACCTTTTTAAATGTATAAAGGTCGAATCCTTTAAACAAAATGAGAGTTTTGAGTTAAATTTATTCGAGATCCCTTTGACGTCACGAAGAGTTTTTAATGAGTAAAGATTGAATGTTTGAATGAAATAACCTCAATCAAGATACCTATTTTGTCACTAGACCGTTTTAATGTATAAAGATTGAATCTCTGAAAGAAAATGAGAGTTTTGAGTTTAACTTCTCCGGGTCACGTGTGAAGTCCCGAAGAGTGTTTTAATGACCAAAGAATGAATCTTTGAACGAAAATACCTCGATCGAGGTACATATTATGTCACTAGACCATTTTAATGTACAAAGATTAAATCTTTGTTAAGAAATGAGAGTTTTGAGTTAAACTTATTCGAGAACACTTCGACGTGACGAAGAGTGTTTTAATGAGTAAGGATTAAATCCTTGAATGAAATTACCTCAATCAAGGTTCCTAATCTGTCACTAGACCTTTTTAACGTATAAAGATTGAATCTTTGAAAGAAAATGAGAGTTTTGAGTTTAACTTATTCGGGTTACGCATGAAGTCGCGAGGAGTGTTTTAATGAGTAACGATTGAATCTTTGAATGAAAATACATCAAATCAAGGTACCTATTACGCCACTAGACCATTTTAATGTATAAAGATCAAATTTTTGAAAGAACACGGGAGTTTTGGGTTAAACTTATTCGTGATCCCTTTGACGTCTCGAAGAGTGTTTTAATGAGTAAAGATTGAATCTTTGAATGAAATTATCTCAATCAAGGTACTTTTTATGTCACTAGATGATTTTAATTTATAAAGATTAAATCTTTCAACGAAAATGAGAGTTTCGAGTTAACTTTATTTGAGATCCCTTTGACGTCATGAAGAGTGTTTTAATGAGTAAAGACAAGATCATTGAATAAAATTAGCTTAATTAAGGTACCTACTAAGTCACTAGACCTTTTTAATGTATAGAGATGGAATCTTTGAAAGAAAATGAAAGTTTTGAGTTTAACTTATTCGAGTTACCTATGAAGTCGCGAAGGCCGTCTTAATGACTAAAGATTGAATGTTTGAATGAAAATACCTCAACAAAGGTGCTTATTATGTCACTGGACCATTTTAATGTATAAAGATTGAATCTTTGAAAGAGAATGAGAGTTTTGAGTTAAATTTATTCGAGTTCCCTTTGACGTCCCGAAGAGTGTTTTAATGAGTAAAGATTAAATCTTTGAATGAAAATACCTAAATCAAGGTACCTATTATGTCACTCGACCACTTTAACGTATATAGTTATATCTCTAAAAGAAAATTAGAGTTTTGAGTTAAACTTATTCGATATCCCATTGACGTCACGAAGAGTATTTTAATGACTAAAGATTGAATCTTTGAATGAAATTACCTCAAACAAGTTACCTATTAGGTCAGTAGACCTTTTTATTGTATAAAGATTGAATCTTTGAAAGAAAGTGAGAGTTTTGAGTTTAACTTATTCAAGTTACCTATGAAGTCGCAAAGAGTGTTTTAATGGCAAAAGATTGAATCTTTGAATAAAAATACCTCTATAAAGGTACCTATTATGTCATTAGACCTTTTTAAATTTCTAAAGATTGAATCTTTGAATGAAAATGAGAGTTTTGAGTCAAACTTATTCGAGATCCCTTTAACGTCCCGAAGAGTGTTTTAATGAGTAAAGATTGAATCTTTGAATGAAAATACCTCAATCAAGGTACCTACTATGTCAATAGACAATTTTAATGTATAAAGATTAAACCTTTGAAAGAAAATGAGAGTTTTGAGTTAAACTTATTCGAGATCCCCCTGACGTCACGAAGAGTGTTTTAATGAGCAAAGATTGAATCTTTGAAACAAATCACCTCAATCAAGGTACCGATTATGTCACTAGACCTTTTTAAGGTATAAAGATTGAATCTTGAAAGAGGATGAGAATTTTGAGTAAAACATATTCAAGTTCCCTTTGAGGACGCAAAGAGTGTTTTAATAAGTAAAGATTGAATCTTTGAATGAAAATACCTCAATCAAAGTACCTTTTATGTCACTAGACCATTTTAATGTATAAAGATAAAATCTTTGATAGAAAATAAGAGTTTTGAGTTAAACTTATTCGAGATTCTTTTGACGTCACGGAGAGTGTTTTAATGAGTAAGGTTTAAATCTTTGAATGAAATTACCTGAATCGAGGTACCTATTATGTCACTAGACCTTTTTAACGTATAAAGATTGAATCTTTGAAAGAAAATGATAGTTTTGAGTTTTACTTATTTGAGTGACGTATGGAGTTGCGAAGAGTGTTTTAGTGATTAAAGATCGAATCTTCGAATGAAAATACCTCAATAAAGGTACCTATATGTCAGTAGACCTTATTAACGTATAAAAATTGAATCTTTGAAAGAAAATGAGAGTTTTCAGTTGAACTAATTCGAGTTCCCTTTGACGTCCCGAAGAGTGTTTTAATGATCAAAGATTGAATCTTTGATTGAAAATACCTCCATCAAGGTTCCTATTATTTCACTAGACCATTTCAATGTACAAGGGTTGAATCTTTGAAAGAAAATGAGAGATTTGAGTTAAACTTGTTCGAGATCACTTCGACGTCACGAAGAGTGTTTTAACGAGTAAAGATTGAATCGTTGAATGAAATTACCTCAATCAAAGTATCTATTATGTCACGAGAACTTTTTAGTGTATCAAGATTGAATCTTTGTAAGAAAATGAGAGTTTTGAGTTTCACTTGTTCGAGTTACCTATGAAGTCGCGAAGGGTGTTTTTATTACTAAAGATTGAATCTTTGAATGAAAATGAGAGTTTCGAGAGAAACTTATTCGAGTTCCCTTTGACGTTCCGAAGAGTGTTTTAATGATCAAAGATTGAATCTTTGAATGAAAATACCTCAATCAAGGTACCTGTGATTTCACTAAACCATTTTAATGTGTAAAGATTGAATCTTTGAAAGAAAATGGGAGTTTTGAGTTAAACTTATTCGAGATCCCCTTGACATCACGAAGAGTGTTTTAATGAGAAAAGATTGAATCTTTGAATGAAATTACCTCAATCAGGGTACCTATTATGTCACTGGACCTTTTTAAATGTATAAAGGTCGAATCCTTTAAACAAAATGAGAGTTTTGAGTTAAATTTATTCGAGATCCCTTTGACGTCACGAAGAGTTTTTAATGAGTAAAGATTGAATGTTTGAATGAAATAACCTCAATCAAGATACCTATTTTGTCACTAGACCGTTTTAATGTATAAAGATTGAATCTCTGAAAGAAAATGAGAGTTTTGAGTTTAACTTCTCCGGGTCACGTGTGAAGTCCCGAAGAGTGTTTTAATGACCAAAGAATGAATCTTTGAACGAAAATACCTCGATCGAGGTACATATTATGTCACTAGACCATTTTAATGTACAAAGATTAAATCTTTGTTAAGAAATGAGAGTTTTGAGTTAAACTTATTCGAGAACACTTCGACGTGACGAAGAGTGTTTTAATGAGTAAGGATTAAATCCTTGAATGAAATTACCTCAATCAAGGTTCCTAATCTGTCACTAGACCTTTTTAATGTATAAAGATTGAATCTTTAAAAGAAAATGAGAGTTTTGAGTTTAACTTATTCGGGTTACGCATGAAGTCGCGAGGAGTGTTTTAATGAGTAACGATTGAATCTTTGAATGAAAATACATCAAATCAAGGTACCTATTACGCCACTAGACCATTTTAATGTATAAAGATCAAATTTTTGAAAGAACACGGGAGTTTTGGGTTAAACTTATTCGTGATCCCTTTGACGTCTCGAAGAGTGTTTTAATGAGTAAAGATTGAATCTTTAAATGAAATTATCTCAATCAAGGTACTTTTTATGTCACTAGATGGTTTTAATTTATAAAGATTAAATCTTTCAACGAAAATGAGAGTTTCGAGTTAACTTTATTTGAGATCCCTTTGACGTCATGAAGAGTGTTTTAATGAGTAAAGACAAGATCATTGAATAAAATTAGCTTAATCAAGGTACCTACTAAGTCACTAGACCTTTTTAATGTATAGAGATGGAATCTTTGAAAGAAAATGAAAGTTTTGAGTTTAACTTATTCGAGTTACCTATGAAGTCGCGAAGGCCGTCTTAATGACTAAAGATTGAATGTTTGAATGAAAATACCTCAACAAAGGTGCTTATTATGTCACTGGACCATTTTAATGTATAAAGATTGAATCTTTGAAAGAAAATGAGAGTTTTGAGTTAAATTTATTCGAGTTCCCTTTGACGTCCCGAAGAGTGTTTTAATGAGTAAAGATTAAATCTTTGAATGAAAATACCTAAATCAAGGTACCTATTATGTCACTCGACCACTTTAACGTATATAGTTATATCTCTAAAAGAAAATTAGAGTTTTGAGTTAAACTTATTCGATATCCCATTGACGTCACGAAGAGTATTTTAATGACTAAAGATTGAATCTTTGAATGAAATTACCTCAAACAAGTTACCTATTAGGTCAGTAGACCTTTTTATTGTATAAAGATTGAATCTTTGAAAGAAAGTGAGAGTTTTGAGTTTAACTTATTCAAGTTACCTATGAAGTCGCAAAGAGTGTTTTAATGGCAAAAGATTGAATCTTTGAATAAAAATACCTCTATAAAGGTACCTATTATGTCATTAGACCTTTTTAAATTTCTAAAGATTGAATCTTTGAATGAAAATGAGAGTTTTGAGTCAAACTTATTCGAGATCCCTTTAACGTCCCGAAGAGTGTTTTAATGAGTAAAGATTGAATCTTTGAATGAAAATACCTCAATCAAGGTACCTACTATGTCAATAGACAATTTTAATGTATAAAGATTAAACCTTTGAAAGAAAATGAGAGTTTTGAGTTAAACTTATTCGAGATCCCCCTGACGTCACGAAGAGTGTTTTAATGAGCAAAGATTGAATCTTTGAAACAAATCACCTCAATCAAGGTACCGATTATGTCACTAGACCTTTTTAAGGTATAAATATTGAATCTTGAAAGAGGATGAGAATTTTGAGTAAAACATATTCAAGTTCCCTTTGAGGACGCAAAGAGTGTTTTAATAAGTAAAGATTGAATCTTTGAATGAAAATACCTCAATCAAAGTACCTTTTATGTCACTAGACCATTTTAATGTATAAAGATAAAATCTTTGATAGAAAATAAGAGTTTTGAGTTAAACTTATTCGAGATTCTTTTGACGTCACGGAGAGTGTTTTAATGAGTAAGGTTTAAATCTTTGAATGAAATTACCTGAATCGAGGTACCTATTATGTCACTAGACCTTTTTAACGTATAAAGATTGAATCTTTGAAAGAAAATGATAGTTTTGAGTTTTACTTATTTGAGTGACGTATGGAGTTGCGAAGAGTGTTTTAGTGATTAAAGATCGAATCTTCGAATGAAAATACCTCAATAAAGGTACCTATATGTCAGTAGACCTTATTCACGTATAAAAATTGAATCTTTGAAAGAAAATGAGAGTTTTCAGTTGAACTAATTCGAGTTCCCTTTGACGTCCCGAAGAGTGTTTTAATGATCAAAGATTGAATCTTTGATTGAAAATACCTCCATCAAGGTTCCTATTATTTCACTAGACCATTTCAATGTACAAGGGTTGAATCTTTGAAAGAAAATGAGAGATTTGAGTTAAACTTGTTCGAGATCACTTCGACGTCACGAAGAGTGTTTTAACGAGTAAAGATTGAATCGTTGAATGAAATTACCTCAATCAAAGTATCTATTATGTCACGAGAACTTTTTAGTGTATCAAGATTGAATCTTTGTAAGAAAATGAGAGTTTTGAGTTTCACTTGTTCGAGTTACCTATGAAGTCGCGAAGGGTGTTTTTATAACTAAAGATTGAATCTTTGAATGAAAATGAGAGTTTCGAGAGAAACTTATTCGAGTTCCCTTTGACGTTCCGAAGAGTGTTTTAATGATCAAAGATTGAATCTTTGAATGAAAATACCTCAATCAAGGTACCTGTGATTTCACTAAACCATTTTAATGTGTAAAGATTGAATCTTTGAAAGAAAATGGGAGTTTTGAGTTAAACTTATTCGAGATCCCCTTGACATCACGAAGAGTGTTTTAATGAGAAAAGATTGAATCTTTGAATGAAATTACCTCAATCAGGGTACCTATTATGTCACTGGACCTTTTTAAATGTATAAAGGTCGAATCCTTTAAACAAAATGAGAGTTTTGAGTTAAATTTATTCGAGATCCCTTTGACGTCACGAAGAGTTTTTAATGAGTAAAGATTGAATGTTTGAATGAAATAACCTCAATCAAGATACCTATTTTGTCACTAGACCGTTTTAATGTATAAAGATTGAATCTCTGAAAGAAAATGAGAGTTTTGAGTTTAACTTCTCCGGGTCACGTGTGAAGTCCCGAAGAGTGTTTTAATGACCAAAGAATGAATCTTTGAACGAAAATACCTCGATCGAGGTACCTATTATGTCACTAGACCATTTTAATGTACAAAGATTAAATCTTTGTTAAGAAATGAGAGTTTTGAGTTAAACTTATTCGAGAACACTTCGACGTGACGAAGAGTGTTTTAATGAGTAAGGATTGAATCCTTAAATGAAATTACCTCAATCAAGGTTCCTAATCTGTCACTAGACCTTTTTAATGTATAAAGATTGAATCTTTAAAAGAAAATGAGAGTTTTGAGTTTAACTTATTCGGGTTACGCATGAAGTCGCGAGGAGTGTTTTAATGAGTAACGATTGAATCTTTGAATGAAAATACATCAAATCAAGGTACCTATTACGCCACTAGACCATTTTAATGTATAAAGATCAAATTTTTGAAAGAACACGGGAGTTTTGGGTTAAACTTATTCGTGATCCCTTTGACGTCTCGAAGAGTGTTTTAATGAGTAAAGATTGAATCTTTGAATGAAATTATCTCAATCAAGGTACTTTTTATGTCACTAGATGGTTTTAATTTATAAAGATTAAATCTTTCAACGAAAATGAGAGTTTCGAGTTAACTTTATTTGAGATCCCTTTGACGTCATGAAGAGTGTTTTAATGAGTAAAGACAAGATCATTGAATAAAATTAGCTTAATCAAGGTACCTACTAAGTCACTAGACCTTTTTAATGTATAGAGATGGAATCTTTGAAAGAAAATGAAAGTTTTGAGTTTAACTTATTCGAGTTACCTATGAAGTCGCGAAGGCCGTCTTAATGACTAAAGATTGAATGTTTGAATGAAAATACCTCAACAAAGGTGCTTATTATGTCACTGGACCATTTTAATGTATAAAGATTGAATCTTTGAAAGAAAATGAGAGTTTTGAGTTAAATTTATTCGAGTTCCCTTTGACGTCCCGAAGAGTGTTTTAATGAGTAAAGATTAAATCTTTGAATGAAAATACCTAAATCAAGGTACCTATTATGTCACTCGACCACTTTAACGTATATAGTTATATCTCTAAAAGAAAATTAGAGTTTTGAGTTAAACTTATTCGATATCCCATTGACGTCACGAAGAGTATTTTAATGACTAAAGATTGAATCTTTGAATGAAATTACCTCAAACAAGTTACCTATTAGGTCAGTAGACCTTTTTATTGTATAAAGATTGAATCTTTGAAAGAAAGTGAGAGTTTTGAGTTTAACTTATTCAAGTTACCTATGAAGTCGCAAAGAGTGTTTTAATGGCAAAAGATTGAATCTTTGAATAAAAATACCTCTATAAAGGTACCTATTATGTCATTAGACCTTTTTAAATTTCTAAAGATTGAATCTTTGAATGAAAATGAGAGTTTTGAGTCAAACTTATTCGAGATCCCTTTAACGTCCCGAAGAGTGTTTTAATGAGTAAAGATTGAATCTTTGAATGAAAATACCTCAATCAAGGTACCTACTATGTCAATAGACAATTTTAATGTATAAAGATTAAACCTTTGAAAGAAAATGAGAGTTTTGAGTTAAACTTATTCGAGATCCCCCTGACGTCACGAAGAGTGTTTTAATGAGCAAAGATTGAATCTTTGAAACAAATCACCTCAATCAAGGTACCGATTATGTCACTAGACCTTTTTAAGGTATAAATATTGAATCTTGAAAGAGGATGAGAATTTTGAGTAAAACATATTCAAGTTCCCTTTGAGGACGCAAAGAGTGTTTTAATAAGTAAAGATTGAATCTTTGAATGAAAATACCTCAATCAAAGTACCTTTTATGTCACTAGACCATTTTAATGTATAAAGATAAAATCTTTGATAGAAAATAAGAGTTTTGAGTTAAACTTATTCGAGATTCTTTTGACGTCACGGAGAGTGTTTTAATGAGTAAGGTTTAAATCTTTGAATGAAATTACCTGAATCGAGGTACCTATTATGTCACTAGACCTTTTTAACGTATAAAGATTGAATCTTTGAAAGAAAATGATAGTTTTGAGTTTTACTTATTTGAGTGACGTATGGAGTTGCGAAGAGTGTTTTAGTGATTAAAGATCGAATCTTCGAATGAAAATACCTCAATAAAGGTACCTATATGTCAGTAGACCTTATTCACGTATAAAAATTGAATCTTTGAAAGAAAATGAGAGTTTTCAGTTGAACTAATTCGAGTTCCCTTTGACGTCCCGAAGAGTGTTTTAATGATCAAAGATTGAATCTTTGATTGAAAATACCTCCATCAAGGTTCCTATTATTTCACTAGACCATTTCAATGTACAAGGGTTGAATCTTTGAAAGAAAATGAGAGATTTGAGTTAAACTTGTTCGAGATCACTTCGACGTCACGAAGAGTGTTTTAACGAGTAAAGATTGAATCGTTGAATGAAATTACCTCAATCAAAGTATCTATTATGTCACGAGAACTTTTTAGTGTATCAAGATTGAATCTTTGTAAGAAAATGAGAGTTTTGAGTTTCACTTGTTCGAGTTACCTATGAAGTCGCGAAGGGTGTTTTTATAACTAAAGATTGAATCTTTGAATGAAAATGAGAGTTTCGAGAGAAACTTATTCGAGTTCCCTTTGACGTTCCGAAGAGTGTTTTAATGATCAAAGATTGAATCTTTGAATGAAAATACCTCAATCAAGGTACCTGTGATTTCACTAAACCATTTTAATGTGTAAAGATTGAATCTTTGAAAGAAAATGGGAGTTTTGAGTTAAACTTATTCGAGATCCCCTTGACATCACGAAGAGTGTTTTAATGAGAAAAGATTGAATCTTTGAATGAAATTACCTCAATCAGGGTACCTATTATGTCACTGGACCTTTTTAAATGTATAAAGGTCGAATCCTTTAAACAAAATGAGAGTTTTGAGTTAAATTTATTCGAGATCCCTTTGACGTCACGAAGAGTTTTTAATGAGTAAAGATTGAATGTTTGAATGAAATAACCTCAATCAAGATACCTATTTTGTCACTAGACCGTTTTAATGTATAAAGATTGAATCTCTGAAAGAAAATGAGAGTTTTGAGTTTAACTTCTCCGGGTCACGTGTGAAGTCCCGAAGAGTGTTTTAATGACCAAAGAATGAATCTTTGAACGAAAATACCTCGATCGAGGTACCTATTATGTCACTAGACCATTTTAATGTACAAAGATTAAATCTTTGTTAAGAAATGAGAGTTTTGAGTTAAACTTATTCGAGAACACTTCGACGTGACGAAGAGTGTTTTAATGAGTAAGGATTGAATCCTTAAATGAAATTACCTCAATCAAGGTTCCTAATCTGTCACTAGACCTTTTTAATGTATAAAGATTGAATCTTTAAAAGAAAATGAGAGTTTTGAGTTTAACTTATTCGGGTTACGCATGAAGTCGCGAGGAGTGTTTTAATGAGTAACGATTGAATCTTTGAATGAAAATACATCAAATCAAGGTACCTATTACGCCACTAGACCATTTTAATGTATAAAGATCAAATTTTTGAAAGAACACGGGAGTTTTGGGTTAAACTTATTCGTGATCCCTTTGACGTCTCGAAGAGTGTTTTAATGAGTAAAGATTGAATCTTTGAATGAAATTATCTCAATCAAGGTACTTTTTATGTCACTAGATGGTTTTAATTTATAAAGATTAAATCTTTCAACGAAAATGAGAGTTTCGAGTTAACTTTATTTGAGATCCCTTTGACGTCATGAAGAGTGTTTTAATGAGTAAAGACAAGATCATTGAATAAAATTAGCTTAATCAAGGTACCTACTAAGTCACTAGACCTTTTTAATGTATAGAGATGGAATCTTTGAAAGAAAATGAAAGTTTTGAGTTTAACTTATTCGAGTTACCTATGAAGTCGCGAAGGCCGTCTTAATGACTAAAGATTGAATGTTTGAATGAAAATACCTCAACAAAGGTGCTTATTATGTCACTGGACCATTTTAATGTATAAAGATTGAATCTTTGAAAGAAAATGAGAGTTTTGAGTTAAATTTATTCGAGTTCCCTTTGACGTCCCGAAGAGTGTTTTAATGAGTAAAGATTAAATCTTTGAATGAAAATACCTAAATCAAGGTACCTATTATGTCACTCGACCACTTTAACGTATATAGTTATATCTCTAAAAGAAAATTAGAGTTTTGAGTTAAACTTATTCGATATCCCATTGACGTCACGAAGAGTATTTTAATGACTAAAGATTGAATCTTTGAATGAAATTACCTCAAACAAGTTACCTATTAGGTCAGTAGACCTTTTTATTGTATAAAGATTGAATCTTTGAAAGAAAGTGAGAGTTTTGAGTTTAACTTATTCAAGTTACCTATGAAGTCGCAAAGAGTGTTTTAATGGCAAAAGATTGAATCTTTGAATAAAAATACCTCTATAAAGGTACCTATTATGTCATTAGACCTTTTTAAATTTCTAAAGATTGAATCTTTGAATGAAAATGAGAGTTTTGAGTCAAACTTATTCGAGATCCCTTTAACGTCCCGAAGAGTGTTTTAATGAGTAAAGATTGAATCTTTGAATGAAAATACCTCAATCAAGGTACCTACTATGTCAATAGACAATTTTAATGTATAAAGATTAAACCTTTGAAAGAAAATGAGAGTTTTGAGTTAAACTTATTCGAGATCCCCCTGACGTCACGAAGAGTGTTTTAATGAGCAAAGATTGAATCTTTGAAACAAATCACCTCAATCAAGGTACCGATTATGTCACTAGACCTTTTTAAGGTATAAATATTGAATCTTGAAAGAGGATGAGAATTTTGAGTAAAACATATTCAAGTTCCCTTTGAGGACGCAAAGAGTGTTTTAATAAGTAAAGATTGAATCTTTGAATGAAAATACCTCAATCAAAGTACCTTTTATGTCACTAGACCATTTTAATGTATAAAGATAAAATCTTTGATAGAAAATAAGAGTTTTGAGTTAAACTTATTCGAGATTCTTTTGACGTCACGGAGAGTGTTTTAATGAGTAAGGTTTAAATCTTTGAATGAAATTACCTGAATCGAGGTACCTATTATGTCACTAGACCTTTTTAACGTATAAAGATTGAATCTTTGAAAGAAAATGATAGTTTTGAGTTTTACTTATTTGAGTGACGTATGGAGTTGCGAAGAGTGTTTTAGTGATTAAAGATCGAATCTTCGAATGAAAATACCTCAATAAAGGTACCTATATGTCAGTAGACCTTATTCACGTATAAAAATTGAATCTTTGAAAGAAAATGAGAGTTTTCAGTTGAACTAATTCGAGTTCCCTTTGACGTCCCGAAGAGTGTTTTAATGATCAAAGATTGAATCTTTGATTGAAAATACCTCCATCAAGGTTCCTATTATTTCACTAGACCATTTCAATGTACAAGGGTTGAATCTTTGAAAGAAAATGAGAGATTTGAGTTAAACTTGTTCGAGATCACTTCGACGTCACGAAGAGTGTTTTAACGAGTAAAGATTGAATCGTTGAATGAAATTACCTCAATCAAAGTATCTATTATGTCACGAGAACTTTTTAGTGTATCAAGATTGAATCTTTGTAAGAAAATGAGAGTTTTGAGTTTCACTTGTTCGAGTTACCTATGAAGTCGCGAAGAGTGTTTTTATAACTAAAGATTGAATCTTTGAATGAAAATGAGAGTTTCGAGAGAAACTTATTCGAGTTCCCTTTGACGTTCCGAAGAGTGTTTTAATGATCAAAGATTGAATCTTTGAATGAAAATACCTCAATCAAGGTACCTGTGATTTCACTAAACCATTTTAATGTGTAAAGATTGAATCTTTGAAAGAAAATGGGAGTTTTGAGTTAAACTTATTCGAGATCCCCTTGACATCACGAAGAGTGTTTTAATGAGAAAAGATTGAATCTTTGAATGAAATTACCTCAATCAGGGTACCTATTATGTCACTGGACCTTTTTAAATGTATAAAGGTCGAATCCTTTAAACAAAATAAGAGTTTTGAGTTAAATTTATTCGAGATCCCTTCGACGTCACGAAGAGTTTTTAATGAGTAAAGATTGAATGTTTGAATGAAATAACCTCAATCAAGATACCTATTTTGTCACTAGACCGTTTTAATGTATAAAGATTGAATCTCTGAAAGAAAATGAGAGTTTTGAGTTTAACTTCTCCGGGTCACGTGTGAAGTCCCGAAGAGTGTTTTAATGACCAAAGAATGAAACTTTGAACGAAAATACCTCGATCGAGGTACCTATTATGTCACTAGACCATTTTAATGTACAAAGATTAAATCTTTGTTAAGAAATGAGAGTTTTGAGTTAAACTTATTCGAGAACACTTCGACGTGACGAAGAGTGTTTTAATGAGTAAGGATTGAATCCTTGAATGAAATTACCTCCATCAAGGTTCCTAATCTGTCACTAGACCTTTTTAATGTATAAAGATTGAATCTTTGAAAGAAAATGAGAGTTTTGAGTTTAACTTATTCGGGTTACGCATGAAGTCGCGAGGAGTGTTTTAATGAGTAACGATTGAATCTTTGAATGAAAATACATCAAATCAAGGTACCTATTACGCCACTAGACCATTTTAATGTATAAAGATCAAATTTTTGAAAGAACACGGGAGTTTTGGGTTAAACTTATTCGTGATCCCTTTGACGTCTCGAAAAGTGTTTTAATGAGTAAAGATTGAATCTTTGAATGAAATTATCTCAATCAAGGTACTTTTTATGTCACTAGATGATTTTAATTTATAAAGATTAAATCTTTCAACGAAAATGAGAGTTTCGAGTTAACTTTATTTGAGATCCCTTTGACGTCATGAAGAGTGTTTTAATGAGTAAAGACAAGATCATTGAATAAAATTAGCTTAATCAAGGTACCTACTAAGTCACTAGACCTTTTTAATGTATAGAGATGGAATCTTTGAAAGAAAATGAAAGTTTTGAGTTTAACTTATTCGAGTTACCTATGAAGTCGCGAAGGCCGTCTTAATGACTAAAGATTGAATGTTTGAATGAAAATACCTCAACAAAGGTGCTTATTATGTCACTGGACCATTTTAATGTATAAAGATTGAATCTTTGAAAGAACATGAGAGTTTTGAGTTAAATTTATTCGAGTTCCCTTTGACGTCCCGAAGAGTGTTTTAATGAGTAAAGATTAAATCTTTGAATGAAAATACCTAAATCAAGGTACCTATTATGTCACTCGACCACTTTAACGTATATAGTTATATCTCTAAAAGAAAATTAGAGTTTTGAGTTAAACTTATTCGATATCCCATTGACGTCACGAAGAGTATTTTAATGACTAAAGATTGAATCTTTGAATGAAATTACCTCAAACAAGTTACCTATTAGGTCAGTAGACCTTTTTATTGTATAAAGATTGAATCTTTGAAAGAAAGTGAGAGTTTTGAGTTTAACTTATTCAAGTTACCTATGAAGTCGCAAAGAGTGTTTTAATGGCAAAAGATTGAATCTTTGAATAAAAATACCTCTATAAAGGTACCTATTATGTCATTAGACCTTTTTAAATTTCTAAAGATTGAATCTTTGAATGAAAATGAGAGTTTTGAGTCAAACTTATTCGAGATCCCTTTAACGTCCCGAAGAGTGTTTTAATGAGTAAAGATTGAATCTTTGAATGAAAATACCTCAATCAAGGTACCTACTATGTCAATAGACAATTTTAATGTATAAAGATTAAACCTTTGAAAGAAAATGAGAGTTTTGAGTTAAACTTATTCGAGATCCCCCTGACGTCACGAAGAGTGTTTTAATGAGCAAAGATTGAATCTTTGAAACAAATCACCTCAATCAAGGTACCGATTATGTCACTAGACCTTTTTAAGGTATAAAGATTGAATCTTGAAAGAGGATGAGAATTTTGAGTAAAACATATTCAAGTTCCCTTTGAGGACGCAAAGAGTGTTTTAATAAGTAAAGATTGAATCTTTGAATGAAAATACCTCAATCAAAGTACCTTTTATGTCACTAGACCATTTTAATGTATAAAGATAAAATCTTTGATAGAAAATAAGAGTTTTGAGTTAAACTTATTCGAGATTCTTTTGACGTCACGGAGAGTGTTTTAATGAGTAAGGTTTAAATCTTTGAATGAAATTACCTGAATCGAGGTACCTATTATGTCACTAGACCTTTTTAACGTATAAAGATTGAATCTTTGAAAGAAAATGATAGTTTTGAGTTTTACTTATTTGAGTGACGTATGGAGTTGCGAAGAGTGTTTTAGTGATTAAAGATCGAATCTTCGAATGAAAATACCTCAATAAAGGTACCTATATGTCAGTAGACCTTATTAACGTATAAAAATTGAATCTTTGAAAGAAAATGAGAGTTTTCAGTTGAACTAATTCGAGTTCCCTTTGACGTCCCGAAGAGTGTTTTAATGATCAAAGATTGAATCTTTGATTGAAAATACCTCCATCAAGGTTCCTATTATTTCACTAGACCATTTCAATGTACAAGGGTTGAATCTTTGAAAGAAAATGAGAGATTTGAGTTAAACTTGTTCGAGATCACTTCGACGTCACGAAGAGTGTTTTAACGAGTAAAGATTGAATCGTTGAATGAAATTACCTCAATCAAAGTATCTATTATGTCACGAGAACTTTTTAGTGTATCAAGATTGAATCTTTGTAAGAAAATGAGAGTTTTGAGTTTCACTTGTTCGAGTTACCTATGAAGTCGCGAAGGGTGTTTTTATAACTAAAGATTGAATCTTTGAATGAAAATGAGAGTTTCGAGAGAAACTTATTCGAGTTCCCTTTGACGTTCCGAAGAGTGTTTTAATGATCAAAGATTGAATCTTTGAATGAAAATACCTCAATCAAGGTACCTGTGATTTCACTAAACCATTTTAATGTGTAAAGATTGAATCTTTGAAAGAAAATGGGAGTTTTGAGTTAAACTTATTCGAGATCCCCTTGACATCACGAAGAGTGTTTTAATGAGAAAAGATTGAATCTTTGAATGAAATTACCTCAATCAGGGTACCTATTATGTCACTGGACCTTTTTAAATGTATAAAGGTCGAATCCTTTAAACAAAATGAGAGTTTTGAGTTAAATTTATTCGAGATCCCTTCGACGTCACGAAGAGTTTTTAATGAGTAAAGATTGAATGTTTGAATGAAATAACCTCAATCAAGATACCTATTTTGTCACTAGACCGTTTTAATGTATAAAGATTGAATCTCTGAAAGAAAATGAGAGTTTTGAGTTTAACTTCTCCGGGTCACGTGTGAAGTCCCGAAGAGTGTTTTAATGACCAAAGAATGAATCTTTGAACGAAAATACCTCGATCGAGGTACCTATTATGTCACTAGACCATTTTAATGTACAAAGATTAAATCTTTGTTAAGAAATGAGAGTTTTGAGTTAAACTTATTCGAGAACACTTCGACGTGACGAAGAGTGTTTTAATGAGTAAGGATTGAATCCTTAAATGAAATTACCTCAATCAAGGTTCCTAATCTGTCACTAGACCTTTTTAATGTATAAAGATTGAATCTTTAAAAGAAAATGAGAGTTTTGAGTTTAACTTATTCGAGTTACGCATGAAGTCGCGAGGAGTGTTTTAATGAGTAACGATTGAATCTTTGAATGAAAATACATCAAATCAAGGTACCTATTACGCCACTAGACCATTTTAATGTATAAAGATCAAATTTTTGAAAGAACACGGGAGTTTTGGGTTAAACTTATTCGTGATCCCTTTGACGTCTCGAAGAGTGTTTTAATGAGTAAAGATTGAATCTTTGAATGAAATTATCTCAATCAAGGTACTTTTTATGTCACTAGATGGTTTTAATTTATAAAGATTAAATCTTTCAACGAAAATGAGAGTTTCGAGTTAACTTTATTTGAGATCCCTTTGACGTCATGAAGAGTGTTTTAATGAGTAAAGACAAGATCATTGAATAAAATTAGCTTAATCAAGGTACCTACTAAGTCACTAGACCTTTTTAATGTATAGAGATGGAATCTTTGAAAGAAAATGAAAGTTTTGAGTTTAACTTATTCGAGTTACCTATGAAGTCGCGAAGGCCGTCTTAATGACTAAAGATTGAATGTTTGAATGAAAATACCTCAACAAAGGTGCTTATTATGTCACTGGACCATTTTAATGTATAAAGATTGAATCTTTGAAAGAAAATGAGAGTTTTGAGTTAAATTTATTCGAGTTCCCTTTGACGTCCCGAAGAGTGTTTTAATGAGTAAAGATTAAATCTTTGAATGAAAATACCTAAATCAAGGTACCTATTATGTCACTCGACCACTTTAACGTATATAGTTATATCTCTAAAAGAAAATTAGAGTTTTGAGTTAAACTTATTCGATATCCCATTGACGTCACGAAGAGTATTTTAATGACTAAAGATTGAATCTTTGAATGAAATTACCTCAAACAAGTTACCTATTAGGTCAGTAGACCTTTTTATTGTATAAAGATTGAATCTTTGAAAGAAAGTGAGAGTTTTGAGTTTAACTTATTCAAGTTACCTATGAAGTCGCAAAGAGTGTTTTAATGGCAAAAGATTGAATCTTTGAATAAAAATACCTCTATAAAGGTACCTATTATGTCATTAGACCTTTTTAAATTTCTAAAGATTGAATCTTTGAATGAAAATGAGAGTTTTGAGTCAAACTTATTCGAGATCCCTTTAACGTCCCGAAGAGTGTTTTAATGAGTAAAGATTGAATCTTTGAATGAAAATACCTCAATCAAGGTACCTACTATGTCAATAGACAATTTTAATGTATAAAGATTAAACCTTTGAAAGAAAATGAGAGTTTTGAGTTAAACTTATTCGAGATCCCCCTGACGTCACGAAGAGTGTTTTAATGAGCAAAGATTGAATCTTTGAAACAAATCACCTCAATCAAGGTACCGATTATGTCACTAGACCTTTTTAAGGTATAAAGATTGAATCTTGAAAGAGGATGAGAATTTTGAGTAAAACATATTCAAGTTCCCTTTGAGGACGCAAAGAGTGTTTTAATAAGTAAAGATTGAATCTTTGAATGAAAATACCTCAATCAAAGTACCTTTTATGTCACTAGACCATTTTAATGTATAAAGATAAAATCTTTGATAGAAAATAAGAGTTTTGAGTTAAACTTATTCGAGATTCTTTTGACGTCACGGAGAGTGTTTTAATGAGTAAGGTTTAAATCTTTGAATGAAATTACCTGAATCGAGGTACCTATTATGTCACTAGACCTTTTTAACGTATAAAGATTGAATCTTTGAAAGAAAATGATAGTTTTGAGTTTTACTTATTTGAGTGACGTATGGAGTTGCGAAGAGTGTTTTAGTGATTAAAGATCGAATCTTCGAATGAAAATACCTCAATAAAGGTACCTATATGTCAGTAGACCTTATTAACGTATAAAAATTGAATCTTTGAAAGAAAATGAGAGTTTTCAGTTGAACTAATTCGAGTTCCCTTTGACGTCCCGAAGAGTGTTTTAATGATCAAAGATTGAATCTTTGATTGAAAATACCTCCATCAAGGTTCCTATTATTTCACTAGACCATTTCAATGTACAAGGGTTGAATCTTTGAAAGAAAATGAGAGATTTGAGTTAAACTTGTTCGAGATCACTTCGACGTCACGAAGAGTGTTTTAACGAGTAAAGATTGAATCGTTGAATGAAATTACCTCAATCAAAGTATCTATTATGTCACGAGAACTTTTTAGTGTATCAAGATTGAATCTTTGTAAGAAAATGAGAGTTTTGAGTTTCACTTGTTCGAGTTACCTATGAAGTCGCGAAGGGTGTTTTTATAACTAAAGATTGAATCTTTGAATGAAAATGAGAGTTTCGAGAGAAACTTATTCGAGTTCCCTTTGACGTTCCGAAGAGTGTTTTAATGATCAAAGATTGAATCTTTGAATGAAAATACCTCAATCAAGGTACCTGTGATTTCACTAAACCATTTTAATGTGTAAAGATTGAATCTTTGAAAGAAAATGGGAGTTTTGAGTTAAACTTATTCGAGATCCCCTTGACATCACGAAGAGTGTTTTAATGAGAAAAGATTGAATCTTTGAATGAAATTACCTCAATCAGGGTACCTATTATGTCACTGGACCTTTTTAAATGTATAAAGGTCGAATCCTTTAAACAAAATGAGAGTTTTGAGTTAAATTTATTCGAGATCCCTTTGACGTCACGAAGAGTTTTTAATGAGTAAAGATTGAATGTTTGAATGAAATAACCTCAATCAAGATACCTATTTTGTCACTAGACCGTTTTAATGTATAAAGATTGAATCTCTGAAAGAAAATGAGAGTTTTGAGTTTAACTTCTCCGGGTCACGTGTGAAGTCCCGAAGAGTGTTTTAATGACCAAAGAATGAATCTTTGAACGAAAATACCTCGATCGAGGTACCTATTATGTCACTAGACCATTTTAATGTACAAAGATTAAATCTTTGTTAAGAAATGAGAGTTTTGAGTTAAACTTATTCGAGAACACTTCGACGTGACGAAGAGTGTTTTAATGAGTAAGGATTGAATCCTTAAATGAAATTACCTCAATCAAGGTTCCTAATCTGTCACTAGACCTTTTTAATGTATAAAGATTGAATCTTTAAAAGAAAATGAGAGTTTTGAGTTTAACTTATTCGGGTTACGCATGAAGTCGCGAGGAGTGTTTTAATGAGTAACGATTGAATCTTTGAATGAAAATACATCAAATCAAGGTACCTATTACGCCACTAGACCATTTTAATGTATAAAGATCAAATTTTTGAAAGAACACGGGAGTTTTGGGTTAAACTTATTCGTGATCCCTTTGACGTCTCGAAGAGTGTTTTAATGAGTAAAGATTGAATCTTTGAATGAAATTATCTCAATCAAGGTACTTTTTATGTCACTAGATGGTTTTAATTTATAAAGATTAAATCTTTCAACGAAAATGAGAGTTTCGAGTTAACTTTATTTGAGATCCCTTTGACGTCATGAAGAGTGTTTTAATGAGTAAAGACAAGATCATTGAATAAAATTAGCTTAATCAAGGTACCTACTAAGTCACTAGACCTTTTTAATGTATAGAGATGGAATCTTTGAAAGAAAATGAAAGTTTTGAGTTTAACTTATTCGAGTTACCTATGAAGTCGCGAAGGCCGTCTTAATGACTAAAGATTGAATGTTTGAATGAAAATACCTCAACAAAGGTGCTTATTATGTCACTGGACCATTTTAATGTATAAAGATTGAATCTTTGAAAGAAAATGAGAGTTTTGAGTTAAATTTATTCGAGTTCCCTTTGACGTCCCGAAGAGTGTTTTAATGAGTAAAGATTAAATCTTTGAATGAAAATACCTAAATCAAGGTACCTATTATGTCACTCGACCACTTTAACGTATATAGTTATATCTCTAAAAGAAAATTAGAGTTTTGAGTTAAACTTATTCGATATCCCATTGACGTCACGAAGAGTATTTTAATGACTAAAGATTGAATCTTTGAATGAAATTACCTCAAACAAGTTACCTATTAGGTCAGTAGACCTTTTTATTGTATAAAGATTGAATCTTTGAAAGAAAGTGAGAGTTTTGAGTTTAACTTATTCAAGTTACCTATGAAGTCGCAAAGAGTGTTTTAATGGCAAAAGATTGAATCTTTGAATAAAAATACCTCTATAAAGGTACCTATTATGTCATTAGACCTTTTTAAATTTCTAAAGATTGAATCTTTGAATGAAAATGAGAGTTTTGAGTCAAACTTATTCGAGATCCCTTTAACGTCCCGAAGAGTGTTTTAATGAGTAAAGATTGAATCTTTGAATGAAAATACCTCAATCAAGGTACCTACTATGTCAATAGACAATTTTAATGTATAAAGATTAAACCTTTGAAAGAAAATGAGAGTTTTGAGTTAAACTTATTCGAGATCCCCCTGACGTCACGAAGAGTGTTTTAATGAGCAAAGATTGAATCTTTGAAACAAATCACCTCAATCAAGGTACCGATTATGTCACTAGACCTTTTTAAGGTATAAAGATTGAATCTTGAAAGAGGATGAGAATTTTGAGTAAAACATATTCAAGTTCCCTTTGAGGACGCAAAGAGTGTTTTAATAAGTAAAGATTGAATCTTTGAATGAAAATACCTCAATCAAAGTACCTTTTATGTCACTAGACCATTTTAATGTATAAAGATAAAATCTTTGATAGAAAATAAGAGTTTTGAGTTAAACTTATTCGAGATTCTTTTGACGTCACGGAGAGTGTTTTAATGAGTAAGGTTTAAATCTTTGAATGAAATTACCTGAATCGAGGTACCTATTATGTCACTAGACCTTTTTAACGTATAAAGATTGAATCTTTGAAAGAAAATGATAGTTTTGAGTTTTACTTATTTGAGTGACGTATGGAGTTGCGAAGAGTGTTTTAGTGATTAAAGATCGAATCTTCGAATGAAAATACCTCAATAAAGGTACCTATATGTCAGTAGACCTTATTAACGTATAAAAATTGAATCTTTGAAAGAAAATGAGAGTTTTCAGTTGAACTAATTCGAGTTCCCTTTGACGTCCCGAAGAGTGTTTTAATGATCAAAGATTGAATCTTTGATTGAAAATACCTCCATCAAGGTTCCTATTATTTCACTAGACCATTTCAATGTACAAGGGTTGAATCTTTGAAAGAAAATGAGAGATTTGAGTTAAACTTGTTCGAGATCACTTCGACGTCACGAAGAGTGTTTTAACGAGTAAAGATTGAATCGTTGAATGAAATTACCTCAATCAAAGTATCTATTATGTCACGAGAACTTTTTAGTGTATCAAGATTGAATCTTTGTAAGAAAATGAGAGTTTTGAGTTTCACTTGTTCGAGTTACCTATGAAGTCGCGAAGAGTGTTTTTATAACTAAAGATTGAATCTTTGAATGAAAATGAGAGTTTCGAGAGAAACTTATTCGAGTTCTCTTTGACGTTCCGAAGAGTGTTTTAATGATCAAAGATTGAATCTTTGAATGAAAATACCTCAATCAAGGTACCTGTGATTTCACTAAACCATTTTAATGTGTAAAGATTGAATCTTTGAAAGAAAATGGGAGTTTTGAGTTAAACTTATTCGAGATCCCCTTGACATCACGAAGAGTGTTTTAATGAGAAAAGATTGAATCTTTGAATGAAATTACCTCAATCAGGGTACCTATTATGTCACTGGACCTTTTTAAATGTATAAAGGTCGAATCCTTTAAACAAAATAAGAGTTTTGAGTTAAATTTATTCGAGATCCCTTTGACGTCACGAAGAGTTTTTAATGAGTAAAGATTGAATGTTTGAATGAAATAACCTCAATCAAGATACCTATTTTGTCACTAGACCGTTTTAATGTATAAAGATTGAATCTCTGAAAGAAAATGAGAGTTTTGAGTTTAACTTCTCCGGGTCACGTGTGAAGTCCCGAAGAGTGTTTTAATGACCAAAGAATGAAACTTTGAACGAAAATACCTCGATCGAGGTACCTATTATGTCACTAGACCATTTTAATGTACAAAGATTAAATCTTTGTTAAGAAATGAGAGTTTTGAGTTAAACTTATTCGAGAACACTTCGACGTGACGAAGAGTGTTTTAATGAGTAAGGATTGAATCCTTGAATGAAATTACCTCCATCAAGGTTCCTAATCTGTCACTAGACCTTTTTAATGTATAAAGATTGAATCTTTGAAAGAAAATGAGAGTTTTGAGTTTAACTTATTCGGGTTACGCATGAAGTCGCGAGGAGTGTTTTAATGAGTAACGATTGAATCTTTGAATGAAAATTCATCAAATCAAGGTACCTATTACGCCACTAGACCATTTTAATGTATAAAGATCAAATTTTTGAAAGAACACGGGAGTTTTGGGTTAAACTTATTCGTGATCCCTTTGACGTCTCGAAGAGTGTTTTAATGAGTAAAGATTGAATCTTTGAATGAAATTATCTCAATCAAGGTACTTTTTATGTCACTAGATGATTTTAATTTATAAAGATTAAATCTTTCAACGAAAATGAGAGTTTCGAGTTAACTTTATTTGAGATCCCTTTGACGTCATGAAGAGTGTTTTAATGAGTAAAGACAAGATCATTGAATAAAATTAGCTTAATCAAGGTACCTACTAAGTCACTAGACCTTTTTAATGTATAGAGATGGAATCTTTGAAAGAAAATGAAAGTTTTGAGTTTAACTTATTCGAGTTACCTATGAAGTCGCGAAGGCCGTCTTAATGACTAAAGATTGAATGTTTGAATGAAAATACCTCAACAAAGGTGCTTATTATGTCACTGGACCATTTTAATGTATAAAGATTGAATCTTTGAAAGAACATGAGAGTTTTGAGTTAAATTTATTCGAGTTCCCTTTGACGTCCCGAAGAGTGTTTTAATGAGTAAAGATTAAATCTTTGAATGAAAATACCTAAATCAAGGTACCTATTATGTCACTCGACCACTTTAACGTATATAGTTATATCTCTAAAAGAAAATTAGAGTTTTGAGTTAAACTTATTCGATATCCCATTGACGTCACGAAGAGTATTTTAATGACTAAAGATTGAATCTTTGAATGAAATTACCTCAAACAAGTTACCTATTAGGTCAGTAGACCTTTTTATTGTATAAAGATTGAATCTTTGAAAGAAAGTGAGAGTTTTGAGTTTAACTTATTCAAGTTACCTATGAAGTCGCAAAGAGTGTTTTAATGGCAAAAGATTGAATCTTTGAATAAAAATACCTCTATAAAGGTACCTATTATGTCATTAGACCTTTTTAAATTTCTAAAGATTGAATCTTTGAATGAAAATGAGAGTTTTGAGTCAAACTTATTCGAGATCCCTTTAACGTCCCGAAGAGTGTTTTAATGAGTAAAGATTGAATCTTTGAATGAAAATACCTCAATCAAGGTACCTACTATGTCAATAGACAATTTTAATGTATAAAGATTAAACCTTTGAAAGAAAATGAGAGTTTTGAGTTAAACTTATTCGAGATCCCCCTGACGTCACGAAGAGTGTTTTAATGAGCAAAGATTGAATCTTTGAAACAAATCACCTCAATCAAGGTACCGATTATGTCACTAGACCTTTTTAAGGTATAAAGATTGAATCTTGAAAGAGGATGAGAATTTTGAGTAAAACATATTCAAGTTCCCTTTGAGGACGCAAAGAGTGTTTTAATAAGTAAAGATTGAATCTTTGAATGAAAATACCTCAATCAAAGTACCTTTTATGTCACTAGACCATTTTAATGTATAAAGATAAAATCTTTGATAGAAAATAAGAGTTTTGAGTTAAACTTATTCGAGATTCTTTTGACGTCACGGAGAGTGTTTTAATGAGTAAGGTTTAAATCTTTGAATGAAATTACCTGAATCGAGGTACCTATTATGTCACTAGACCTTTTTAACGTATAAAGATTGAATCTTTGAAAGAAAATGATAGTTTTGAGTTTTACTTATTTGAGTGACGTATGGAGTTGCGAAGAGTGTTTTAGTGATTAAAGATCGAATCTTCGAATGAAAATACCTCAATAAAGGTACCTATATGTCAGTAGACCTTATTAACGTATAAAAATTGAATCTTTGAAAGAAAATGAGAGTTTTCAGTTGAACTAATTCGAGTTCCCTTTGACGTCCCGAAGAGTGTTTTAATGATCAAAGATTGAATCTTTGATTGAAAATACCTCCATCAAGGTTCCTATTATTTCACTAGACCATTTCAATGTACAAGGGTTGAATCTTTGAAAGAAAATGAGAGATTTGAGTTAAACTTGTTCGAGATCACTTCGACGTCACGAAGAGTGTTTTAACGAGTAAAGATTGAATCGTTGAATGAAATTACCTCAATCAAAGTATCTATTATGTCACGAGAACTTTTTAGTGTATCAAGATTGAATCTTTGTAAGAAAATGAGAGTTTTGAGTTTCACTTGTTCGAGTTACCTATGAAGTCGCGAAGGGTGTTTTTATAACTAAAGATTGAATCTTTGAATGAAAATGAGAGTTTCGAGAGAAACTTATTCGAGTTCCCTTTGACGTTCCGAAGAGTGTTTTAATGATCAAAGATTGAATCTTTGAATGAAAATACCTCAATCAAGGTACCTGTGATTTCACTAAACCATTTTAATGTGTAAAGATTGAATCTTTGAAAGAAAATGGGAGTTTTGAGTTAAACTTATTCGAGATCCCCTTGACATCACGAAGAGTGTTTTAATGAGAAAAGATTGAATCTTTGAATGAAATTACCTCAATCAGGGTACCTATTATGTCACTGGACCTTTTTAAATGTATAAAGGTCGAATCCTTTAAACAAAATGAGAGTTTTGAGTTAAATTTATTCGAGATCCCTTTGACGTCACGAAGAGTTTTTAATGAGTAAAGATTGAATGTTTGAATGAAATAACCTCAATCAAGATACCTATTTTGTCACTAGACCGTTTTAATGTATAAAGATTGAATCTCTGAAAGAAAATGAGAGTTTTGAGTTTAACTTCTCCGGGTCACGTGTGAAGTCCCGAAGAGTGTTTTAATGACCAAAGAATGAATCTTTGAACGAAAATACCTCGATCGAGGTACCTATTATGTCACTAGACCATTTTAATGTACAAAGATTAAATCTTTGTTAAGAAATGAGAGTTTTGAGTTAAACTTATTCGAGAACACTTCGACGTGACGAAGAGTGTTTTAATGAGTAAGGATTGAATCCTTGAATGAAATTACCTCAATCAAGGTTCCTAATCTGTCACTAGACCTTTTTAATGTATAAAGATTGAATCTTTGAAAGAAAATGAGAGTTTTGAGTTTAACTTATTCGGGTTACGCATGAAGTCGCGAGGAGTGTTTTAATGAGTAACGATTGAATCTTTGAATGAAAATACATCAAATCAAGGTACCTATTACGCCACTAGACCATTTTAATGTATAAAGATCAAATTTTTGAAAGAACACGGGAGTTTTGGGTTAAACTTATTCGTGATCCCTTTGACGTCTCGAAGAGTGTTTTAATGAGTAAAGATTGAATCTTTGAATGAAATTATCTCAATCAAGGTACTTTTTATGTCACTAGATGGTTTTAATTTATAAAGATTAAATCTTTCAACGAAAATGAGAGTTTCGAGTTAACTTTATTTGAGATCCCTTTGACGTCATGAAGAGTGTTTTAATGAGTAAAGACAAGATCATTGAATAAAATTAGCTTAATCAAGGTACCTACTAAGTCACTAGACCTTTTTAATGTATAGAGATGGAATCTTTGAAAGAAAATGAAAGTTTTGAGTTTAACTTATTCGAGTTACCTATGAAGTCGCGAAGGCCGTCTTAATGACTAAAGATTGAATGTTTGAATGAAAATACCTCAACAAAGGTGCTTATTATGTCACTGGACCATTTTAATGTATAAAGATTGAATCTTTGAAAGAAAATGAGAGTTTTGAGTTAAATTTATTCGAGTTCCCTTTGACGTCCCGAAGAGTGTTTTAATGAGTAAAGATTAAATCTTTGAATGAAAATACCTAAATCAAGGTACCTATTATGTCACTCGACCACTTTAACGTATATAGTTATATCTCTAAAAGAAAATTAGAGTTTTGAGTTAAACTTATTCGATATCCCATTGACGTCACGAAGAGTATTTTAATGACTAAAGATTGAATCTTTGAATGAAATTACCTCAAACAAGTTACCTATTAGGTCAGTAGACCTTTTTATTGTATAAAGATTGAATCTTTGAAAGAAAGTGAGAGTTTTGAGTTTAACTTATTCAAGTTACCTATGAAGTCGCAAAGAGTGTTTTAATGGCAAAAGATTGAATCTTTGAATAAAAATACCTCTATAAAGGTACCTATTATGTCATTAGACCTTTTTAAATTTCTAAAGATTGAATCTTTGAATGAAAATGAGAGTTTTGAGTCAAACTTATTCGAGATCCCTTTAACGTCCCGAAGAGTGTTTTAATGAGTAAAGATTGAATCTTTGAATGAAAATACCTCAATCAAGGTACCTACTATGTCAATAGACAATTTTAATGTATAAAGATTAAACCTTTGAAAGAAAATGAGAGTTTTGAGTTAAACTTATTCGAGATCCCCCTGACGTCACGAAGAGTGTTTTAATGAGCAAAGATTGAATCTTTGAAACAAATCACCTCAATCAAGGTACCGATTATGTCACTAGACCTTTTTAAGGTATAAAGATTGAATCTTGAAAGAGGATGAGAATTTTGAGTAAAACATATTCAAGTTCCCTTTGAGGACGCAAAGAGTGTTTTAATAAGTAAAGATTGAATCTTTGAATGAAAATACCTCAATCAAAGTACCTTTTATGTCACTAGACCATTTTAATGTATAAAGATAAAATCTTTGATAGAAAATAAGAGTTTTGAGTTAAACTTATTCGAGATTCTTTTGACGTCACGGAGAGTGTTTTAATGAGTAAGGTTTAAATCTTTGAATGAAATTACCTGAATCGAGGTACCTATTATGTCACTAGACCTTTTTAACGTATAAAGATTGAATCTTTGAAAGAAAATGATAGTTTTGAGTTTTACTTATTTGAGTGACGTATGGAGTTGCGAAGAGTGTTTTAGTGATTAAAGATCGAATCTTCGAATGAAAATACCTCAATAAAGGTACCTATATGTCAGTAGACCTTATTAACGTATAAAAATTGAATCTTTGAAAGAAAATGAGAGTTTTCAGTTGAACTAATTCGAGTTCCCTTTGACGTCCCGAAGAGTGTTTTAATGATCAAAGATTGAATCTTTGATTGAAAATACCTCCATCAAGGTTCCTATTATTTCACTAGACCATTTCAATGTACAAGGGTTGAATCTTTGAAAGAAAATGAGAGATTTGAGTTAAACTTGTTCGAGATCACTTCGACGTCACGAAGAGTGTTTTAACGAGTAAAGATTGAATCGTTGAATGAAATTACCTCAATCAAAGTATCTATTATGTCACGAGAACTTTTTAGTGTATCAAGATTGAATCTTTGTAAGAAAATGAGAGTTTTGAGTTTCACTTGTTCGAGTTACCTATGAAGTCGCGAAGGGTGTTTTTATAACTAAAGATTGAATCTTTGAATGAAAATGAGAGTTTCGAGAGAAACTTATTCGAGTTCCCTTTGACGTTCCGAAGAGTGTTTTAATGATCAAAGATTGAATCTTTGAATGAAAATACCTCAATCAAGGTACCTGTGATTTCACTAAACCATTTTAATGTGTAAAGATTGAATCTTTGAAAGAAAATGGGAGTTTTGAGTTAAACTTATTCGAGATCCCCTTGACATCACGAAGAGTGTTTTAATGAGAAAAGATTGAATCTTTGAATGAAATTACCTCAATCAGGGTACCTATTATGTCACTAGACCGTTTTAATGTATAAAGATTGAATCTCTGAAAGAAAATGAGAGTTTTGAGTTTAACTTCTCCGGGTCACGTGTGAAGTCCCGAAGAGTGTTTTAATGACCAAAGAATGAAACTTTGAACGAAAATACCTCGATCGAGGTACCTATTATGTCACTAGACCATTTTAATGTACAAAGATTAAATCTTTGTTAAGAAATGAGAGTTTTGAGTTAAACTTATTCGAGAACACTTCGACGTGACGAAGAGTGTTTTAATGAGTAAGGATTGAATCCTTGAATGAAATTACCTCCATCAAGGTTCCTAATCTGTCACTAGACCTTTTTAATGTATAAAGATTGAATCTTTGAAAGAAAATGAGAGTTTTGAGTTTAACTTATTCGGGTTACGCATGAAGTCGCGAGGAGTGTTTTAATGAGTAACGATTGAATCTTTGAATGAAAATACATCAAATCAAGGTACCTATTACGCCACTAGACCATTTTAATGTATAAAGATCAAATTTTTGAAAGAACACGGGAGTTTTGGGTTAAACTTATTTGTGATCCCTTTGACGTCTCGAAGAGTGTTTTAATGAGTAAAGATTGAATCTTTGAATGAAATTATCTCAATCAAGGTACTTTTTATGTCACTAGATGATTTTAATTTATAAAGATTAAATCTTTCAACGAAAATGAGAGTTTCGAGTTAACTTTATTTGAGATCCCTTTGACGTCATGAAGAGTGTTTTAATGAGTAAAGACAAGATCATTGAATAAAATTAGCTTAATCAAGGTACCTACTAAGTCACTAGACCTTTTTAATGTATAGAGATGGAATCTTTGAAAGAAAATGAAAGTTTTGAGTTTAACTTATTCGAGTTACCTATGAAGTCGCGAAGGCCGTCTTAATGACTAAAGATTGAATGTTTGAATGAAAATACCTCAACAAAGGTGCTTATTATGTCACTGGACCATTTTAATGTATAAAGATTGAATCTTTGAAAGAACATGAGATTTTTGAGTTAAATTTATTCGAGTTCCCTTTGACGTCCCGAAGAGTGTTTTAATGAGTAAAGATTAAATCTTTGAATGAAAATACCTAAATCATGGTACCTATTATGTCACTCGACCACTTTAACGTATATAGTTATATCTCTAAAAGAAAATTAGAGTTTTGAGTTAAACTTATTCGATATCCCATTGACGTCACGAAGAGTATTTTAATGACTAAAGATTGAATCTTTGAATGAAATTACCTCAAACAAGTTACCTATTAGGTCAGTAGACCTTTTTATTGTATAAAGATTGAATCTTTGAAAGAAAGTGAGAGTTTTGAGTTTAACTTATTCAAGTTACCTATGAAGTCGCAAAGAGTGTTTTAATGGCAAAAGATTGAATCTTTGAATAAAAATACCTCTATAAAGGTACCTATTATGTCATTAGACCTTTTTAAATTTCTAAAGATTGAATCTTTGAATGAAAATGAGAGTTTTGAGTCAAACTTATTCGAGATCCCTTTAACGTCCCGAAGAGTGTTTTAATGAGTAAAGATTGAATCTTTGAATGAAAATACCTCAATCAAGGTACCTACTATGTCAATAGACAATTTTAATGTATAAAGATTAAACCTTTGAAAGAAAATGAGAGTTTTGAGTTAAACTTATTCGAGATCCCCCTGACGTCACGAAGAGTGTTTTAATGAGCAAAGATTGAATCTTTGAAACAAATCACCTCAATCAAGGTACCGATTATGTCACTAGACCTTTTTAAGGTATAAAGATTGAATCTTGAAAGAGGATGAGAATTTTGAGTAAAACATATTCAAGTTCCCTTTGAGGACGCAAAGAGTGTTTTAATAAGTAAAGATTGAATCTTTGAATGAAAATACCTCAATCAAAGTACCTTTTATGTCACTAGACCATTTTAATGTATAAAGATAAAATCTTTGATAGAAAATAAGAGTTTTGAGTTAAACTTATTCGAGATTCTTTTGACGTCACGGAGAGTGTTTTAATGAGTAAGGTTTAAATCTTTGAATGAAATTACCTGAATCGAGGTACCTATTATGTCACTAGACCTTTTTAACGTATAAAGATTGAATCTTTGAAAGAAAATGATAGTTTTGAGTTTTACTTATTTGAGTGACGTATGGAGTTGCGAAGAGTGTTTTAGTGATTAAAGATCGAATCTTCGAATGAAAATACCTCAATAAAGGTACCTATATGTCAGTAGACCTTATTAACGTATAAAAATTGAATCTTTGAAAGAAAATGAGAGTTTTCAGTTGAACTAATTCGAGTTCCCTTTGACGTCCCGAAGAGTGTTTTAATGATCAAAGATTGAATCTTTGATTGAAAATACCTCCATCAAGGTTCCTATTATTTCACTAGACCATTTCAATGTACAAGGGTTGAATCTTTGAAAGAAAATGAGAGATTTGAGTTAAACTTGTTCGAGATCACTTCGACGTCACGAAGAGTGTTTTAACGAGTAAAGATTGAATCGTTGAATGAAATTACCTCAATCAAAGTATCTATTATGTCACGAGAACTTTTTAGTGTATCAAGATTGAATCTTTGTAAGAAAATGAGAGTTTTGAGTTTCACTTGTTCGAGTTACCTATGAAGTCGCGAAGAGTGTTTTTATAACTAAAGATTGAATCTTTGAATGAAAATGAGAGTTTCGAGAGAAACTTATTCGAGTTCCCTTTGACGTTCCGAAGAGTGTTTTAATGATCAAAGATTGAATCTTTGAATGAAAATACCTCAATCAAGGTACCTGTGATTTCACTAAACCATTTTAATGTGTAAAGATTGAATCTTTGAAAGAAAATGGGAGTTTTGAGTTAAACTTATTCGAGATCCCCTTGACATCACGAAGAGTGTTTTAATGAGAAAAGATTGAATCTTTGAATGAAATTACCTCAATCAGGGTACCTATTATGTCACTGGACCTTTTTAAATGTATAAAGGTCGAATCCTTTAAACAAAATAAGAGTTTTGAGTTAAATTTATTCGAGATCCCTTTGACGTCACGAAGAGTTTTTAATGAGTAAAGATTGAATGTTTGAATGAAATAACCTCAATCAAGATACCTATTTTGTCACTAGACCGTTTTAATGTATAAAGATTGAATCTCTGAAAGAAAATGAGAGTTTTGAGTTTAACTTCTCCGGGTCACGTGTGAAGTCCCGAAGAGTGTTTTAATGACCAAAGAATGAAACTTTGAACGAAAATACCTCGATCGAGGTACCTATTATGTCACTAGACCATTTTAATGTACAAAGATTAAATCTTTGTTAAGAAATGAGAGTTTTGAGTTAAACTTATTCGAGAACACTTCGACGTGACGAAGAGTGTTTTAATGAGTAAGGATTGAATCCTTGAATGAAATTACCTCCATCAAGGTTCCTAATCTGTCACTAGACCTTTTTAATGTATAAAGATTGAATCTTTGAAAGAAAATGAGAGTTTTGAGTTTAACTTATTCGGGTTACGCATGAAGTCGCGAGGAGTGTTTTAATGAGTAACGATTGAATCTTTGAATGAAAATACATCAAATCAAGGTACCTATTACGCCACTAGACCATTTTAATGTATAAAGATCAAATTTTTGAAAGAACACGGGAGTTTTGGGTTAAACTTATTCGTGATCCCTTTGACGTCTCGAAGAGTGTTTTAATGAGTAAAGATAGAATCTTTGAATGAAATTATCTCAATCAAGGTACTTTTTATGTCACTAGATGATTTTAATTTATAAAGATTAAATCTTTCAACGAAAATGAGAGTTTCGAGTTAACTTTATTTGAGATCCCTTTGACGTCATGAAGAGTGTTTTAATGAGTAAAGACAAGATCATTGAATAAAATTAGCTTAATCAAGGTACCTACTAAGTCACTAGACCTTTTTAATGTATAGAGATGGAATCTTTGAAAGAAAATGAAAGTTTTGAGTTTAACTTATTCGAGTTACCTATGAAGTCGCGAAGGCCGTCTTAATGACTAAAGATTGAATGTTTGAATGAAAATACCTCAACAAAGGTGCTTATTATGTCACTGGACCATTTTAATGTATAAAGATTGAATCTTTGAAAGAACATGAGAATTTTGAGTTAAATTTATTCGAGTTCCCTTTGACGTCCCGAAGAGTGTTTTAATGAGTAAAGATTAAATCTTTGAATGAAAATACCTAAATCAAGGTACCTATTATGTCACTCGACCACTTTAACGTATATAGTTATATCTCTAAAAGAAAATTAGAGTTTTGAGTTAAACTTATTCGATATCCCATTGACGTCACGAAGAGTATTTTAATGACTAAAGATTGAATCTTTGAATGAAATTACCTCAAACAAGTTACCTATTAGGTCAGTAGACCTTTTTATTGTATAAAGATTGAATCTTTGAAAGAAAGTGAGAGTTTTGAGTTTAACTTATTCAAGTTACCTATGAAGTCGCAAAGAGTGTTTTAATGGCAAAAGATTGAATCTTTGAATAAAAATACCTCTATAAAGGTACCTATTATGTCATTAGACCTTTTTAAATTTCTAAAGATTGAATCTTTGAATGAAAATGAGAGTTTTGAGTCAAACTTATTCGAGATCCCTTTAACGTCCCGAAGAGTGTTTTAATGAGTAAAGATTGAATCTTTGAATGAAAATACCTCAATCAAGGTACCTACTATGTCAATAGACAATTTTAATGTATAAAGATTAAACCTTTGAAAGAAAATGAGAGTTTTGAGTTAAACTTATTCGAGATCCCCCTGACGTCACGAAGAGTGTTTTAATGAGCAAAGATTGAATCTTTGAAACAAATCACCTCAATCAAGGTACCGATTATGTCACTAGACCTTTTTAAGGTATAAAGATTGAATCTTGAAAGAGGATGAGAATTTTGAGTAAAACATATTCAAGTTCCCTTTGAGGACGCAAAGAGTGTTTTAATAAGTAAAGATTGAATCTTTGAATGAAAATACCTCAATCAAAGTACCTTTTATGTCACTAGACCATTTTAATGTATAAAGATAAAATCTTTGATAGAAAATAAGAGTTTTGAGTTAAACTTATTCGAGATTCTTTTGACGTCACGGAGAGTGTTTTAATGAGTAAGGTTTAAATCTTTGAATGAAATTACCTGAATCGAGGTACCTATTATGTCACTAGACCTTTTTAACGTATAAAGATTGAATCTTTGAAAGAAAATGATAGTTTTGAGTTTTACTTATTTGAGTGACGTATGGAGTTGCGAAGAGTGTTTTAGTGATTAAAGATCGAATCTTCGAATGAAAATACCTCAATAAAGGTACCTATATGTCAGTAGACCTTATTAACGTATAAAAATTGAATCTTTGAAAGAAAATGAGAGTTTTCAGTTGAACTAATTCGAGTTCCCTTTGACGTCCCGAAGAGTGTTTTAATGATCAAAGATTGAATCTTTGATTGAAAATACCTCCATCAAGGTTCCTATTATTTCACTAGACCATTTCAATGTACAAGGGTTGAATCTTTGAAAGAAAATGAGAGATTTGAGTTAAACTTGTTCGAGATCACTTCGACGTCACGAAGAGTGTTTTAACGAGTAAAGATTGAATCGTTGAATGAAATTACCTCAATCAAAGTATCTATTATGTCACGAGAACTTTTTAGTGTATCAAGATTGAATCTTTGTAAGAAAATGAGAGTTTTGAGTTTCACTTGTTCGAGTTACCTATGAAGTCGCGAAGGGTGTTTTTATAACTAAAGATTGAATCTTTGAATGAAAATGAGAGTTTCGAGAGAAACTTATTCGAGTTCCCTTTGACGTTCCGAAGAGTGTTTTAATGATCAAAGATTGAATCTTTGAATGAAAATACCTCAATCAAGGTACCTGTGATTTCACTAAACCATTTTAATGTGTAAAGATTGAATCTTTGAAAGAAAATGGGAGTTTTGAGTTAAACTTATTCGAGATCCCCTTGACATCACGAAGAGTGTTTTAATGAGAAAAGATTGAATCTTTGAATGAAATTACCTCAATCAGGGTACCTATTATGTCACTGGACCTTTTTAAATGTATAAAGGTCGAATCCTTTAAACAAAATGAGAGTTTTGAGTTAAATTTATTCGAGATCCCTTTGACGTCACGAAGAGTTTTTAATGAGTAAAGATTGAATGTTTGAATGAAATAACCTCAATCAAGATACCTATTTTGTCACTAGACCGTTTTAATGTATAAAGATTGAATCTCTGAAAGAAAATGAGAGTTTTGAGTTTAACTTCTCCGGGTCACGTGTGAAGTCCCGAAGAGTGTTTTAATGACCAAAGAATGAATCTTTGAACGAAAATACCTCGATCGAGGTACCTATTATGTCACTAGACCATTTTAATGTACAAAGATTAAATCTTTGTTAAGAAATGAGAGTTTTGAGTTAAACTTATTCGAGAACACTTCGACGTGACGAAGAGTGTTTTAATGAGTAAGGATTGAATCCTTAAATGAAATTACCTCAATCAAGGTTCCTAATCTGTCACTAGACCTTTTTAATGTATAAAGATTGAATCTTTAAAAGAAAATGAGAGTTTTGAGTTTAACTTATTCGGGTTACGCATGAAGTCGCGAGGAGTGTTTTAATGAGTAACGATTGAATCTTTGAATGAAAATACATCAAATCAAGGTACCTATTACGCCACTAGACCATTTTAATGTATAAAGATCAAATTTTTGAAAGAACACGGGAGTTTTGGGTTAAACTTATTCGTGATCCCTTTGACGTCTCGAAGAGTGTTTTAATGAGTAAAGATTGAATCTTTGAATGAAATTATCTCAATCAAGGTACTTTTTATGTCACTAGATGGTTTTAATTTATAAAGATTAAATCTTTCAACGAAAATGAGAGTTTCGAGTTAACTTTATTTGAGATCCCTTTGACGTCATGAAGAGTGTTTTAATGAGTAAAGACAAGATCATTGAATAAAATTAACTTAATCAAGGTACCTACTAAGTCACTAGACCTTTTTAATGTATAGAGATGGAATCTTTGAAAGAAAATGAAAGTTTTGAGTTTAACTTATTCGAGTTACCTATGAAGTCGCGAAGGCCGTCTTAATGACTAAAGATTGAATGTTTGAATGAAAATACCTCAACAAAGGTGCTTATTATGTCACTGGACCATTTTAATGTATAAAGATTGAATCTTTGAAAGAAAATGAGAGTTTTGAGTTAAATTTATTCGAGTTCCCTTTGACGTCCCGAAGAGTGTTTTAATGAGTAAAGATTAAATCTTTGAATGAAAATACCTAAATCAAGGTACCTATTATGTCACTCGACCACTTTAACGTATATAGTTATATCTCTAAAAGAAAATTAGAGTTTTGAGTTAAACTTATTCGATATCCCATTGACGTCACGAAGAGTATTTTAATGACTAAAGATTGAATCTTTGAATGAAATTACCTCAAACAAGTTACCTATTAGGTCAGTAGACCTTTTTATTGTATAAAGATTGAATCTTTGAAAGAAAGTGAGAGTTTTGAGTTTAACTTATTCAAGTTACCTATGAAGTCGCAAAGAGTGTTTTAATGGCAAAAGATTGAATCTTTGAATAAAAATACCTCTATAAAGGTACCTATTATGTCATTAGACCTTTTTAAATTTCTAAAGATTGAATCTTTGAATGAAAATGAGAGTTTTGAGTCAAACTTATTCGAGATCCCTTTAACGTCCCGAAGAGTGTTTTAATGAGTAAAGATTGAATCTTTGAATGAAAATACCTCAATCAAGGTACCTACTATGTCAATAGACAATTTTAATGTATAAAGATTAAACCTTTGAAAGAAAATGAGAGTTTTGAGTTAAACTTATTCGAGATCCCCCTGACGTCACGAAGAGTGTTTTAATGAGCAAAGATTGAATCTTTGAAACAAATCACCTCAATCAAGGTACCGATTATGTCACTAGACCTTTTTAAGGTATAAAGATTGAATCTTGAAAGAGGATGAGAATTTTGAGTAAAACATATTCAAGTTCCCTTTGAGGACGCAAAGAGTGTTTTAATAAGTAAAGATTGAATCTTTGAATGAAAATACCTCAATCAAAGTACCTTTTATGTCACTAGACCATTTTAATGTATAAAGATAAAATCTTTGATAGAAAATAAGAGTTTTGAGTTAAACTTATTCGAGATTCTTTTGACGTCACGGAGAGTGTTTTAATGAGTAAGGTTTAAATCTTTGAATGAAATTACCTGAATCGAGGTACTTATTATGTCACTAGACCTTTTTAACGTATAAAGATTGAATCTTTGAAAGAAAATGATAGTTTTGAGTTTTACTTATTTGAGTGACGTATGGAGTTGCGAAGAGTGTTTTAGTGATTAAAGATCGAATCTTCGAATGAAAATACCTCAATAAAGGTACCTATATGTCAGTAGACCTTATTCACGTATAAAAATTGAATCTTTGAAAGAAAATGAGAGTTTTCAGTTGAACTAATTCGAGTTCCCTTTGACGTCCCGAAGAGTGTTTTAATGATCAAAGATTGAATCTTTGATTGAAAATACCTCCATCAAGGTTCCTATTATTTCACTAGACCATTTCAATGTACAAGGGTTGAATCTTTGAAAGAAAATGAGAGATTTGAGTTAAACTTGTTCGAGATCACTTCGACGTCACGAAGAGTGTTTTAACGAGTAAAGATTGAATCGTTGAATGAAATTACCTCAATCAAAGTATCTATTATGTCACGAGAACTTTTTAGTGTATCAAGATTGAATCTTTGTAAGAAAATGAGAGTTTTGAGTTTCACTTGTTCGAGTTACCTATGAAGTCGCGAAGAGTGTTTTTATAACTAAAGATTGAATCTTTGAATGAAAATGAGAGTTTCGAGAGAAACTTATTCGAGTTCCCTTTGACGTTCCGAAGAGTGTTTTAATGATCAAAGATTGAATCTTTGAATGAAAATACCTCAATCAAGGTACCTGTGATTTCACTAAACCATTTTAATGTGTAAAGATTGAATCTTTGAAAGAAAATGGGAGTTTTGAGTTAAACTTATTCGAGATCCCCTTGACATCACGAAGAGTGTTTTAATGAGAAAAGATTGAATCTTTGAATGAAATTACCTCAATCAGGGTACCTATTATGTCACTGGACCTTTTTAAATGTATAAAGGTCGAATCCTTTAAACAAAATAAGAGTTTTGAGTTAAATTTATTCGAGATCCCTTTGACGTCACGAAGAGTTTTTAATGAGTAAAGATTGAATGTTTGAATGAAATAACCTCAATCAAGATACCTATTTTGTCACTAGACCGTTTTAATGTATAAAGATTGAATCTCTGAAAGAAAATGAGAGTTTTGAGTTTAACTTCTCCGGGTCACGTGTGAAGTCCCGAAGAGTGTTTTAATGACCAAAGAATGAAACTTTGAACGAAAATACCTCGATCGAGGTACCTATTATGTCACTAGACCATTTTAATGTACAAAGATTAAATCTTTGTTAAGAAATGAGAGTTTTGAGTTAAACTTATTCGAGAACACTTCGACGTGACGAAGAGTGTTTTAATGAGTAAGGATTGAATCCTTGAATGAAATTACCTCCATCAAGGTTCCTAATCTGTCACTAGACCTTTTTAATGTATAAAGATTGAATCTTTGAAAGAAAATGAGAGTTTTGAGTTTAACTTATTCGGGTTACGCATGAAGTCGCGAGGAGTGTTTTAATGAGTAACGATTGAATCTTTGAATGAAAATACATCAAATCAAGGTACCTATTACGCCACTAGACCATTTTAATGTATAAAGATCAAATTTTTGAAAGAACACGGGAGTTTTGGGTTAAACTTATTCGTGATCCCTTTGACGTCTCGAAGAGTGTTTTAATGAGTAAAGATTGAATCTTTGAATGAAATTATCTCAATCAAGGTACTTTTTATGTCACTAGATGATTTTAATTTATAAAGATTAAATCTTTCAACGAAAATGAGAGTTTCGAGTTAACTTTATTTGAGATCCCTTTGACGTCATGAAGAGTGTTTTAATGAGTAAAGACAAGATCATTGAATAAAATTAGCTTAATCAAGGTACCTACTAAGTCACTAGACCTTTTTAATGTATAGAGATGGAATCTTTGAAAGAAAATGAAAGTTTTGAGTTTAACTTATTCGAGTTACCTATGAAGTCGCGAAGGCCGTCTTAATGACTAAAGATTGAATGTTTGAATGAAAATACCTCAACAAAGGTGCTTATTATGTCACTGGACCATTTTAATGTATAAAGATTGAATCTTTGAAAGAACATGAGAGTTTTGAGTTAAATTTATTCGAGTTCCCTTTGACGTCCCGAAGAGTGTTTTAATGAGTAAAGATTAAATCTTTGAATGAAAATACCTAAATCAAGGTACCTATTATGTCACTCGACCACTTTAACGTATATAGTTATATCTCTAAAAGAAAATTAGAGTTTTGAGTTAAACTTATTCGATATCCCATTGACGTCACGAAGAGTATTTTAATGACTAAAGATTGAATCTTTGAATGAAATTACCTCAAACAAGTTACCTATTAGGTCAGTAGACCTTTTTATTATATAAAGATTGAATCTTTGAAAGAAAGTGAGAGTTTTGAGTTTAACTTATTCAAGTTACCTATGAAGTCGCAAAGAGTGTTTTAATGGCAAAAGATTGAATCTTTCAATAAAAATACCTCTATAAAGGTACCTATTATGTCATTAGACCTTTTTAAATTTCTAAAGATTGAATCTTTGAATGAAAATGAGAGTTTTGAGTCAAACTTATTCGAGATCCCTTTAACGTCCCGAAGAGTGTTTTAATGAGTAAAGATTGAATCTTTGAATGAAAATACCTCAATCAAGGTACCTACTATGTCAATAGACAATTTTAATGTATAAAGATTAAACCTTTGAAAGAAAATGAGAGTTTTGAGTTAAACTTATTCGAGATCCCCCTGACGTCACGAAGAGTGTTTTAATGAGCAAAGATTGAATCTTTGAAACAAATCACCTCAATCAAGGTACCGATTATGTCACTAGACCTTTTTAAGGTATAAAGATTGAATCTTGAAAGAGGATGAGAATTTTGAGTAAAACATATTCAAGTTCCCTTTGAGGACGCAAAGAGTGTTTTAATAAGTAAAGATTGAATCTTTGAATGAAAATACCTCAATCAAAGTACCTTTTATGTCACTAGACCATTTTAATGTATAAAGATAAAATCTTTGATAGAAAATAAGAGTTTTGAGTTAAACTTATTCGAGATTCTTTTGACGTCACGGAGAGTGTTTTAATGAGTAAGGTTTAAATCTTTGAATGAAATTACCTGAATCGAGGTACCTATTATGTCACTAGACCTTTTTAACGTATAAAGATTGAATCTTTGAAAGAAAATGATAGTTTTGAGTTTTACTTATTTGAGTGACGTATGGAGTTGCGAAGAGTGTTTTAGTGATTAAAGATCGAATCTTCGAATGAAAATACCTCAATAAAGGTACCTATATGTCAGTAGACCTTATTCACGTATAAAAATTGAATCTTTGAAAGAAAATGAGAGTTTTCAGTTGAACTAATTCGAGTTCCCTTTGACGTCCCGAAGAGTGTTTTAATGATCAAAGATTGAATCTTTGATTGAAAATACCTCCATCAAGGTTCCTATTATTTCACTAGACCATTTCAATGTACAAGGGTTGAATCTTTGAAAGAAAATGAGAGATTTGAGTTAAACTTGTTCGAGATCACTTCGACGTCACGAAGAGTGTTTTAACGAGTAAAGATTGAATCGTTGAATGAAATTACCTCAATCAAAGTATCTATTATGTCACGAGAACTTTTTAGTGTATCAAGATTGAATCTTTGTAAGAAAATGAGAGTTTTGAGTTTCACTTGTTCGAGTTACCTATGAAGTCGCGAAGAGTGTTTTTATAACTAAAGATTGAATCTTTGAATGAAAATGAGAGTTTCGAGAGAAACTTATTCGAGTTCCCTTTGACGTTCCGAAGAGTGTTTTAATGATCAAAGATTGAATCTTTGAATGAAAATACCTCAATCAAGGTACCTGTGATTTCACTAAACCATTTTAATGTGTAAAGATTGAATCTTTGAAAGAAAATGGGAGTTTTGAGTTAAACTTATTCGAGATCCCCTTGACATCACGAAGAGTGTTTTAATGAGAAAAGATTGAATCTTTGAATGAAATTACCTCAATCAGGGTACCTATTATGTCACTGGACCTTTTTAAATGTATAAAGGTCGAATCCTTTAAACAAAATAAGAGTTTTGAGTTAAATTTATTCGAGATCCCTTTGACGTCACGAAGAGTTTTTAATGAGTAAAGATTGAATGTTTGAATGAAATAACCTCAATCAAGATACCTATTTTGTCACTAGACCGTTTTAATGTATAAAGATTGAATCTCTGAAAGAAAATGAGAGTTTTGAGTTTAACTTCTCCGGGTCACGTGTGAAGTCCCGAAGAGTGTTTTAATGACCAAAGAATGAAACTTTGAACGAAAATACCTCGATCGAGGTACCTATTATGTCACTAGACCATTTTAATGTACAAAGATTAAATCTTTGTTAAGAAATGAGAGTTTTGAGTTAAACTTATTCGAGAACACTTCGACGTGACGAAGAGTGTTTTAATGAGTAAGGATTGAATCCTTGAATGAAATTACCTCCATCAAGGTTCCTAATCTGTCACTAGACCTTTTTAATGTATAAAGATTGAATCTTTGAAAGAAAATGAGAGTTTTGAGTTTAACTTATTCGGGTTACGCATGAAGTCGCGAGGAGTGTTTTAATGAGTAACGATTGAATCTTTGAATGAAAATACATCAAATCAAGGTACCTATTACGCCACTAGACCATTTTAATGTATAAAGATCAAATTTTTGAAAGAACACGGGAGTTTTGGGTTAAACTTATTCGTGATCCCTTTGACGTCTCGAAGAGTGTTTTAATGAGTAAAGATTGAATCTTTGAATGAAATTATCTCAATCAAGGTACTTTTTATGTCACTAGATGATTTTAATTTATAAAGATTAAATCTTTCAACGAAAATGAGAGTTTCGAGTTAACTTTATTTGAGATCCCTTTGACGTCATGAAGAGTGTTTTAATGAGTAAAGACAAGATCATTGAATAAAATTAGCTTAATCAAGGTACCTACTAAGTCACTAGACCTTTTTAATGTATAGAGATGGAATCTTTGAAAGAAAATGAAAGTTTTGAGTTTAACTTATTCGAGTTACCTATGAAGTCGCGAAGGCCGTCTTAATGACTAAAGATTGAATGTTTGAATGAAAATACCTCAACAAAGGTGCTTATTATGTCACTGGACCATTTTAATGTATAAAGATTGAATCTTTGAAAGAACATGAGAGTTTTGAGTTAAATTTATTCGAGTTCCCTTTGACGTCCCGAAGAGTGTTTTAATGAGTAAAGATTAAATCTTTGAATGAAAATACCTAAATCAAGGTACCTATTATGTCACTCGACCACTTTAACGTATATAGTTATATCTCTAAAAGAAAATTAGAGTTTTGAGTTAAACTTATTCGATATCCCATTGACGTCACGAAGAGTATTTTAATGACTAAAGATTGAATCTTTGAATGAAATTACCTCAAACAAGTTACCTATTAGGTCAGTAGACCTTTTTATTGTATAAAGATTGAATCTTTGAAAGAAAGTGAGAGTTTTGAGTTTAACTTATTCAAGTTACCTATGAAGTCGCAAAGAGTGTTTTAATGGCAAAAGATTGAATCTTTCAATAAAAATACCTCTATAAAGGTACCTATTATGTCATTAGACCTTTTTAAATTTCTAAAGATTGAATCTTTGAATGAAAATGAGAGTTTTGAGTCAAACTTATTCGAGATCCCTTTAACGTCCCGAAGAGTGTTTTAATGAGTAAAGATTGAATCTTTGAATGAAAATACCTCAATCAAGGTACCTACTATGTCAATAGACAATTTTAATGTATAAAGATTAAACCTTTGAAAGAAAATGAGAGTTTTGAGTTAAACTTATTCGAGATCCCCCTGACGTCACGAAGAGTGTTTTAATGAGCAAAGATTGAATCTTTGAAACAAATCACCTCAATCAAGGTACCGATTATGTCACTAGACCTTTTTAAGGTATAAAGATTGAATCTTGAAAGAGGATGAGAATTTTGAGTAAAACATATTCAAGTTCCCTTTGAGGACGCAAAGAGTGTTTTAATAAGTAAAGATTGAATCTTTGAATGAAAATACCTCAATCAAAGTACCTTTTATGTCACTAGACCATTTTAATGTATAAAGATAAAATCTTTGATAGAAAATAAGAGTTTTGAGTTAAACTTATTCGAGATTCTTTTGACGTCACGGAGAGTGTTTTAATGAGTAAGGTTTAAATCTTTGAATGAAATTACCTGAATCGAGGTACCTATTATGTCACTAGACCTTTTTAACGTATAAAGATTGAATCTTTGAAAGAAAATGATAGTTTTGAGTTTTACTTATTTGAGTGACGTATGGAGTTGCGAAGAGTGTTTTAGTGATTAAAGATCGAATCTTCGAATGAAAATACCTCAATAAAGGTACCTATATGTCAGTAGACCTTATTCACGTATAAAAATTGAATCTTTGAAAGAAAATGAGAGTTTTCAGTTGAACTAATTCGAGTTCCCTTTGACGTCCCGAAGAGTGTTTTAATGATCAAAGATTGAATCTTTGATTGAAAATACCTCCATCAAGGTTCCTATTATTTCACTAGACCATTTCAATGTACAAGGGTTGAATCTTTGAAAGAAAATGAGAGATTTGAGTTAAACTTGTTCGAGATCACTTCGACGTCACGAAGAGTGTTTTAACGAGTAAAGATTGAATCGTTGAATGAAATTACCTCAATCAAAGTATCTATTATGTCACGAGAACTTTTTAGTGTATCAAGATTGAATCTTTGTAAGAAAATGAGAGTTTTGAGTTTCACTTGTTCGAGTTACCTATGAAGTCGCGAAGAGTGTTTTTATAACTAAAGATTGAATCTTTGAATGAAAATGAGAGTTTCGAGAGAAACTTATTCGAGTTCCCTTTGACGTTCCGAAGAGTGTTTTAATGATCAAAGATTGAATCTTTGAATGAAAATACCTCAATCAAGGTACCTGTGATTTCACTAAACCATTTTAATGTGTAAAGATTGAATCTTTGAAAGAAAATGGGAGTTTTGAGTTAAACTTATTCGAGATCCCCTTGACATCACGAAGAGTGTTTTAATGAGAAAAGATTGAATCTTTGAATGAAATTACCTCAATCAGGGTACCTATTATGTCACTGGACCTTTTTAAATGTATAAAGGTCGAATCCTTTAAACAAAATAAGAGTTTTGAGTTAAATTTATTCGAGATCCCTTTGACGTCACGAAGAGTTTTTATTGAGTAAAGATTGAATGTTTGAATGAAATAACCTCAATCAAGATACCTATTTTGTCACTAGACCGTTTTAATGTATAAAGATTGAATCTCTGAAAGAAAATGAGAGTTTTGAGTTTAACTTCTCCGGGTCACGTGTGAAGTCCCGAAGAGTGTTTTAATGACCAAAGAATGAAACTTTGAACGAAAATACCTCGATCGAGGTACCTATTATGTCACTAGACCATTTTAATGTACAAAGATTAAATCTTTGTTAAGAAATGAGAGTTTTGAGTTAAACTTATTCGAGAACACTTCGACGTGACGAAGAGTGTTTTAATGAGTAAGGATTGAATCCTTGAATGAAATTACCTCCATCAAGGTTCCTAATCTGTCACTAGACCTTTTTAATGTATAAAGATTGAATCTTTGAAAGAAAATGAGAGTTTTGAGTTTAACTTATTCGGGTTACGCATGAAGTCGCGAGGAGTGTTTTAATGAGTAACGATTGAATCTTTGAATGAAAATACATCAAATCAAGGTACCTATTACGCCACTAGACCATTTTAATGTATAAAGATCAAATTTTTGAAAGAACACGGGAGTTTTGGGTTAAACTTATTCGTGATCCCTTTGACGTCTCGAAGAGTGTTTTAATGAGTAAAGATTGAATCTTTGAATGAAATTATCTCAATCAAGGTACTTTTTATGTCACTAGATGATTTTAATTTATAAAGATTAAATCTTTCAACGAAAATGAGAGTTTCGAGTTAACTTTATTTGAGATCCCTTTGACGTCATGAAGAGTGTTTTAATGAGTAAAGACAAGATCATTGAATAAAATTAGCTTAATCAAGGTACCTACTAAGTCACTAGACCTTTTTAATGTATAGAGATGGAATCTTTGAAAGAAAATGAAAGTTTTGAGTTTAACTTATTCGAGTTACCTATGAAGTCGCGAAGGCCGTCTTAATGACTAAAGATTGAATGTTTGAATGAAAATACCTCAACAAAGGTGCTTATTATGTCACTGGACCATTTTAATGTATAAAGATTGAATCTTTGAAAGAACATGAGAGTTTTGAGTTAAATTTATTCGAGTTCCCTTTGACGTCCCGAAGAGTGTTTTAATGAGTAAAGATTAAATCTTTGAATGAAAATACCTAAATCAAGGTACCTATTATGTCACTCGACCACTTTAACGTATATAGTTATATCTCTAAAAGAAAATTAGAGTTTTGAGTTAAACTTATTCGATATCCCATTGACGTCACGAAGAGTATTTTAATGACTAAAGATTGAATCTTTGAATGAAATTACCTCAAACAAGTTACCTATTAGGTCAGTAGACCTTTTTATTGTATAAAGATTGAATCTTTGAAAGAAAGTGAGAGTTTTGAGTTTAACTTATTCAAGTTACCTATGAAGTCGCAAAGAGTGTTTTAATGGCAAAAGATTGAATCTTTCAATAAAAATACCTCTATAAAGGTACCTATTATGTCATTAGACCTTTTTAAATTTCTAAAGATTGAATCTTTGAATGAAAATGAGAGTTTTGAGTCAAACTTATTCGAGATCCCTTTAACGTCCCGAAGAGTGTTTTAATGAGTAAAGATTGAATCTTTGAATGAAAATACCTCAATCAAGGTACCTACTATGTCAATAGACAATTTTAATGTATAAAGATTAAACCTTTGAAAGAAAATGAGAGTTTTGAGTTAAACTTATTCGAGATCCCCCTGACGTCACGAAGAGTGTTTTAATGAGCAAAGATTGAATCTTTGAAACAAATCACCTCAATCAAGGTACCGATTATGTCACTAGACCTTTTTAAGGTATAAAGATTGAATCTTGAAAGAGGATGAGAATTTTGAGTAAAACATATTCAAGTTCCCTTTGAGGACGCAAAGAGTGTTTTAATAAGTAAAGATTGAATCTTTGAATGAAAATACCTCAATCAAAGTACCTTTTATGTCACTAGACCATTTTAATGTATAAAGATAAAATCTTTGATAGAAAATAAGAGTTTTGAGTTAAACTTATTCGAGATTCTTTTGACGTCACGGAGAGTGTTTTAATGAGTAAGGTTTAAATCTTTGAATGAAATTACCTGAATCGAGGTACCTATTATGTCACTAGACCTTTTTAACGTATAAAGATTGAATCTTTGAAAGAAAATGATAGTTTTGAGTTTTACTTATTTGAGTGACGTATGGAGTTGCGAAGAGTGTTTTAGTGATTAAAGATCGAATCTTCGAATGAAAATACCTCAATAAAGGTACCTATATGTCAGTAGACCTTATTAACGTATAAAAATTGAATCTTTAAAAGAAAATGAGAGTTTTCAGTTGAACTAATTCGAGTTCCCTTTGACGTCCCGAAGAGTGTTTTAATGATCAAAGATTGAATCTTTGATTGAAAATACCTCCATCAAGGTTCCTATTATTTCACTAGACCATTTCAATGTACAAGGGTTGAATCTTTGAAAGAAAATGAGAGATTTGAGTTAAACTTGTTCGAGATCACTTCGACGTCACGAAGAGTGTTTTAACGAGTAAAGATTGAATCGTTGAATGAAATTACCTCAATCAAAGTATCTATTATGTCACGAGAACTTTTTAGTGTATCAAGATTGAATCTTTGTAAGAAAATGAGAGTTTTGAGTTTCACTTGTTCGAGTTACCTATGAAGTCGCGAAGGGTGTTTTTATAACTAAAGATTGAATCTTTGAATGAAAATGAGAGTTTCGAGAGAACCTTATTCGAGTTCCCTTTGACGTTCCGAAGAGTGTTTTAATGATCAAAGATTGAATCTTTGAATGAAAATACCTCAATCAAGGTACCTGTGATTTCACTAAACCATTTTAATGTGTAAAGATTGAATCTTTGAAAGAAAATGGGAGTTTTGAGTTAAACTTATTCGAGATCCCCTTGACATCACGAAGAGTGTTTTAATGAGAAAAGATTGAATCTATGAATGAAATTACCTCAATCAGGGTACCTATTATGTCACTGGACCTTTTTAAATGTATAAAGGTCGAATCCTTTAAACAAAATGAGAGTTTTGAGTTAAATTTATTCGAGATCCCTTTGACGTCACGAAGAGTTTTTAATGAGTAAAGATTGAATGTTTGAATGAAATAACCTCAATCAAGATACCTATTTTGTCACTAGACCGTTTTAATGTATAAAGATTGAATCTCTGAAAGAAAATGAGAGTTTTGAGTTTAACTTCTCCGGGTCACGTGTGAAGTTCCGAAGAGTGTTTTAATGACCAAAGAATGAATCTTTGAACGAAAATACCTCGATCGAGGTACCTATTATGTCACTAGACCATTTTAATGTACAAAGATTAAATCTTTGTTAAGAAATGAGAGTTTTGAGTTAAACTTATTCGAGAACACTTCGACGTGACGAAGAGTGTTTTAATGAGTAAGGATTGAATCCTTGAATGAAATTACCTCAATCAAGGTTCCTAATCTGTCACTAGACCTTTTTAATGTATAAAGATTGAATCTTTGAAAGAAAATGAGAGTTTTGAGTTTAACTTATTCGGGTTACGCATGAAGTCGCGAGGAGTGTTTTAATGAGTAATGATTGAATCTTTGAATGAAAATACATCAAATCAAGGTACCTATTACGCCACTAGACCATTTTAATGTATAAAGATCAAATTTTTGAAAGAACACGGGAGTTTTGGGTTAAACTTATTCGTGATCCCTTTGACGTCTCGAAGAGTGTTTTAATGAGTAAAGATTGAATCTTTGAATGAAATTATCTCAATCAAGGTACTTTTTATGTCACTAGATGATTTTAATTTATAAAGATTAAATCTTTCAACGAAAATGAGAGTTTCGAGTTAACTTTATTTGAGATCCCTTTGACGTCATGAAGAGTGTTTTAATGAGTAAAGACAAGATCATTGAATAAAATTAGCTTAATCAAGGTACCTACTAAGTCACTAGACCTTTTTAATGTATAGAGATGGAATCTTTGAAAGAAAATGAAAGTTTTGAGTTTAACTTATTCGAGTTACCTATGAAGTCGCGAAGGCCGTCTTAATGACTAAAGATTGAATGTTTGAATGAAAATACCTCAACAAAGGTGCTTATTATGTCACTGGACCATTTTAATGTATAAAGATTGAATCTTTGAAAGAAAATGAGAGTTTTGAGTTAAATTTATTCGAGTTCCCTTTGACGTTCCGAAGAGTGTTTTAATGAGTAAAGATTAAATCTTTGAATGAAAATACCTAAATCAAGGTACCTATTATGTCACTCGACCACTTTAACGTATATAGTTATATCTCTAAAAGAAAATTAGAGTTTTGAGTTAAACTTATTCGATATCCCATTGACGTCACGAAGAGTATTTTAATGACTAAAGATTGAATCTTTGAATGAAATTACCTCAAACAAGTTACCTATTAGGTCAGTAGACCTTTTTATTGTATAAAGATTGAATCTTTGAAAGAAAGTGAGAGTTTTGAGTTTAACTTATTCAAGTTACCTATGAAGTCGCAAAGAGTGTTTTAATGGCAAAAGATTGAATCTTTGAATAAAAATACCTCTATAAAGGTACCTATTATGTCATTAGACCTTTTTAAATTTCTAAAGATTGAATCTTTGAATGAAAATGAGAGTTTTGAGTCAAACTTATTCGAGATCCCTTTAACGTCCCGAAGAGTGTTTTAATGAGTAAAGATTGAATCTTTGAATGAAAATACCTCAATCAAGGTACCTACTATGTCAATAGACAATTTTAATGTATAAAGATTAAACCTTTGAAAGAAAATGAGAGTTTTGAGTTAAACTTATTCGAGATCCCCCTGACGTCACGAAGAGTGTTTTAATGAGCAAAGATTGAATCTTTGAAACAAATCACCTCAATCAAGGTACCGATTATGTCACTAGACCTTTTTATGGTATAAAGATTGAATCTTGAAAGAGGATGAGAATTTTGAGTAAAACATATTCAAGTTCCCTTTGAGGACGCAAAGAGTGTTTTAATAAGTAAAGATTGAATCTTTGAATGAAAATACCTCAATCAAAGTACCTTTTATGTCACTAGACCATTTTAATGTATAAAGATAAAATCTTTGATAGAAAATAAGAGTTTTGAGTTAAACTTATTCGAGATTCTTTTGACGTCACGGAGAGTGTTTTAATGAGTAAGGTTTAAATCTTTGAATGAAATTACCTGAATCGAGGTACCTATTATGTCACTAGACCTTTTTAACGTATAAAGATTGAATCTTTGAAAGAAAATGATAGTTTTGAGTTTTACTTATTTGAGTGACGTATGGAGTTGCGAAGAGTGTTTTAGTGATTAAAGATCGAATCTTCGAATGAAAATACCTCAATAAAGGTACCTATATGTCAGTAGACCTTATTAACGTATAAAAATTGAATCTTTAAAAGAAAATGAGAGTTTTCAGTTGAACTAATTCGAGTTCCCTTTGACGTCCCGAAGAGTGTTTTAATGATCAAAGATTGAATCTTTGATTGAAAATACCTCCATCAAGGTTCCTATTATTTCACTAGACCATTTCAATGTACAAGGGTTGAATCTTTGAAAGAAAATGAGAGATTTGAGTTAAACTTGTTCGAGATCACTTCGACGTCACGAAGAGTGTTTTAACGAGTAAAGATTGAATCGTTGAATGAAATTACCTCAATCAAAGTATCTATTATGTCACGAGAACTTTTTAGTGTATCAAGATTGAATCTTTGTAAGAAAATGAGAGTTTTGAGTTTCACTTGTTCGAGTTACCTATGAAGTCGCGAAGGGTGTTTTTATAACTAAAGATTGAATCTTTGAATGAAAATGAGAGTTTCGAGAGAAACTTATTCGAGTTCCCTTTGACGTTCCGAAGAGTGTTTTAATGATCAAAGATTGAATCTTTGAATGAAAATACCTCAATCAAGGTACCTGTGATTTCACTAAACCATTTTAATGTGTAAAGATTGAATCTTTGAAAGAAAATGGGAGTTTTGAGTTAAACTTATTCGAGATCCCCTTGACATCACGAAGAGTGTTTTAATGAGAAAAGATTGAATCTTTGAATGAAATTACCTCAATCAGGGTACCTATTATGTCACTGGACCTTTTTAAATGTATAAAGGTCGAATCCTTTAAACAAAATGAGAGTTTTGAGTTAAATTTATTCGAGATCCCTTTGACGTCACGAAGAGTTTTTAATGAGTAAAGATTGAATGTTTGAATGAAATAACCTCAATCAAGATACCTATTTTGTCACTAGACCGTTTTAATGTATAAAGATTGAATCTCTGAAAGAAAATGAGAGTTTTGAGTTTAACTTCTCCGGGTCACGTGTGAAGTCCCGAAGAGTGTTTTAATGACCAAAGAATGAATCTTTGAACGAAAATACCTCGATCGAGGTACCTATTATGTCACTAGACCATTTTAATGTACAAAGATTAAATCTTTGTTAAGAAATGAGAGTTTTGAGTTAAACTTATTCGAGAACACTTCGACGTGACGAAGAGTGTTTTAATGAGTAAGGATTGAATCCTTGAATGAAATTACCTCAATCAAGGTTCCTAATCTGTCACTAGACCTTTTTAATGTATAAAGATTGAATCTTTGAAAGAAAATGAGAGTTTTGAGTTTAACTTATTCGGGTTACGCATGAAGTCGCGAGGAGTGTTTTAATGAGTAACGATTGAATCTTTGAATGAAAATACATCAAATCAAGGTACCTATTACGCCACTAGACCATTTTAATGTATAAAGATCAAATTTTTGAAAGAACACGGGAGTTTTGGGTTAAACTTATTCGTGATCCCTTTGACGTCTCGAAGAGTGTTTTAATGAGTAAAGATTGAATCTTTGAATGAAATTATCTCAATCAAGGTACTTTTTATGTCACTAGATGATTTTAATTTATAAAGATTAAATCTTTCAACGAAAATGAGAGTTTCGAGTTAACTTTATTTGAGATCCCTTTGACGTCATGAAGAGTGTTTTAATGAGTAAAGACAAGATCATTGAATAAAATTAGCTTAATCAAGGTACCTACAAAGTCACTAGACCTTTTTAATGTATAGAGATGGAATCTTTGAAAGAAAATGAAAGTTTTGAGTTTAACTTATTCGAGTTACCTATGAAGTCGCGAAGGCCGTCTTAATGACTAAAGATTGAATGTTTGAATGAAAATACCTCAACAAAGGTGCTTATTATGTCACTGGACCATTTTAATGTATAAAGATTGAATCTTTGAAAGAAAATGAGAGTTTTGAGTTAAATTTATTCGAGTTCCCTTTGACGTCCCGAAGAGTGTTTTAATGAGTAAAGATTAAATCTTTGAATGAAAATACCTAAATCAAGGTACCTATTATGTCACTCGACCACTTTAACGTATATAGTTATATCTCTAAAAGAAAATTAGAGTTTTAAGTTAAACTTATTCGATATCCCATTGACGTCACGAAGAGTATTTTAATGACTAAAGATTGAATCTTTGAATGAAATTACCTCAAACAAGTTACCTATTAGGTCAGTAGACCTTTTTATTGTATAAAGATTGAATCTTTGAAAGAAAGTGAGAGTTTTGAGTTTAACTTATTCAAGTTACCTATGAAGTCGCAAAGAGTGTTTTAATGGCAAAAGATTGAATCTTTGAATAAAAATACCTCTATAAAGGTACCTATTATGTCATTAGACCTTTTTAAATTTCTAAAGATTGAATCTTTGAATGAAAATGAGAGTTTTGAGTCAAACTTATTCGAGATCCCTTTAACGTCCCGAAGAGTGTTTTAATGAGTAAAGATTGAATCTTTGAATGAAAATACCTCAATCAAGGTACCTACTATGTCAATAGACAATTTTAATGTATAAAGATTAAACCTTTGAAAGAAAATGAGAGTTTTGAGTTAAACTTATTCGAGATCCCCCTGACGTCACGAAGAGTGTTTTAATGAGCAAAGATTGAATCTTTGAAACAAATCACCTCAATCAAGGTACCGATTATGTCACTAGACCTTTTTATGGTATAAAGATTGAATCTTGAAAGAGGATGAGAATTTTGAGTAAAACATATTCAAGTTCCCTTTGAGGACGCAAAGAGTGTTTTAATAAGTAAAGATTGAATCTTTGAATGAAAATACCTCAATCAAAGTACCTTTTATGTCACTAGACCATTTTAATGTATAAAGATAAAATCTTTGATAGAAAATAAGAGTTTTGAGTTAAACTTATTCGAGATTCTTTTGACGTCACGGAGAGTGTTTTAATGAGTAAGGTTTAAATCTTTGAATGAAATTACCTGAATCGAGGTACCTATTATGTCACTAGACCTTTTTAACGTATAAAGATTGAATCTTTGAAAGAAAATGATAGTTTTGAGTTTTACTTATTTGAGTGACGTATGGAGTTGCGAAGAGTGTTTTAGTGATTAAAGATCGAATCTTCGAATGAAAATACCTCAATAAAGGTACCTATATGTCAGTAGACCTTATTAACGTATAAAAATTGAATCTTTAAAAGAAAATGAGAGTTTTCAGTTGAACTAATTCGAGTTCCCTTTGACGTCCCGAAGAGTGTTTTAATGATCAAAGATTGAATCTTTGATTGAAAATACCTCCATCAAGGTTCCTATTATTTCACTAGACCATTTCAATGTACAAGGGTTGAATCTTTGAAAGAAAATGAGAGATTTGAGTTAAACTTGTTCGAGATCACTTCGACGTCACGAAGAGTGTTTTAACGAGTAAAGATTGAATCGTTGAATGAAATTACCTCAATCAAAGTATCTATTATGTCACGAGAACTTTTTAGTGTATCAAGATTGAATCTTTGTAAGAAAATGAGAGTTTTGAGTTTCACTTGTTCGAGTTACCTATGAAGTCGCGAAGGGTGTTTTTATAACTAAAGATTGAATCTTTGAATGAAAATGAGAGTTTCGAGAGAAACTTATTCGAGTTCCCTTTGACGTTCCGAAGAGTGTTTTAATGATCAAAGATTGAATCTTTGAATGAAAATACCTCAATCAAGGTACCTGTGATTTCACTAAACCATTTTAATGTGTAAAGATTGAATCTTTGAAAGAAAATGGGAGTTTTGAGTTAAACTTATTCGAGATCCCCTTGACATCACGAAGAGTGTTTTAATGAGAAAAGATTGAATCTTTGAATGAAATTACCTCAATCAGGGTACCTATTATGTCACTGGACCTTTTTAAATGTATAAAGGTCGAATCCTTTAAACAAAATGAGAGTTTTGAGTTAAATTTATTCGAGATCCCTTTGACGTCACGAAGAGTTTTTAATGAGTAAAGATTGAATGTTTGAATGAAATAACCTCAATCAAGATACCTATTTTGTCACTAGACCGTTTTAATGTATAAAGATTGAATCTCTGAAAGAAAATGAGAGTTTTGAGTTTAACTTCTCCGGGTCACGTGTGAAGTCCCGAAGAGTGTTTTAATGACCAAAGAATGAATCTTTGAACGAAAATACCTCGATCGAGGTACCTATTATGTCACTAGACCATTTTAATGTACAAAGATTAAATCTTTGTTAAGAAATGAGAGTTTTGAGTTAAACTTATTCGAGAACACTTCGACGTGACGAAGAGTGTTTTAATGAGTAAGGATTGAATCCTTGAATGAAATTACCTCAATCAAGGTTCCTAATCTGTCACTAGACCTTTTTAATGTATAAAGATTGAATCTTTGAAAGAAAATGAGAGTTTTGAGTTTAACTTATTCGGGTTACGCATGAAGTCGCGAGGAGTGTTTTAATGAGTAACGATTGAATCTTTGAATGAAAATACATCAAATCAAGGTACCTATTACGCCACTAGACCATTTTAATGTATAAAGATCAAATTTTTGAAAGAACACGGGAGTTTTGGGTTAAACTTATTCGTGATCCCTTTGACGTCTCGAAGAGTGTTTTAATGAGTAAAGATTGAATCTTTGAATGAAATTATCTCAATCAAGGTACTTTTTATGTCACTAGATGATTTTAATTTATAAAGATTAAATCTTTCAACGAAAATGAGAGTTTCGAGTTAACTTTATTTGAGATCCCTTTGACGTCATGAAGAGTGTTTTAATGAGTAAAGACAAGATCATTGAATAAAATTAGCTTAATCAAGGTACCTACTAAGTGACTAGACCTTTTTAATGTATAGAGATGGAATCTTTGAAAGAAAATGAAAGTTTTGAGTTTAACTTATTCGAGTTACCTATGAAGTCGTGAAGGCCGTCTTAATGACTAAAGATTGAATGTTTGAATGAAAATACCTCAACAAAGGTGCTTATTATGTCACTGGACCCTTTTAATGTATAAAGATTGAATCTTTGAAAGAAAATGAGAGTTTTGAGTTAAATTTATTCGAGTTCCCTTTGACGTCCCGAAGAGTGTTTTAATGAGTAAAGACTAAATCTTTGAATGAAAATACCTAAATCAAGGTACCTATTATGTCACTCGACCACTTTAACGTATATAGTTATATCTCTAAAAGAAAATTAGAGTTTTGAGTTAAACTTATTCGATATCCCATTGACGTCACGAAGAGTATTTTAATGACTAAAGATTGAATCTTTGAATGAAATTACCTCAAACAAGTTACCTATTAGGTCAGTAGACCTTTTTATTGTATAAAGATTGAATCTTTGAAAGAAAGTGAGAGTTTTGAGTTTAACTTATTCAAGTTACCTATGAAGTCGCAAAGAGTGTTTTAATGGCAAAAGATTGAATCTTTGAATAAAAATACCTCTATAAAGGTACCTATTATGTCATTAGACCTTTTTAAATTTCTAAAGATTGAATCTTTGAATGAAAATGAGAGTTTTGAGTCAAACTTATTCGAGATCCCTTTAACGTCCCGAAGAGTGTTTTAATGACTAAAGATTGAATCTTTGAATGAAAATACCTCAATCAAGGTACCTACTATGTCAATAGACAATTTTAATGTATAAAGATTAAACCTTTGAAAGAAAATGAGAGTTTTGAGTTAAACTTATTCGAGATCCCCCTGACGTCACGAAGAGTGTTTTAATGAGCAAAGATTGAATCTTTGAAACAAATCACCTCAATCAAGGTACCGATTATGTCACTAGACCTTTTTATGGTATAAAGATTGAATCTTGAAAGAGGATGAGAATTTTGAGTAAAACATATTCAAGTTCCCTTTGAGGACGCAAAGAGTGTTTTAATAAGTAAAGATTGAATCTTTGAATGAAAATACCTCAATCAAAGTACCTTTTATGTCACTAGACCATTTTAATGTATAAAGATAAAATCTTTGATAGAAAATAAGAGTTTTGAGTTAAACTTATTCGAGATTCTTTTGACGTCACGGAGAGTGTTTTAATGAGTAAGGTTTAAATCTTTGAATGAAATTACCTGAATCGAGGTACCTATTATGTCACTAGACCTTTTTAACGTATAAAGATTGAATCTTTGAAAGAAAATGATAGTTTTGAGTTTTACTTATTTGAGTGACGTATGGAGTTGCGAAGAGTGTTTTAGTGATTAAAGATCGAATCTTCGAATGAAAATACCTCAATAAAGGTACCTATATGTCAGTAGACCTTATTAACGTATAAAAATTGAATCTTTAAAAGAAAATGAGAGTTTTCAGTTGAACTAATTCGAGTTCCCTTTGACGTCCCGAAGAGTGTTTTAATGATCAAAGATTGAATCTTTGATTGAAAATACCTCCATCAAGGTTCCTATTATTTCACTAGACCATTTCAATGTACAAGGGTTGAATCTTTGAAAGAAAATGAGAGATTTGAGTTAAACTTGTTCGAGATCACTTCGACGTCACGAAGAGTGTTTTAACGAGTAAAGATTGAATCGTTGAATGAAATTACCTCAATCAAAGTATCTATTATGTCACGAGAACTTTTTAGTGTATCAAGATTGAATCTTTGTAAGAAAATGAGAGTTTTGAGTTTCACTTGTTCGAGTTACCTATGAAGTCGCGAAGGGTGTTTTTATAACTAAAGATTGAATCTTTGAATGAAAATGAGAGTTTCGAGAGAAACTTATTCGAGTTCCTTTTGACGTTCCGAAGAGTGTTTTAATGATCAAAGATTGAATCTTTGAATGAAAATACCTCAATCAAGGTACCTGTGATTTCACTAAACCATTTTAATGTGTAAAGATTGAATCTTTGAAAGAAAATGGGAGTTTTGAGTTAAACTTATTCGAGATCCCCTTGACATCACGAAGAGTGTTTTAATGAGAAAAGATTGAATCTTTGAATGAAATTACCTCAATCAGGGTACCTATTATGTCACTGGACCTTTTTAAATGTATAAAGGTCGAATCCTTTAAACAAAATGAGAGTTTTGAGTTAAATTTATTCGAGATCCCTTTGACGTCACGAAGAGTTTTTAATGAGTAAAGATTGAATGTTTGAATGAAATAACCTCAATCAAGATACCTATTTTGTCACTAGACCGTTTTAATGTATAAAGATTGAATCTCTGAAAGAAAATGAGAGTTTTGAGTTTAACTTCTCCGGGTCACGTGTGAAGTCCCGAAGAGTGTTTTAATGACCAAAGAATGAATCTTTGAACGAAAATACCTCGATCGAGGTACCTATTATGTCACTAGACCATTTTAATGTACAAAGATTAAATCTTTGTTAAGAAATGAGAGTTTTGAGTTAAACTTATTCGAGAACACTTCGACGTGACGAAGAGTGTTTTAATGAGTAAGGATTGAATCCTTGAATGAAATTACCTCAATCAAGGTTCCTAATATGTCACTAGACCTTTTTAATGTATAAAGATTGAATCTTTGAAAGAAAATGAGAGTTTTGAGTTTAACTTATTCGGGTTACGCATGAAGTCGCGAGGAGTGTTTTAATGAGTAACGATTGAATCTTTGAATGAAAATACATCAAATCAAGGTACCTATTACGCCACTAGACCATTTTAATATATAAAGATCAAATTTTTGAAAGAACACGGGAGTTTTGGGTTAAACTTATTCGTGATCCCTTTGACGTCTCGAAGAGTGTTTTAATGAGTAAAGATTGAATCTTTGAATGAAATTATCTCAATCAAGGTACTTTTTATGTCACTAGATGATTTTAATTTATAAAGATTAAATCTTTCAACGAAAATGAGAGTTTCGAGTTAACTTTATTTGAGATCCCTTTGACGTCATGAAGAGTGTTTTAATGAGTAAAGACAAGATCATTGAATAAAATTAGCTTAATCAAGGTACCTACTAAGTCACTAGACCTTTTTAATGTATAGAGATGGAATCTTTGAAAGAAAATGAAAGTTTTGAGTTTAACTTATTCGAGTTACCTATGAAGTCGTGAAGGCCGTCTTAATGACTAAAGATTGAATGTTTGAATGAAAATACCTCAACAAAGGTGCTTATTATGTCACTGGACCATTTTAATGTATAAAGATTGAATCTTTGAAAGAGAATGAGAGTTTTGAGTGAAATTTATTCGAGTTCCCTTTGACGTCCCGAAGAGTGTTTTAATGAGTAAAGATTAAATCTTTGAATGAAAATACCTAAATCAAGGTACCTATTATGTCACTCGACCACTTTAACGTATATAGTTATATCTCTAAAAGAAAATTAGAGTTTTGAGTTAAACTTATTCGATATCCCATTGACGTCACGAAGAGTATTTTAATGACTAAAGATTGAATCTTTGAATGAAATTACCTCAAACAAGTTACCTATTAGGTCAGTAGACCTTTTTATTGTATAAAGATTGAATCTTTGAAAGAAAGTGAGAGTTTTGAGTTTAACTTATTCAAGTTACCTATGAAGTCGCAAAGAGTGTTTTAATGGCAAAAGATTGAATCTTTGAATAAAATTACCTCTATAAAGGTACCTATTATGTCATTAGACCTTTTTAAATTTCTAAAGATTGAATCTTTGAATGAAAATGAGAGTTTTGAGTCAAACTTATTCGAGATCCCTTTAACGTCCCGAAGAGTGTTTTAATGACTAAAGATTGAATCTTTGAATGAAAATACCTCAATCAAGGTACCTACTATGTCAATAGACAATTTTAATGTATAAAGATTAAACCTTTGAAAGAAAATGAGAGTTTTGAGTTAAACTTATTCGGGATCCCCCTGACGTCACGAAGAGTGTTTTAATGAGCAAAGATTGAATCTTTGAAACAAATCACCTCAATCAAGGTACCGATTATATCACTAGACCTTTTTAAGGTATAAAGATTGAATCTTGAAAGAGGATGAGAATTTTGAGTAAAACATATTCAAGTTCCCTTTGAGGACGCAAAGAGTGTTTTAATAAGTAAAAATTGAATCTTTGAATGAAAATACCTCAATCAAAGTACCTTTTATGTCACTAGACCATTTTAATGTATAAAGATAAAATCTTTGATAGAAAATAAGAGTTTTGAGTTAAACTTATTCGAGATTCTTTTGACGTCACGGAGAGTGTTTTAATGAGTAAGGTTTAAATCTTTGAATGAAATTACCTGAATCGAGGTACCTATTATGTCACTAGACCTTTTTAACGTATAAAGATTGAATCTTTGAAAGAAAATGATAGTTTTGAGTTTTACTTATTTGAGTGACGTATGGAGTTGCGAAGAGTGTTTTAGTGATTAAAGATCGAATCTTCGAATGAAAATACCTCAATAAAGGTACCTATATGTCAGTAGACCTTATTAACGTATAAAAATTGAATCTTTGAAAGAAAATGAGAGTTTTCAGTTGAACTAATTCGAGTTCCCTTTGACGTTTGGAAGAGTGTTTTAATGATCAAAGATTGAATCTTTAATTGAAAATACCTCCATCAAGGTTCCTATTATTTCACTAGACCGTTTCAATGTACAAGGGTTGAATCTTTGAAAGAAAATGAGAGATTTGAGTTAAACTTGTTCGAGATCACTTCGACGTCACGAAGAGTCTTTTAACGAGTAAAGATTGAATCGTTGAATGAAATTACCTCAATCAAAGTATCTATTATGTCACGAGAACTTTTTAGTGTATCAAGATTGAATCTTTGTAAGAAAATGAGAGTTTTGAGTTTCACTTCTTCGAGTTACCTATGAAGTCGCGAAGGGTGTTTTTATAACTAAAGATTGAATCTTTGAATGAAAATGAGAGTTTCGAGAGAAACTTATTCGAGTTCCCTTTGACGTTCCGAAGAGTGTTTTAATGATCAAAGATTGAATCTTTGAATGAAAATACCTCAATCAAGGTACCTGTGATTTCACTAAACCATTTTAATGTGTAAAGATTGAATCTTTGAAAGAAAATGGGAGTTTTGAGTTAAACTTATTCGAGATCCCCTTGACATCACGAAGAGTGTTTTAATGAGAAAAGATTGAATCTTTGAATGAAATTACCTCAATCAGGGTACCTATTATGTCACTGGACCTTTTTAAATGTATAAAGGTCGAATCCTTTAAACAAAATGAGAGTTTTGAGTTAAATTTATTCGAGATCCCTTTGACGTCACGAAGAGTTTTTAATGAGTAAAGATTGAATGTTTGAATGAAATAACCTCAATCAAGATACCTATTTTGTCACTAGACCGTTTTAATGTATAAAGATTGAATCTCTGAAAGAAAATGAGAGTTTTGAGTTTAACTTCTCCGGGTCACGTGTGAAGTCCCGAAGAGTGTTTTAATGACCAAAGAATGAATCTTTGAACGAAAATACCTCGATCGAGGTACCTATTATGTCACTAGACCATTTTAATGTACAAAGATTAAATCTTTGTTAAGAAATGAGAGTTTTGAGTTAAACTTATTCGAGAACACTTCGACGTGACGAAGAGTGTTTTAATGAGTAAGGATTGAATCCTTGAATGAAATTACCTCAATCAAGGTTCCTAATCTGTCACTAGACCTTTTTAATGTATAAAGATTGAATCTTTGAAAGAAAATGAGAGTTTTGAGTTTAACTTATTCGGGTTACGCATGAAGTCGCGAGGAGTGTTTTAATGAGTAACGATTGAATCTTTGAATGAAAATACATCAAATCAAGGTACCTATTACGCCACTAGACCATTTTAATATATAAAGATCAAATTTTTGAAAGAACACGGGAGTTTTGGGTTAAACTTATTCGTGATCCCTTTGACGTCTCGAAGAGTGTTTTAATGAGTAAAGATTGAATCTTTGAATGAAATTATCTCAATCAAGGTACTTTTTATGTCACTAGATGATTTTAATTTATAAAGATTAAATCTTTCAACGAAAATGAGAGTTTCGAGTTAACTTTATTTGAGATCCCTTTGACGTCATGAAGAGTGTTTTAATGAGTAAAGACAAGATCATTGAATAAAATTAGCTTAATCAAGGTACCTACTAAGTCACTAGACCTTTTTAATGTATAGAGATGGAATCTTTGAAAGAAAATGAAAGTTTTGAGTTTAACTTATTCGAGTTACCTATGAAGTCGCGAAGGCCGTCTTAATGACTAAAGATTGAATGTTTGAATGAAAATACCTCAACAAAGGTGCTTATTATGTCACTGGACCATTTTAATGTATAAAGATTGAATCTTTGAAAGAAAATGAGAGTTTTGAGTTAAATTTATTCGAGTTCCCTTTGACGTCCCGAAGAGTGTTTTAATGAGTAAAGATTAAATCTTTGAATGAAAATACCTAAATCAAGGTACCTATTATGTCACTCGACCACTTTAACGTATATAGTTATATCTCTAAAAGAAAATTAGAGTTTTGAGTTAAACTTATTCGATATCCCATTGACGTCACGAAGAGTATTTTAATGACTAAAGATTGAATCTTTGAATGAAATTACCTCAAACAAGTTACCTATTAGGTCAGTAGACCTTTTTATTGTATAAAGATTGAATCTTTGAAAGAAAGTGAGAGTTTTGAGTTTAACTTATTCAAGTTACCTATGAAGTCGCAAAGAGTGTTTTAATGGCAAAAGATTGAATCTTTGAATAAAAATACCTCTATAAAGGTACCTATTATGTCATTAGACCTTTTTAAATTTCTAAAGATTGAATCTTTGAATGAAAATGAGAGTTTTGAGTCAAACTTATTCGAGATCCCTTTAACGTCCCGAAGAGTGTTTTAATGAGTAAAGATTGAATCTTTGAATGAAAATACCTCAATCAAGGTACCTACTATGTCAATAGACAATTTTAATGTATAAAGATTAAACCTTTGAAAGAAAATGAGAGTTTTGAGTTAAACTTATTCGAGATCCCCCTGACGTCACAAAGAGTGTTTTAATGAGCAAAGATTGAATCTTTGAAACAAATCACCTCAATCAAGGTACCGATTATGTCACTAGACCTTTTTAAGGTATAAAGATTGAATCTTGAAAGAGGATGAGAATTTTGAGTAAAACATATTCAAGTTCCCTTTGAGGACGCAAAGAGTGTTTTAATAAGTAAAGATTGAATCTTTGAATGAAAATACCTCAATCAAAGTACCTTTTATGTCACTAGACCATTTTAATGTATAAAGATAAAATCTTTGATAGAAAATAAGAGTTTTGAGTTAAACTTATTCGAGATTCTTTTGACGTCACGGAGAGTGTTTTAATGAGTAAGGTTTAAATCTTTGAATGAAATTACCTGAATCGAGGTACCTATTATGTCACTAGACCTTTTTAACGTATAAAGATTGAATCTTTGAAAGAAAATGATAGTTTTGAGTTTTACTTATTTGAGTGACGTATGGAGTTGCGAAGAGTGTTTTAGTGATTAAAGATCGAATCTTCGAATGAAAATACCTCAATAAAGGTACCTATATGTCAGTAGACCTTATTAACGTATAAAAATTGAATCTTTGAAAGAAAATGAGAGTTTTCAGTTGAACTAATTCGAGTTCCCTTTGACGTCCCGAAGAGTGTTTTAATGATCAAAGATTGAATCTTTGATTGAAAATACCTCCATCAAGGTTCCTATTATTTCACTAGACCATTTCAATGTACAAGGGTTGAATCTTTGAAAGAAAATGAGAGATTTGAGTTAAACTTGTTCGAGATCACTTCGACGTCACGAAGAGTGTTTTAACGAGTAAAGATTGAATCGTTGAATGAAATTACCTCAATCAAAGTATCTATTATGTCACGAGAACTTTTTAGTGTATCAAGATTGAATCTTTGTAAGAAAATGAGAGTTTTGAGTTTCACTTGTTCGAGTTACCTATGAAGTCGCGAAGGGTGTTTTTATAACTAAAGATTGAATCTTTGAATGAAAATGAGAGTTTCGAGAGAAACTTATTCGAGTTCCCTTTGACGTTCCGAAGAGTGTTTTAATGATCAAAGATTGAATCTTTGAATGAAAATACCTCAATCAAGGTACCTGTGATTTCACTAAACCATTTTAATGTGTAAAGATTGAATCTTTGAAAGAAAATGGGAGTTTTGAGTTAAACTTATTCGAGATCCCCTTGACATCACGAAGAGTGTTTTAATGAGAAAAGATTGAATCTTTGAATGAAATTACCTCAATCAGGGTACCTATTATGTCACTGGACCTTTTTAAATGTATAAAGGTCGAATCCTTTAAACAAAATGAGAGTTTTGAGTTAAATTTATTCGAGATCCCTTTGACGTCACGAAGAGTTTTTAATGAGTAAAGATTGAATGTTTGAATGAAATAACCTCAATCAAGATACCTATTTTGTCACTAGACCGTTTTAATGTATAAAGATTGAATCTCTGAAAGAAAATGAGAGTTTTGAGTTTAACTTCTCCGGGTCACGTGTGAAGTCCCGAAGAGTGTTTTAATGACCAAAGAATGAATCTTTGAACGAAAATACCTCGATCGAGGTACCTATTATGTCACTAGACCATTTTAATGTACAAAGATTAAATCTTTGTTAAGAAATGAGAGTTTTGAGTTAAACTTATTCGAGAACACTTCGACGTGACGAAGAGTGTTTTAATGAGTAAGGATTGAATCCTTGAATGAAATTACCTCAATCAAGGTTCCTAATCTGTCACTAGACCTTTTTAATGTATAAAGATTGAATCTTTGAAAGAAAATGAGAGTTTTGAGTTTAACTTATTCGGGTTACGCATGAAGTCGCGAGGAGTGTTTTAATGAGTAACGATTGAATCTTTGAATGAAAATACATCAAATCAAGGTACCTATTACGCCACTAGACCATTTTAATGTATAAAGATCAAATTTTTGAAAGAATGCGGGAGTTTTGGGTTAAACTTATTCGTGATCCCTTTGACGTCTCGAAGAGTGTTTTAATGAGTAAAGATTGAATCTTTGAATGAAATTATCTCAATCAAGGTACTTTTTATGTCACTAGATGATTTTAATTTATAAAGATTAAATCTTTCAACGAAAATGAGAGTTTCGAGTTAACTTTATTTGAGATCCCTTTGACGTCATGAAGAGTGTTTTAATGAGTAAAGACAAGATCATTGAATAAAATTAGCTTAATCAAGGTACCTACTAAGTCACTAGACCTTTTTAATGTATAGAGATGGAATCTTTGAAAGAAAATGAAAGTTTTGAGTTTAACTTATTCGAGTTACCTATGAAGTCGCGAAGGCCGTCTTAATGACTAAAGATTGAATGTTTGAATGAAAATACCTCAACAAAGGTGCTTATTATGTCACTGGACCATTTTAATGTATAAAGATTGAATCTTTGAAAGAAAATGAGAGTTTTGAGTTAAATTTATTCGAGTTCCCTTTGACGTCCCGAAGAGTGTTTTAATGAGTAAAGATTAAATCTTTGAATGAAAATACCTAAATCAAGGTACCTATTATGTCACTCGACCACTTTAACGTATATAGTTATATCTCTAAAAGAAAATTAGAGTTTTGAGTTAAACTTATTCGATATCCCATTAACGTCACGAAGAGTATTTTAATGACTAAAGATTGAATCTTTGAATGAAATTACCTCAAACAAGTTACCTATTAGGTCAGTAGACCTTTTTATTGTATAAAGATTGAATCTTTGAAAGAAAGTGAGAGTTTTGAGTTTAACTTATTCAAGTTACCTATGAAGTCACAAAGAGTGTTTTAATGGCAAAAGATTGAATCTTTGAATAAAAATACCTCTATAAAGGTACCTATTATGTCATTAGACCTTTTTAAATTTCTAAAGATTGAATCTTTGAATGAAAATGAGAGTTTTGAGTCAAACTTATTCGAGATCCCTTTAACGTCCCGAAGAGTGTTTTAATGAGTAAGGATTGAATCTTTGAATGAAAATACCTCAATCAAGGTACCTACTATGTCAATAGACAATTTTAATGTATAAAGATTAAACCTTTGAAAGAAAATGAGAGTTTTGAGTTAAACTTATTCGAGATCCCCCTGACGTCACGAAGAGTGTTTTAATGAGCAAAGATTGAATCTTTGAAACAAATCACCTCAATCAAGGTACCGATTATGTCACTAGACCTTTTTAAGGTATAAAGATTGAATCTTGAAAGAGGATGAGAATTTTGAGTAAAACATATTCAAGTTCCCTTTGAGGACGCAAAGAGTGTTTTAATAAGTAAAGATTGAATCTTTGAATGAAAATACCTCAATCAAAGTACCTTTTATGTCACTAGACCATTTTAATGTATAAAGATAAAATCTTTGATAGAAAATAAGAGTTTTGAGTTAAACTTATTCGAGATTCTTTTGACGTCACGGAGAGTGTTTTAATGAGTAAGGTTTAAATCTTTGAATGAAATTACCTGAATCGAGGTACCTATTATGTCACTAGACCTTTTTAACGTATAAAGATTGAATCTTTGAAAGAAAATGATAGTTTTGAGTTTTACTTATTTGAGTGACGTATGGAGTTGCGAAGAGTGTTTTAGTGATTAAAGATCGAATCTTCGAATGAAAATACCTCAATAAAGGTACCTATATGTCAGTAGACCTTATTAACGTATAAAAATTGAATCTTTGAAAGAAAATGAGAGTTTTCAGTTGAACTAATTCGAGTTCCCTTTGACGTCCCGAAGAGTGTTTTAATGATCAAAGATTGAATCTTTGATTGAAAATACCTCCATCAAGGTTCCTATTATTTCTCTAGACCATTTCAATGTACAAGGGTTGAATCTTTGAAAGAAAATGAGAGATTTGAGTTAAACTTGTTCGAGATCACTTCGACGTCACGAAGAGTGTTTTAACGAGTAAAGATTGAATCGTTGAATGAAATTACCTCAATCAAAGTATCTATTATGTCACGAGAACTTTTTAGTGTATCAAGATTGAATCTTTGTAAGAAAATGAGAGTTTTGAGTTTCACTTGTTCGAGTTACCTATGAAGTCGCGAAGGGTGTTTTTATAACTAAAGATTGAATCTTTGAATGAAAATGAGAGTTTCGAGAGAAACTTATTCGAGTTCCCTTTGACGTTCCGAAGAGTGTTTTAATGATCAAAGATTGAATCTTTGAATGAAAATACCTCAATCAAGGTACCTGTGATTTCACTAAACCATTTTAATGTGTAAAGATTGAATCTTTGAAAGAAAATGGGAGTTTTGAGTTAAACTTATTCGAGATCCCCTTGACATCACGAAGAGTGTTTTAATGAGAAAAGATTGAATCTATGAATGAAATTACCTCAATCAGGGTACCTATTATGTCACTGGACCTTTTTAAATGTATAAAGGTCGAATCCTTTAAACAAAATGGGAGTTTTGAGTTAAATTTATTCGAGATCCCTTTGACGTCACGAAGAGTTTTTAATGAGTAAAGATTGAATGTTTGAATGAAATAACCTCAATCAAGATACCTATTTTGTCACTAGACCGTTTTAATGTATAAAGATTGAATCTCTGAAAGAAAATGAGAGTTTTGAGTTTAACTTCTCCGGGTCACGTGTGAAGTTCCGAAGAGTGTTTTAATGACCAAAGAATGAATCTTTGAACGAAAATACCTCGATCGAGGTACCTATTATGTCACTAGACCATTTTAATGTACAAAGATTAAATCTTTGTTAAGAAATGAGAGTTTTGAGTTAAACTTATTCGAGAACACTTCGACGTGACGAAGAGTGTTTTAATGAGTAAGGATTGAATCCTTGAATGAAATTACCTCAATCAAGGTTCCTAATCTGTCACTAGACCTTTTTAATGTATAAAGATTGAATCTTTGAAAGAAAATGAGAGTTTTGAGTTTAACTTATTCGGGTTACGCATGAAGTCGCGCGGAGTGTTTTAATAAGTAACGATTGAATCTTTGAATGAAAATACATCAAATCAAGGTACCTATTACGCCACTAGACCATTTTAATGTATAAAGATCAAATTTTTGAAAGAACACGGGAGTTTTGGGTTAAACTTATTCGTGATCCCTTTGACGTCTCGAAGAGTGTTTTAATGAGTAAAGATTGAATCTTTGAATGAAATTATCTCAATCAAGGTACTTTTTATGTCACTAGATGATTTTAATTTATAAAGATTAAATCTTTCAACGAAAATGAGAGTTTCGAGTTAACTTTATTTGAGATCCCTTTGACGTCATGAAGAGTGTTTTAATGAGTAAAGACAAGATCATTGAATAAAATTAGCTTAATCAAGGTACCTACTAAGTCACTAGACCTTTTTAATGTATAGAGATGGAATCTTTGAAAGAAAATGAAAGTTTTGAGTTTAACTTATTCGAGTTACCTATGAAGTCGCGAAGGCCGTCTTAACGACTAAAGATTGAATGTTTGAATGAAAATACCTCAACAAAGGTGCTTATTATGTCACTGGACCATTTTAATGTATAAAGATTGAATCTTTGAAAGAAAATGAGAGTTTTGAGTTAAATTTATTCGAGTTCCCTTTGACGTCCCGAAGAGTGTTTTAATGAGTAAAGATTAAATCTTTGAATGAAAATACCTAAATCAAGGTACCTATTATGTCACTCGACCACTTTAACGTATAAAGTTATATCTCTAAAAGAAAATTAGAGTTTTGAGTTAAACTTATTCGATATCCCATTGACGTCACGAAGAGTATTTTAATGACTAAAGATTGAATCTTTGAATGAAATTACCTCAAACAAGTTACCTATTAGGTCAGTAGACCTTTTTATTGTATAAAGATTGAATCTTTGAAAGAAAGTGAGAGTTTTGAGTTTAACTTATTCAAGTTACCTATGAAGTCGCAAAGAGTGTTTTAATGGCAAAAGATTGAATCTTTGAATAAAAATACCTCTATAAAGGTACCTATTATGTCATTAGACCTTTTTAAATTTCTAAAGATTGAATCTTTGAATGAAAATGAGAGTTTTGAGTCAAACTTATTCGAGATCCCTTTAACGTCCCGAAGAGTGTTTTAATGAGTAAAGATTGAATCTTTGAATGAAAATACCTCAATCAAGGTACCTACAATGTCAATAGACAATTTTAATGTATAAAGATTAAACCTTTGAAAGAAAATGAGAGTTTTGAGTTAAACTTATTCGAGATCCCCCTGACGTCACGAAGAGTGTTTTAATGAGCAAAGATTGAATCTTTGAAACAAATCACCTCAATCAAGGTACCGATTATGTCACTAGACCTTTTTAAGGTATAAAGATTGAATCTTGAAACAGGATGAGAATTTTGAGTAAAACATATTCAAGTTCCCTTTGAGCACGCAAAGAGTGTTTTAATAAGTAAAGATTGAATCTTTGAATGAAAATACCTCAACCAAGTACCTTTTATGTCACTAGACCATTTTAATGTATAAAGATAAAATCTTTGATAGAAAATAAGAGTTTTGAGTTAAACTTATTCGAGATTCTTTTGACGTCACGGAGAGTGTTTTAATGAGTAAGGTTTAAATCTTTGAATGAAATTACCTGAATCGAGGTACCTATTATGTCACTAGACCTTTTTAACGTATAAAGATTGAATCTTTGAAAGAAAATGATAGTTTTGAGTTTTACTTATTTGAGTGACGTATGGAGTTGCGAAGAGTGTTTTAGTGATTAAAGATCGAATCTTCGAATAAAAATAGCTCAATAAAGGTACCTATATGTCAGGAGACCTTATTAACGTATAAAAATTGAATCTTTGAAAGAAAATGAGAGTTTTCAATTGAACTAATTCGAGTTCCCTTTGACGTCACGAAGAGTGTTTTAATGAGAAAAGATTGAATCTTTGAATGAAATTACCTCAATCAGGGTACCTATTATGTCACTGGACCTTTTTAAATGTATAAAGGTCGAATCCTTTAAACAAAATGAGAGTTTTGAGTTAAATTTATTCGAGATCCCTTTAACGTCACGAAGAGTTTTTAATGAGTAAAGATTGAATGTTTGAATGAAATAACCTCAATCAAGATTCTTATTTTGTCACTAGACCGTTTTAATGTATAAAGATTGAATCTCTGAAAGAAAATGAGAGTTTTGAGTTTAACTTCTCCGGGTCACGTGTGAAGTCCCGAAGAGTGTTTTAATGACCAAAGAATGAATCTTTGAACGAAAATACCTCGATCGAGGTACCTATTATGCCACTAGACCATTTTAATGTACAAAGATTAAATCTTTGTTAAGAAATGAGAGTTTTGAGTTAAACTTATTCGAGAACACTTCGACGTGACGAAGAGTGTTTTAATGAGTAAGGATTGAATCCTTGAATGAAATTACCTTAATCAAGGTTCCTAATCTGTCACTAGACCTTTTTAATGTATAAAGATTGAATCTTTGAAAGAAAATGAGAGTTTTGAGTTTAACTTATTCGGGTTACGCATGAAGTCGCGAGGAGTGTTTTAATGAGTAACGATTGAATCTTTGAATGAAAATACATCAAATCAAGGTACCTATTACGCCACTAGACCATTTTAATGTATAAAGATCAAATTTTTGAAAGAACACGGGAGTTTTGGGTTAAACTTATTCGTGATCCCTTTGACGTCTCGAAGAGTGTTTTAATGAGTAAAGATTGAATCTTTGAATGAAATTATCTCAATCAAGGTACTTTTTATGTCACTAGATGATTTTAATTTATAAAGATTAAATCTTTCAACGAAAATGAGAGTTTCGAGTTAACTTTATTTGAGATCCCTTTGACGTCATGAAGAGTGTTTTAATGAGTAAAGACAAGATCATTGAATAAAATTAGCTTAATCAAGGTACCTACTAAGTCACTAGACCTTTTTAATGTATAGAGATGGAATCTTTGAAAGAAAATGAAAGTTTTGAGTTTAACTTATTCGAGTTACCTATGAAGTCGCGAAGGCCGTCTTAATGACTAAAGATTGAATGTTTGAATGAAAATACCTCAACAAAGGTGCTTATTATGTCACTGGACCATTTTAATGTATAAAGATTGAATCTTTGAAAGAAAATGAGAGTTTTGAGTTAAATTTATTCGAGTTCCCTTTGACGTCCCGAAGAGTGTTTTAATGAGTAAAGATTAAATCTTTGAATGAAAATACCTAAATCAAGGTACCTATTATGTCACTCGACCACTTTAACGTATATAGTTATATCTCTAAAAGAAAATTAGAGTTTTGAGTTAAACTTATTCGATATCCCATTGACGTCACGAAGAGTATTTTAATGACTAAAGATTGAATCTTTGAATGAAATTACCTCAAACAAGTTACCTATTAGGTCAGTAGGCCTTTTTATTGTATAAAGATTGAATCTTTGAAAGAAAGTGAGAGTTTTGAGTTTAACTTATTCAAGTTACCTATGAAGTCGCAAAGAGTGTTTTAATGGCAAAAGATTGAATCTTTGAATAAAAATACCTCTATAAAGGTACCTATTATGTCATTAGACCTTTTTAAATTTCTAAAGATTGAATCTTTGAATGAAAATGAGAGTTTTGAGTCAAACTTATTCGAGATCCCTTTAACGTCCCGAAGAGTGTTTTAATGAGTAAAGATTGAATCTTTGAATGAAAATACCTCAATCAAGGTACCTACTATGTCAATAGACAATTTTAATGTATAAAGGTTAAACCTTTGAAAGAAAATGAGAGTTTTGAGTTAAACTTATTCGAGATCCCCCTGACGTCACGAAGAGTGTTTTAATGAGCAAAGATTGAATCTTAGAAACAAATCACCTCAATCAAGGTATCGATTATGTCACTAGACCTTTTTAAGGTATAAAGATTGAATCTTGAAAGAGGATGAGAATTTTGAGTAAAACATATTCAAGTTCCCTTTGAGGACGCAAAGAGTGTTTTAATTAGTAAAGATTGAATCTTTGAATGAAAATACCTCAATCAAAGTACCTTTTATGTCACTAGACCATTTTAATGTATAAAGATAAAATCTTTGATAGAAAATAAGAGTTTTGAGTTAAAGTTATTCGAGATTCTTTTGACGTCACGGAGAGTGTTTTAATGAGTAAGGTTTAAATCTTTGAATGAAATTACCTGAATCGAGGTACCTATTATGTCACTAGACCTTTTTAACGTATAAAGATTGAATCTTTGAAAGAAAATGATAGTTTTGAGTTTTACTTATTTGAGTGACGTATGGAGTTGCGAAGAGTGTTTTAGTGATTAAAGATCGAATCTTCGAATGAAAATACCTCAATAAAGGTACCTATATGTCAGTAGACCTTATTAACGTATAAAAATTGAATCTTTGAAAGAAAATGAGAGTTTTCAGTTGAACTAATTCGAGTTCCCTTTGACGTCCCGAAGAGTGTTTTAATGATCAAAGATTGAATCTTTGATTGAAAATACCTCCATCAAGGTTCCTATTATTTCACTAGACCATTTCAATGTACAAGGGTTGAATCTTTGAAAGAAAATGAGAGATTTGAGTTAAACTTGTTCGAGATCACTTCGACGTCACGAAGAGTGTTTTAACGAGTAAAGATTGAATCGTTGAATGAAATTACCTCAATCAAAGTATCTATTATGTCACGAGAACTTTTTAGTGTATCAAGATTGAATCTTTGTAAGAAAATGAGAGTTTTGAGTTTCACTTGTTCGAGTTACCTATGAAGTCGCGAAGGGTGTTTTTATAACTAAAGATTGAATCTTTGAATGAAAATGAGAGTTTCGAGAGAAACTTATTCGAGTTCCCTTTGACGTTCCGAAGAGTGTTTTAATGATCAAAGATTGAATCTTTGAATGAAAATACCTCAATCAAGGTACCTGTGATTTCACTAAACCATTTTAATGTGTAAAGATTGAATCTTTGAAAGAAAATGGGAGTTTTGAGTTAAACTTATTCGAGATCCCCTTGACATCACGAAGAGTGTTTTAATGAGAAAAGATTGAATCTTTGAATGAAATTACCTCAATCAGGGTACCTATTATGTCACTGGACCTTTTTAAATGTATAAAGGTCGAATCCTTTAAACAAAATGAGAGTTTTGAGTTAAATTTATTCGAGATCCCTTTGACGTCACGAAGAGTTTTTAATGAGTAAAGATTGAATGTTTGAATGAAATAACCTCAATCAAGATACCTATTTTGTCACTAGACCGTTTTAATGTATAAAGATTGAATCTCTGAAAGAAAATGAGAGTTTTGAGTTTAACTTCTCCGGGTCACGTGTGAAGTCCCGAAGAGTGTTTTAATGACCAAAGAATGAATCTTTGAACGAAAATACCTCGATCGAGGTACCTATTATGTCACTAGACCATTTTAATGTACAAAGATTAAATCTTTGTTAAGAAATGAGAGTTTTGAGTTAAACTTATTCGAGAACACTTCGACGTGACGAAGAGTGTTTTAATGAGTAAGGATTGAATCCTTGAATGAAATTACCTCAATCAAGGTTCCTAATCTGTCACTAGACCTTTTTAATGTATAAAGATTGAATCTTTAAAAGAAAATGAGAGTTTTGAGTTTAACTTATTCGGGTTACGCATGAAGTCGCGAGGAGTGTTTTAATGAGTAACGATTGAATCTTTGAATGAAAATACATCAAATCAAGGTACCTATTACGCCACTAGACCATTTTAATGTATAAAGATCAAATTTTTGAAAGAACACGGGAGTTTTGGGTTAAACTTATTCGTGATCCCTTTGACGTCTCGAAGAGTGTTTTAATGAGTAAAGATTGAATCTTTGAATGAAATTATCTCAATCAAGGTACTTTTTATGTCACTAGATGATTTTAATTTATAAAGATTAAATCTTTCAACGAAAATGAGAGTTTCGAGTTAACTTTATTTCAGATCCCTTTGACGTCATGAAGAGTGTTTTAATGAGTAAAGACAAGATCATTGAATAAAATTAGCTTAATCAAGGTACCTACTAAGTCACTAGACCTTTTTAATGTATAGAGATGGAATCTTTGAAAGAAAATGAAAGTTTTGAGTTTAACTTATTCGAGTTACCTATGAAGTCGCGAAGGCCGTCTTAATGACTAAAGATTGAATGTTTGAATGAAAATACCTCAACAAAGGTGCTTATTATGTCACTGGACCATTTTAATGTATAAAGATTGAATCTTTGAAAGAAAATGAGAGTTTTGAGTTAAATTTATTCGAGTTCCCTTTGACGTCCCGAAGAGTGTTTTAATGAGTAAAGATTAAATCTTTGAATGAAAATACCTAAATCAAGGTACCTATTATGTCACTCGACCACTTTAACGTATATAGTTATATCTCTAAAAGAAAATTAGAGTTTTGAGTTAAACTTATTCGATATCCCATTGACGTCACGAAGAGTATTTTAATGACTAAATATTGAATCTTTGAATGAAATTACCTCAAACAAGTTACCTATTAGGTCAGTAGACCTTTTTATTGTATAAAGATTGAATCTTTGAAAGAAAGTGAGAGTTTTGAGTTTAACTTATTCAAGTTACCTATGAAGTCGCAAAGAGTGTTTTAATGGCAAAAGATTGAATCTTTGAATAAAAATACCTCTATAAAGGTACCTATTATGTCATTAGACCTTTTTAAATTTCTAAAGATTGAATCTTTGAATGAAAATGAGAGTTTTGAGTCAAACTTATTCGAGATCCCTTTAACGTCCCGAAGAGTGTTTTAATGACTAAAGATTGAATCTTTGAATGAAAATACCTCAATCAAGGTACCTACTATGTCAATAGACAATTTTAATGTATAAAGATTAAACCTTTGAAAGAAAATGAGAGTTTTGAGTTAAACTTATTCGAGATCCCCCTGACGTCACGAAGAGTGTTTTAATGAGCAAAGATTGAATCTTTGAAACAAATCACCTCAATCAAGGTACCGATTATGTCACTAGACCTTTTTAAGGTATAAAGATTGAATCTTGAAAGAGGATGAGAATTTTGAGTAAAACATATTCAAGTTCCCTTTGAGGACGCAAAGAGTGTTTTAATAAGTAAAGATTGAATCTTTGAATGAAAATACCTCAATCAAAGTACCTTTTATGTCACTAGACCATTTTAATGTATAAAGATAAAATCTTTGATAGAAAATAAGAGTTTTGAGTTAAACTTATTCGAGATTCTTTTGACGTCACGGAGAGTGTTTTAATGAGTAAGGTTTAAGTCTTTGAATGAAATTACCTGAATCGAGGTACCTATTTTGTCACTAGACCTTTTTAACGTATAAAGATTGAATCTTTGAAAGAAAATAATAGTTTTGAGTTTTACTTATTTGAGTGACGTATGGAGTTGCGAAGAGTGTTTTAGTGATTAAAGATCGAATCTTCGAATGAAAATACCTCAATAAAGGTACCTATATGTCAGTAGACCTTATTAACGTATAAAAATTGAATCTTTGAAAGAAAATGAGAGTTTTCAGTTGAACTAATTCGAGTTCCCTTTGACGTCCCGAAGAGTGTTTTAATGATCAAAGATTGAATCTTTGATTGAAAATACCTCCATCAAGGTTCCTATTATTTCACTAGACCATTTCAATGTACAAGGGTTGAATCTTTGAAAGAAAATGAGAGATTTGAGTTAAACTTGTTCGAGATCACTTCGACGTCACGAAGAGTGTTTTAACGAGTAAAGATTGAATCGTTGAATGAAATTACCTCAATCAAAGTATCTATTATGTCACGAGAACTTTTTAGTGTATCAAGATTGAATCTTTGTAAGAAAATGAGAGTCCTGAGTTTCACTTGTTCGAGTTATCCTATGAAGTCGCGAAGGGTGTTTTTATAACTAAAGATTGAATATTTGAATGAAAATGAGAGTTTCGAGAGAAACTTATTCGAGTTCCCTTTGACGTTCCGAAGAGTGTTTTAATGATCAAAGATTGAATCTTTGAATGAAAATACCTCAATCAAGGTACCTGTGATTTCACTAAACCATTTTAATGTGTAAAGATTGAATCTTTGAAAGAAAATGGGAGTTTTGAGTTAAACTTATTCGAGATCCCCTTGACATCACGAAGAGTGTTTTAATGAGAAAAGATTGAATCTTTGAATGAAATTACCTCAATCAGGGTACCTATTATGTCACTGGACCTTTTTAAATGTATAAAGGTCGAATCCTTTAAACAAAATGAGAGTTTTGAGTTAAATTTATTCGAGATCCCTTTGACGTCACGAAGAGTTTTTAATGAGTAAAGATTGAATGTTTGAATGAAATAACCTCAATCAAGATACCTATTTTGTCACTAGACCATTTTAATGTATAAAGATTGAATCTCTGAAAGAAAATGAGAGTTTTGAGTTTAACTTCTCCGGGTCACGTGTGAAGTCCCGAAGAGTGTTTTAATGACCAAAGAATGAATCTTTGAACGAAAATACCTCGATCGAGGTACCTATTATGTCACTAGACCATTTTAATGTACAAAGATTAAATCTTTGTTAAGAAATGAGAGTTTTGAGTTAAACTTATTCGAGAACACTTCGACGTGACGAAGAGTGTTTTAATGAGTAAGGATTGAATCCTTGAATGAAATTACCTCAATCAAGGTTCCTAATCTGTCACTAGACCTTTTTAATGTATAAAGATTGAATCTTTGAAAGAAAATGAGAGTTTTGAGTTTACCTTATTCGAGTTACGCATGAAGTCGCGAGGAGTGTTTTAATGAGTAACGATTGAATCTTTGAATGAAAATACATCAAATCAAGGTACCTATTACGCCACTAGACCATTTTAATGTATAAAGATCAAATTTTTGAAAGAACACGGGAGTTTTGGGTTAAACTTATTCGTGATCCCTTTGACGTCTCGAATAGTGTTTTAATGAGTAAAGATTGAATCTTTGAATGAAATTATCTCAATCAAGGTACTTTTTATGTCACTAGATGATTTTAATTTATAAAGATTAAATCTTTCAACGAAAATGAGAGTTTCGAGTTAACTTTATTTGAGATCCCTTTGACGTCATGAAGAGTGTTTTAATGAGTAAAGACAAGATCATTGAATAAAATTAGCTTAATCAAGGTACCTACTAAGTCACTAGTCCTTTTTAATGTATAGAGATGGAATCTTTGAAAGAAAATGAAAGTTTTGAGTTTAACTTATTCGAGTTACCTATGAAGTCGCGAAGGCCGTCTTAATGACTAAAGATTGAATGTTTGAATGAAAATACCTCAACAAAGGTGCTTATTATGTCACTGGACCATTTTAATGTATAAAGATTGAATCTTTGAAAGAGAATGAGAGTTTTGAGTTAAATTTATTCGAGTTCCCTTCGACATCCCGAAGAGTGTTTTAATGAGTAAAGATTAAATCTTTGAATGAAAATACCTAAATCAAGGTACCTATTATGTCACTCGACCACTTTAACGTATATAGTTATATCTCTAAAAGAAAATTAGAGTTTTGAGTTAAACTTATTCGATATCCCATTGACGTCACGAAGAGTATTTTAATGACTAAAGATTGAATCTTTGAATGAAACTACCTCAAACAAGTTACCTATTAGGTCAGTAGACCTTTTTATTGTATAAAGATTGAATCTTTGAAATAAAGTGAGAGTTTTGAGTTTAACTTATTCAAGTTACCTATGAAGTCGCAAAGAGTGTTTTAATGGCAAAAGATTGAATCTTTGAATAAAAATACCTCTATAAAGGTACCTATTATGTCATTAGACCTTTTTAAATTTCTAAAGATTGAATCTTTGAATGAAAATGAGAGTTTTGAGTCAAACTTATTCGAGATCCCTTTAACGTCCCGAAGAGTGTTTTAATGAGTAAAGATTGAATCTTTGAATGAAAATACCTCAATCAAGGTACCTACTATGTCAATAGACAATTTTAATGTATAAAGATTAAACCTTTGAAAGAAAATGAGAGTTTTGAGTTAAACTTATTCGAGATCCCCCTGACGTCACGAAGAGTGTTTTAATGAGCAAAGATTGAATCCTTGAAACAAATCACCTCAATCAAGGTACCGATTATGTCACTAGACCTTTTTAAGGTATAAAGATTGAATCTTGAAAGAGGATGAGAATTTTGAGTAAAACATATTCAAGTTCCCTTTGAGGACGCAAAGAGTGTTTTAATAAGTAAAGATTGAATCTTTGAATGAAAATACCTCAATCAAAGTACCTTTTATGTCACTAGACCATTTTAATGTATAAAGATAAAATCTTTGATAGAAAATAAGAGTTTTGAGTTAAACTTATTCGAGATTCTTTTGACGTCACGGAGAGTGTTTTAATGAGTAAGGTTTAAATCTTTGAATGAAATTACCTGAATCGAGGTACCTATTATGTCACTAGACCTTTTTAACGTATAAAGATTGAATCTTTGAAAGAAAATGATAGTTTTGAGTTTTACTTATTTGAGTGACGTATGGAGTTGCGAAGAGTGTTTTAGTGATTAAAGATCGAATCTTCGAATGAAAATACCTCAATAAAGGTACCTATATGTCAGTAGACCTTATTAACGTATAAAAATTGAATCTTTGAAAGAAAATGAGAGTTTTCAGTTGAACTAATTCGAGTTCCCTTTGACGTCCCGAAGAGTGTTTTAATGATCAAAGATTGAATCTTTGATTGAAAATACCTCCATCAAGGTTCCTATTATTTCACTAGACCATTTCAATGTACAAGGGTTGAATCTTTGAAAGAAAATGAGAGATTTGAGTTAAACTTGTTCGAGATCACTTCGACGTCACGAAGAGTGTTTTAACGAGTAAAGATTGAATCGTTGAATGAAATTACCTCAATCAAAGTATCTATTATGTCACGAGAACTTTTTAGTGTATCAAGATTGAATCTTTGTAAGAAAATGAGAGTTTTGAGTTTCACTTGTTCGAGTTACCTATGAAGTCGCGAAGGGTGTTTTTATAACTAAAGATTGAATCTTTGAATGAAAATGAGAGTTTCGAGAGAAACTTATTCGAGTTCCCTTTGACGTTCCGAAGAGTGTTTTAATGATCAAAGATTGAATCTTTGAATGAAAATACCTCAATCAAGGTACCTGTGATTTCACTAAACCATTTTAATGTGTAAAGATTGAATCTTTGAAAGAAAATGGGAGTTTTGAGTTAAACTTATTCGAGATCCCTTTGACATCACGAAGAGTGTTTTAATGAGAAAAGATTGAATCTATGAATGAAATTACCTCAATCAGGGTACCTATTATGTCACTGGACCTTTTTAAATGTATAAAGGTCGAATCCTTTAAACAAAATGAGAGTTTTGAGTTAAATTTATTCGAGATCCCTTTGACGTCACGAAGAGTTTTTAATGAGTAAAGATTGAATGTTTGAATGAAATAACCTCAATCAAGATACCTATTTTGTCACTAGACCGTTTTAATGTATAAAGATTGAATCTCTGAAAGAAAATGAGAGTTTTGAGTTTAACTTCTCCGGGTCACGTGTGAAGTTCCGAAGAGTGTTTTAATGACCAAAGAATGAATCTTTGAACGAAAATACCTCGATCGAGGTACCTATTATGTCACTAGACCATTTTAATGTACAAAGATTAAATCTTTGTTAAGAAATGAGAGTTTTGAGTTAAACTTATTCAAGAACACTTCGACGTGACGAAGAGTGTTTTAATGAGTAAGGATTGAATCCTTGAATGAAATTACCTCAATCAAGGTTCCTAATCTGTCACTAGACCTTTTTAATGTATAAAGATTGAATCTTTGAAAGAAAATGAGAGTTTTGAGTTTAACTTATTCGGGTTACGCATGAAGTCGCGAGGAGTGTTTTAATGAGTAAGGATTGAATCTTTGAATGAAAATACATCAAATCAAGGTACCTATTACGCCACTAGACCATTTTAATGTATAAAGATCAAATTTTTGAAAGAACACGGGAGTTTTGGGTTAAACTTATTCGTGATCCCTTTGACGTCTCGAAGAGTGTTTTAATGAGTAAAGATTGAATCTTTGAATGAAATTATCTCAATCAAGGTACTTTTTATGTCACTAGATGATTTTAATTTATAAAGATTAAATCTTTCAACGAAAATGAGAGTTTCGAGTTAACTTTATTTGAGATCCCTTTGACGTCATGAAGAGTGTTTTAATGAGTAAAGACAAGATCATTGAATAAAATTAGCTTAATCAAGGTACCTACTAAGTCACTAGACCTTTTTAATGTATAGAGATGGAATCTTTGAAAGAAAATGAAAGTTTTGAGTTTAACTTATTCGAGTTACCTATGAAGTCGCGAAGGCCGTCTTAATGACTAAAGATTGAATGTTTGAATGAAAATACCTCAACAAAGGTGCTTATTATGTCACTGGACCATTTTAATGTATAAAGATTGAATCTTTGAAAGAAAATGAGAGTTTTGAGTTAAATTTATTCGAGTTCCCTTTGACGTCCCGAAGAGTGTTTTAATGAGTAAAGATTAAATCTTTGAATGAAAATACCTAAATCAAGGTACCTATTATGTCACTCGACCACTTTAACGTATATAGTTATATCTCTAAAAGAAAATTAGAGTTTTGAGTTAAACTTATTCGATATCCCATTGACGTCACGAAGAGTATTTTAATGACTAAAGATTGAATCTTTGAATGAAATTACCTCAAACAAGTTACCTATTAGGTCAGTAGACCTTTTTATTGTATAAAGATTGAATCTTTGAAAGAAAGTGAGAGTTTTGAGTTTAACTTATTCAAGTTACCTATGAAGTCGCAAAGAGTGTTTTAATGGCAAAAGATTGAATCTTTGAATAAAAATACCTCTATAAAGGTACCTATTATGTCATTAGACCTTTTTAAATTTCTAAAGATTGAATCTTTGAATGAAAATGAGAGTTTTGAGTCAAACTTATTCGAGATCCCTTTAACGTCCCGAAGAGTGTTTTAATAAGTAAAGATTGAATCTTTGAATGAAAATACCTCAATCAAGGTACCTACTATGTCAATAGACAATTTTAATGTATAAAGATTAAACCTTTGAAAGAAAATGAGAGTTTTGAGTTAAACTTATTCGAGATCCCCCTGACGTCACGAAGAGTGTTTTAATGAGCAAAGATTGAATCTTAGAAACAAATCACCTCAATCAAGGTATCGATTATGTCACTAGACCTTTTTAAGGTATAAAGATTGAATCTTGAAAGAGGATGAGAATTTTGAGTAAAACATATTCAAGTTCCCTTTGAGGACGCAAAGAGTGTTTTAACAAGTAAAGATTGAATCTTTGAATGAAAATACCTCAATCAAAGTACCTTTTATGTCACTAGACCATTTTAATGTATAAAGATAAAATCTTTGATAGAAAATAAAAGTTTTGAGTTAAACTTATTCGAGATTCTTTTGACGTCACGGAGAGTGTTTTAATGAGTAAGGTTTAAATCTTTGAATGAAATTACCTGAATCGAGGTACCTATTATGTCACTAGACCTTTTTAACGTATAAAGATTGAATCTTTGAAAGAAAATGATAGTTTTGAGTTTTACTTATTTGAGTGACGTATGGAGTTGCGAAGAGTGTTTTAGTGATTAAAGATCGAATCTTCGAATGAAAATACCTCAATAAAGGTACCTATATGTCAGTAGACCTTATTAACGTATAAAAATTGAATCTTTGAAAGAAAATGAGAGTTTTCAGTTGAACTAATTCGAGTTCCCTTTGACGTCCCGAAGAGTGTTTTAATGATCAAAGATTGAATCTTTGATTGAAAATACCTCCATCAAGGTTCCTATTATTTCACTAGACCATTTCAATGTACAAGGGTTGAATCTTTGAAAGAAAATGAGAGATTTGAGTTAAACTTGTTCGAGATCACTTCGACGTCACGAAGAGTGTTTTAACGAGTAAAGATTGAATCGTTGAATGAAATTACCTCAATCAAAGTATCTATTATGTCACGAGAACTTTTTAGTGTATCAAGATTGAATCTTTGTAAGAAAATGAGAGTTTTGAGTTTCACTTGTTCGAGTTACCTATGAAGTCGCGAAGGGTGTTTTTATAACTAAAGATTGAATCTTTGAATGAAAATGAGAGTTTCGAGAGAAACTTATTCGAGTTCCCTTTGACGTTCCGAAGAGTGTTTTAATGATCAAAGATTGAATCTTTGAATGAAAATACCTCAATCAAGGTACCTGTGATTTCACTAAACCATTTTAATGTGTAAAGATTGAATCTTTGAAAGAAAATGGGAGTTTTGAGTTAAACTTATTCGAGATCCCCTTTACATCACGAAGAGTGTTTTAATGAGAAAAGATTGAATCTTTGAATGAAATTACCTCAATCAGGGTACCTATTATGTCACTGGACCTTTTTAAATGTATAAAGGTCGAATCCTTTAAACAAAATGAGAGTTTTGAGTTAAATTTATTCGAGATCCCTTTGACGTCACGAAGAGTTTTTAATGAGTAAAGATTGAATGTTTGAATGAAATAACCTCAATCAAGATACCTATTTTGTCACTAGACCGTTTTAATGTATAAAGATTGAATCTCTGAAAGAAAATGAGAGTTTTGAGTTTAACTTCTCCGGGTCACGTGTGAAGTCCCGAAGAGTGTTTTAATGACCAAAGAATGAATCTTTGAACGAAAATACCTCGATCAAGGTACCTATTATGCCACTAGACCATTTTAATGTACAAAGATTAAATCTTTGTTAAGAAATGAGAGTTTTGAGTTAAACTTATTCGAGAACACTTCGACGTGACGAAGAGTGTTTTAATGAGTAAGGATTGAATCCTTGAATGAAATTACCTCAATCAAGGTTCCTAATCTGTCACTAGACCTTTTTAATGTATAAAGATTGAATATTTGAAAGAAAATGGGAGTTTTGAGTTTAACTTATTCGAGTTACGCATGAAGTCGCGAGGAGTGTTTTAATGAGTAACGATTGAATCTTTGAATGAAAATACATCAAATCAAGGTACCTATTACGCCACTAGACCATTTTAATGTATAAAGATCAAATTTTTTAAAGAACACGGGAGTTTTGGGTTAAACTTATTCGTGATCCCTTTGACGTCTCGAAGAGTGTTTTAATGAGTAAAGATTGAATCTTTGAATGAAATTATCTCAATCAAGGTACTTTTTATGTCACTAGATGATTTTAATTTATAAAGATTAAATCTTTCAACGAAAATGAGAGTTTCGAGTTAACTTTATTTGAGATCCCTTTGACGTCATGAAGAGTGTTTTAATGAGTAAAGACAAGATCATTGAATAAAATTAGCTTAATCAAGGTACCTACTAAGTCACTAGACCTTTTTAATGTATAGAGATGGAATCTTTGAAAGAAAATGAAAGTTTTGAGTTTAACTTATTCGAGTTACCTATGAAGTCGCGAAAGCCGTCTTAATGACTAAAGATTGAATGTTTGAATGAAAATACCTCAACAAAGGTGCTTATTATGTCACTGGACCATTTTAATGTATAAAGATTGAATCTTTGAAAGAAAATGAGAGTTTTGAGTTAAATTTATTCGAGTTCCCTTTGACGTCCCGAAGAGTGTTTTAATGAGTAAAGATTAAATCTTTGAATGAAAATACCTAAATCAAGGTACCTATTATGTCACTCGACCACTTTAACGTATATAGTTATATCTCTAAAAGAAAATTAGAGTTTTGAGTTAAACTTATTCGATATCCCATTGACGTCACGAAGAGTATTTTAATGACTAAAGATTGAATCTTTGAATGAAATTACCTCAAACAAGTTACCTATTAGGTCAGTAGACCTTTTTATTGTATAAAGATTGAATCTTTGAAAGAAAGTGAGAGTTTTGAGTTTAACTTATTCAAGTTACCTATGAAGTCGCAAAGAGTGTTTTAATGCCAAAAGATTGAATCTTTGAATAAAAATACCTCTATAAAGGTACCTATTATGTCATTAGACCTTTTTAAATTTCTAAAGATTAAATTTTTGAATGAAAATGAGAGTTTTGAGTCAAACTTATTCGAGATCCCTTTAACGTCCCGAAGAGTGTTTTAATGAGTAAAGATTGAATCTTTGAATGATAATACCTCAATCAAGGTACCTACTATGTCAATAGACAATTTTAATGTATAAAGATTAAACCTTTGAAAGAAAATGAGAGTTTTGAGTTAAACTTATTCGAGATCCCCCTGACGTCACGAAGAGTGTTTTAATGAGCAAAGATTGAATCTTTGAAACAAATCACCACAATCAAGGTACCGATTATGTCACTAGACCTTTTTAAGGTATAAAGATTGAATCTTGAAAGAGGATGAGAATTTTGAGTAAAACATATTCAAGTTCCCTTTGAGGACGCAAAGAGTGTTTTAATAAGTAAAGATTGAATCTTTGAATGAAAATACCTCAATCAAAGTACCTTTTATGTCACTAGACCATTTTAATGTATAAAGATAAAATCTTTGATAGAAAATAAGAGTTTTGAGTTAAACTTATTCGAGATTCTTTTGACGTCACGGAGAGTGTTTTAATGAGTAAGGTTTAAATCTTTGAATGAAATTACCTGAATCGAGGTACCTATTATGTCACTAGACCTTTTTAACGTATAAAGATTGAATCTTTGAAAGAAAATGATAGTTTTGAGTTTTACTTATTTGAGTGACGTATGGAGTTGCGAAGAGTGTTTTAGTGATTAAAGATCGAATCTTCGAATGAAAATACCTCAATAAAGGTACCTATATGTCAGTAGACCTTATTAACGTATAAAAATTGAATCTTTGAAAGAAAATGAGAGTTTTCAGTTGAACTAATTCGAGTTCCCTTTGACGTCCCGAAGAGTGTTTTAATGATCAAAGATTGAATCTTTGATTGAAAATACCTCCATCAAGGTTCCTATTATTTCACTAGACCATTTCAATGTACAAGGGTTGAATCTTTGAAAGAAAATGAGAGATTTGAGTTAAACTTGTTCGAAATCACTTCGACGTCACGAAGAGTGTTTTAACGAGTAAAGATTGAATCGTTGAATGAAATTACCTCAATCAAAGTATCTATTATGTCACGAGAACTTTTTAGTGTATCAAGCTTGAATCTTTGTAAGAAAATGAGAGTTTTGAGTTTCACTTGTTCGAGTTACCTATGAAGTCGCGAAGGGTGTTTTTATAACTAAAGATTGAATCTTTGAATGAAAATGAGAGTTTCGAGAGAAACTTATTCGAGTTCCCTTTGACGTTCCGAAGAGTGTTTTAATGATCAAAGATTGAATCTTTGAATGAAAATACCTCAATCAAGGTACCTGTGATTTCACTAAACCATTTTAATGTGTAAAGATTGAATCTTTGAAAGAAAATGGGAGTTTTGAGTTAAACTTATTCGAGATCCCCTTGACATCACGAAGAGTGTTTTAATGAGAAAAGATTGAATCTATGAATGAAATTACCTCAATCAGGGTACCTATTATGTCACTGGACTTTTTTAAATGTATAAAGGTCGAATCCTTTAAACAAAATGAGAGTTTTGAGTTAAATTTATTCGAGATCCCTTTGACGTCACGAAGAGTTTTTAATGAGTAAAGATTGAATGTTTGAATGAAATAACCTCAATCAAGATACCTATTTTGTCACTAGACCGTTTTAATGTATAAAGATTGAATCTCTGAAAGAAAATGAGAGTTTTGAGTTTAACTTCTCCGGGTCACGTGTGAAGTTCCGAAGAGTGTTTTAATGACCAAAGAATGAATCTTTGAACGAAAATACCTCGATCGAGGTACCTATTATATCACTAGACCATTTTAATGTACAAAGATTAAATCTTTGTTAAGAAATGAGAGTTTTGGGTTAAACTTATTCAAGAACACTTCGACGTGACGAAGAGTGTTTTAATGAGTAAGGATTGAATCCTTGAATGAAATTACCTCAATCAAGGTTCCTAATCTGTCACTAGACCTTTTTAATGTATAAAGATTGAATCTTTGAAAGAAAATGAGAGTTTTGAGTTTAACTTATTCGGGTTACGCATGAGTCGCGAGGAGTGTTTTAATGAGTAAGGATTGAATCTTTGAATGAAAATACATCAAATCAAGGTACCTATTACGCCACTAGACCATTTTAATGTATAAAGATCAAATTTTTGAAAGAACACGGGAGTTTTGGGTTAAACTTATTCGTGATCCCTTTGACGTCTCGAAGAGTGTTTTAATGAGTAAAGATTGAATCTTTGAATGAAATTATCTCAATCAAGGTACTTTTTATGTCACTAGATGATTTTAATTTATAAAGATTAAATCTTTCAACGAAAATGAGAGTTTCGAGTTAACTTTATTTGAGATCCCTTTGACGTCATGAAGAGTGTTTTAATGAGTAACGACAAGATCATTGAATAAAATTAGCTTAATCAAGGTACCTACTAAGTCACTAGACCTTTTTAATGTATAGAGATGGAATCTTTGAAAGAAAATGAAAGTTTTGAGTTTAACTTATTCGAGTTACCTATGAAGTCGCGAAGGCCGTCTTAATGACTAAAGATTGAATGTTTGAATGAAAATACCTCAACAAAGGTGCTTATTATGTCACTGGACCATTTTAATGTATAAAGATTGAATCTTTGAAAGAAAATGAGAGTTTTGAGTTAAATTTATTCGAGTTCCCTTTGACATCCCGAAGTGTGTTTTAATGAGTAAAGATTAAATCTTTGAATGAAAATACCTAAATCAAGGTACCTATTATGTCACTCGACCACTTTAACGTATATAGTTATATCTCTAAAAGAAAATTAGAGTTTTGAGTTAAACTTATTCGATATCCCATTGACGTCACGAAGAGTATTTTAATGACTAAAGATTGAATCTTTGAATGAAATTACCTCAAACAAGTTACCTATTAGGTCAGTAGACCTTTTTATTGTATAAAGATTGAATCTTTGAAAGAAAGTGAGAGTTTTGAGTTTAACTTATTCAAGTTACCTATGAAGTCGCAAAGAGTGTTTTAATGGCAAAAGATTGAATCTTTGAATAAAAATACCTCTATAAAGGTACCTATTATGTCATTAGACCTTTTTAAATTTCTAAAGATTGAATCTTTGAATGAAAATGAGAGTTTTGAGTCAAACTTATTCGAGATCCCTTTAACGTCCCGAAGAGTGTTTTAATGAGTAAAGATTGAATCTTTGAATGAAAATACCTCAATCAAGGTACCTACTATGTCAATAGACAATTTTAATGTATAAAGATTAAACCTTTGAAAGAAAATGAGAGTTTTGAGTTAAACTTATTCGAGATCCCCCTGACGTCACGAAGAGTGTTTTAATGAGCAAAGATTGAATCTTTGAAACAAATCACCTCAATCAAGGTACCGATTATGTCACTAGACCTTTTTAAGGTATAAAGATTGAATCTTGAAAGAGGATGAGAATTTTGAGTAAAACATATTCAAGTTCCCTTTGAGGACGCAAAGAGTGTTTTAACAAGTAAAGATTGAATCTTTGAATGAAAATACCTCAATCAAAGTACCTTTTATGTCACTAGACCATTTTAATGTATAAAGATAAAATCTTTGATAGAAAATAAGAGTTTTGAGTTAAACTTATTCGAGATTCTTTTGACGTCACGGAGAGTGTTTTAATGAGTAAGGTTTAAATCTTTGAATGAAATTACCTGAATCGAGGTACCTATTATGTCACTAGACCTTTTTAACGTATAAAGATTGAATCTTTGAAAGAAAATGATAGTTTTGAGTTTTACTTATTTGAGTGACGTATGGAGTTGCGAAGAGTGTTTTAGTGATTAAAGATCGAATCTTCGAATGAAAATACCTCAATAAAGGTACCTATATGTCAGTAGACCTTATTAACGTATAAAAATTGAATCTTTGAAAGAAAATGAGAGTTTTCAGTTGAACTAATTCGAGTTCCCTTTGACGTCCCGAAGAGTGTTTTAATGATCAAAGATTGAATCTTTGATTGAAAATACCTCCATCAAGGTTCCTATTATTTCACTAGACCATTTCAATGTACAAGGGTTGAATCTTTGAAAGAAAATGAGAGATTTGAGTTAAACTTGTTCGAGATCACTTCGACGTCACGAAGAGTGTTTTAACGAGTAAAGATTGAATCGTTGAATGAAATTACCTCAATCAAAGTATCTATTATGTCACGAGAACTTTTTAGTGTATCAAGATTGAATCTTTGTAAGAAAATGAGAGTTTTGAGTTTCACTTGTTCGAGTTACCTATGAAGTCGCGAAGGGTGTTTTTATAACTAAAGATTGAATCTTTGAATGAAAATGAGAGTTTCGAGAGAAACTTATTCGAGTTCCCTTTGACGTTCCGAAGAGTGTTTTAATGATCAAAGATTGAATCTTTGAATGAAAATACCTCAATCAAGGTACCTGTGATTTCACTAAACCATTTTAATGTGTAAAGATTGAATCTTTGAAAGAAAATGGGAGTTTTGAGTTAAACTTATTCGAGATCCCCTTGACATCACGAAGAATGTTTTAATGAGAAAAGATTGAATCTTTGAATGAAATTACCTCAATCAGGGTACCTATTATGTCACTGGACCTTTTTAAATGTATAAAGGTCGAATCCTTTAAACAAAATGAGAGTTTTGAGTTAAATTTATTCGAGATCCCTTTGACGTCACGAAGAGTTTTTAATGAGTAAAGATTGAATGTTTGAATGAAATAACCTCAATCAAGATACCTATTTTGTCACTAGACCGTTTTAATGTATAAAGATTGAATCTCTGAAAGAAAATGAGAGTTTTGAGTTTAACTTCTCCGGGTCACGTGTGAAGTCCCGAAGAGTGTTTTAATGACCAAAGAATGAATCTTTGAACGAAAATACCTCGATCGAGGTACCTATTATGCCACTAGACCATTTTAATGTACAAAGATTAAATCTTTGTTAAGAAATGAGAGTTTTGAGTTAAACTTATTCGAGAACACTTCGACGTGACGAAGAGTGTTTTAATGAGTAAGGATTGAATCCTTGAATGAAATTACCTCAATCAAGGTTCCTAATCTGTCACTAGACCTTTTTAATGTATAAAGATTGAATCTTTGAAAGAAAATGAGAGTTTTGAGTTTAACTTATTCGGGTTACGCATGAAGTCGCGAGGAGTGTTTTAATGAGTAACGATTGAATCTTTGAATGAAAATACATCAAATCAAGGTACCTATTACGCCACTAGACCATTTTAATGTATAAAGATCAAATTTTTGAAAGAACACGGGAGTTTTGGGTTAAACTTATTCGTGATCCCTTTGACGTCTCGAAGAGTGTTTTAATGAGTAAAGATTGAATCTTTGAATGAAATTATCTCAATCAAGGTACTTTTTATGTCACTAGATGATTTTAATTTATAAAGATTAAATCTTTCAACGAAAATGAGAGTTTCGAGTTAACTTTATTTGAGATCCCTTTGACGTCATGAAGAGTGTTTTAATGAGTAAAGACAAGATCATTGAATAAAATTAGCTTAATCAAGGTACCTACTAAGTCACTAGACCTTTTTAATGTATAGAGATGGAATCTTTAAAAGAAAATGAAAGTTTTGAGTTTAACTTATTCGAGTTACCTATGAAGTCGCGAAGGCCGTCTTAATGACTAAAGATTGAATGTTTGAATGAAAATACCTCAACAAAGGTGCTTATTATGTCACTGGACCATTTTAATGTATAAAGATTGAATCTTTGAAAGAAAATGAGAGTTTTGAGTTAAATTTATTCGAGTTCCCTTTGACGTCCCGAAGAGTGTTTTAATGAGTAAAGATTAAATCTTTGAATGAAAATACCTAAATCAAGGTACCTATTATGTCACTCGACCACTTTAACGTATATAGTTATATCTCTAAAAGAAAATTAGAGTTTGAGTTAAACTTATTCGATATCCCATTGACGTCACGAAGAGTATTTTAATGACTAAAGATTGAATCTTTGAATGAAATTACCTCAAACAAGTTACCTATTAGGTCAGTAGACCTTTTTATTGTATAAAGATTGAATCTTTGAAAGAAAGTGAGAGTTTTGAGTTTAACTTATTCAAGTTACCTATGAAGTCGCAAAGAGTGTTTTAATGGCAAAAGATTGAATCTTTGAATAAAAATACCTCTATAAAGGTACCTATTATGTCATTAGACCTTTTTAAATTTCTAAAGATTGAATCTTTGAATGAAAATGAGAGTTTTGAGTCAAACTTATTCGAGATCCCTTTAACGTCCCGAAGAGTGTTTTAATGAGTAAAGATTGAATCTTTGAATGAAAATACCTCAATCAAGGTACCTACTATGTCAATAGACAATTTTAATGTATAAAGATTAAACCTTTGAAAGAAAATGAGAGTTTTGAGTTAAACTTATTCGAGATCCCCCTGACGTCACGAAGAGTGTTTTAATGAGCAAAGATTGAATCTTTGAAACAAATCACCTCAATCAAGGTACCGATTATGTCACTAGACCTTTTTAAGGTATAAAGATTGAATCTTGAAAGAGGATGAGAATTTTGAGTAAAACATATTCAAGTTCCCTTTGAGGACGCAAAGAGTGTTTTAATAAGTAAAGATTGAATCTTTGAATGAAAATACCTCAATCAAAGTACCTTTTATGTCACTAGACCATTTTAATGTATAAAGATAAAATCTTTGATAGAAAATAAGAGTTTTGAGTTAAACTTATTCGAGATTCTTTTGACGTCACGGAGAGTGTTTTAATGAGTAAGGTTTAAATCTTTGAATGAAATTACCTGAATCGAGGTACCTATTATGTCACTAGACCATTTTAACGTATAAAGATTGAATCTTTGAAAGAAAATGATAGTTTTGAGTTTTACTTATTTGAGTGACGTATGGAGTTGCGAAGAGTGTTTTAGTGATTAAAGATCGAATCTTCGAATGAAAATACCTCAATAAAGGTACCTATATGTCAGTAGACCTTATTAACGTATAAAAATTGAATCTTTGAAAGAAAATGAGAGTTTTCAGTTGAACTAATTCGAGTTCCCTTTGACGTCCCGAAGAGTGTTTTAATGATCAAAGATTGAATCTTTGATTGAAAATACCTCCATCAAGGTTCCTATTATTTCACTAGACCATTTCAATGTACAAGGGTTGAATCTTTGAAAGAAAATGAGAGATTTAAGTTAAACTTGTTCGAGATCACTTCGACGTCACGAAGAGTGTTTTAACGAGTAAAGATTGAATCGTTGAATGAAATTACCTCAATCAAAGTATCTATTATGTCACGAGAACTTTTTAGTGTATCAAGATTGAATCTTTGTAAGAAAATGAGAGTTTTGAGTTTCACTTGTTCGAGTTACCTATGAAGTCGCGAAGGGTGTTTTATAACTAAAGATTGAATCTTTGAATGAAAATGAGAGTTTCGAGAGAAACTTATTCGAGTTCCATTTGACGTTCCGAAGAGTGTTTTAATGATCAAAGATTAAATCTTTGAATGAAAATACCTCAATTAAGGTACCTGTGATTTCACTAAACCATTTTAATGTGTAAAGATTGAATCTTTGAAAGAAAATGGGAGTTTTGAGTTAAACTTATTCGAGATCCCCTTGACATCACGAAGAGTGTTTTAATGAGAAAAGATTGAATCTTTGAATGAAATTACCTCAATCAGGGTACCTATTATGTCACTGGACCTTTTTAAATGTATAAAGGTCGAATCCTTTAAACAAAATGAGAGTTTTGAGTTAAATTTATTCGAGATCCCTTTGACGTCACGAAGAGTTTTTAATGAGTAAAGATTGAATGTTTGAATGAAATAACCTCAATCAAGATACCTATTTTGTCACTAGACCGTTTTAATGTATAAAGATTGAATCTCTGAAAGAAAATGAGACTTTTGAGTTTAACTTCTCCGTGTCACGTGTGAAGTCCCGAAGAGTGTTTTAATGACCAAAGAATGAATCTTTGAATGAAAATACCTCGATCGAGGTACCTATTATGTAAGGCCCCAATACATAATTATTTTTTTATTAGCATAATTTAATTTTTATTAGACATCATTTATGGAATATTTTATGTAGTAGTTTGTATGGTGAAGTTAATAGTTGGTGTCAAAACTTATTAAGTTGGTGACAGCCAATGGTAAGAAAATAAATAATAAAAATGATAATATTCCATGTGTACGTGTGTGTGGTTATATGTGTGATACTAGAGAATGGGTGTCTACTAAGGTCATTGGTGCTGAAGGTAATAAATGGTGGAAGTGGTGTGATGGTTCTAATATATATTGATATACTTATGTTTTATTTTAAAGTTTGACCAAGTAGTTATTTATATATATGGGTAAGTTATTGACCAGGTCAAGTACATATTCCACCCACCCATGTATATAGATATCTAGTAATACACTTTATTCTAAAAGCTTCCAAAGGAGGCTGTTACTAATTGACACACACACGCATGAGTCATGAAGAGGGGAAAATCACATTTATATCTAAGTGACACGTTGTCTAGAGATTTGCATGGACAAGAAAAAGAAAAAAAAATAATAAAAATACAAATAGAAACAAAGGAGGGATTTTTCAGCCGTAGAAGAAGAAAATATTATTAAACTTTGGGTAACACATGTCACATAAGCTATGTGACAATTTACATTTCCTGGAGACTAGATTTACACCATCCATGTGACTATATACTTTTCAAGACTAAAGTTATTATGCTTTAAAGTGGTGGCTGGTGGCTGCAATATATAGTTGTATATATATATAGGTTTCAATTATCATTTATATGGATAGAGATGAGTAAAGTCAGGTTGCTGGCTGCACAAGGCTGGACCGAACACACAGGACACGCAATTATGTAGATATACTCTATATATAGATAAGGTTAATTCTATCTTTTTAAACCTGTTTGGACCGCCTTTGAGAAAGCCATTGTTTTGGTTGAGACACACAAAATATATCAAAACAGTGAGCTATTTAGTGATAGTTCAAAGAGAGAAGAAAAATACGGAGGAGGAGGATAGAAAAGGAAAAAGGGGGTTTTCTCTCTAAATTGTTGTTGAATTCAAGCAAAGGTGAGGGGTTTTATATTATAAGTTCTATGTTGGAAGTTGATTATTCAGTTATTTGAATAATTAATCCAATTAATTGTTCCAGTATATGTATCATCTATTTTTTTTATATTTTATTTATTTATTCAAAGGCTGTTTTGTGTAAGTGATACCATGGTTATGGTTATTTTCTTTGGGGTCATCAAGCTGGAAATTTATATAAAGACATGTGATTAGAATTTAGCCAAAAGGGTGTATAAAGTTTGAGAATTGTAATTGAGGTGATGATTGTGATTTAATTCTCTTTAGAAAATAAATATAACTTGGTTATATTCTTGTCCAGGCAAGGAGAATGAACTGATCACTTCAGCAATATCAAAGGATAAGTAGACAATTTGAAAAGTAGCCAAGGTGAGTGTACTCACTGGAAGTTTATACCTGGATGTGTTTAATTGAAGTATTGAAGTTGTTTATGTGAGTTGAAGATGAATATATATAATTTGATTATATTTAAATAGGGTCCATACTCTGGCCTAGAAGGAGAGTACTATATTTTAATGCCTGTAATATATTAATGAAGTTTAATTGAAGTTATCAGATAATATTTGTTTATATTACTCTGATGTAGTAGTGTTGCATTCACTGGGCTTTAAGCTCACTCCTTCCATATCTATATTTTTTTCAGGTACAAGGTTGGGTCGCTACTGCCAGGTCTAGAATTTTTGAGTGGGAATGGGAAAAAGAACAATGGAACGTCTTTTGTTTAATATGTAAATATTGTAATAGAATTTAATAGTATAAGTTGCCGTTAATGTTTTTTTTGTTTGTCAGAATTTGCATAACAGGCCTATAGGTAGTTTTTGAATTGTAAACTGTTAAACAGGTGCTCTGATGTAGGATGACGTTATATTTGAAGGAGGTTAATGCAGATGGTTAGATGCATTCCAATTTATTCAATTTGTTTAATAATGTAAATTGGGTTGGGGTGTGTCAACTTTTGGTATCAGAGCCTAGGTTTTCTAGGTTCTGGAGGTCAGAAGAGTCTAGACTGGCAGTGGCAGTAAGAAGTGTGTAGTAGAGTCATTTATTTGACTTAATGTTATACTAACAGATATAAGTGGTGATTATGTATCATATATATGTTGTTATATTTGAGATTCATTGCAGATAAAAAGAAATGGAAAGGGAAAGTGGTTATCATGGAACTGAGGGTGAAGCCACTTATGTTCCTGTTGAGGCTGAAGTAGAACAACCTATGCAGGGTGGTATGAGAAGAGAACAGGAGTGCTTAACTGGTATGCAGAAAATGGAAAAGGCTATAATAGACTTGGCAGAACAAAACAAACTATTTATGGCGAGTCACATGATGATACAAGAAAGGCTGGAAAGACAACAGAAATGGAAGAAAGGCTCTGAGTATGAGAGGTTTATCAAGTTAACACCCCCAGAATTTTCAGGTACTACCAAACCAGAAGAAGCAGAGGGGTGGGTAAGAAGAATGGAATCGATATTTGCAGTGATGGGTGCAGCAGAAGACCAGAAGGTAAACTTAGCTACATTTATGTTCAAAAATGAAGCTAGTTATTGGTGGGACACGACAAAACATTTGTTGCTCACTCCAGGAGAGAAAGAGGTGATATTCTGGAATCCATTTGTTAAAGCTTTTTATGAGAAATATTTCCCTCCAATTTACAGAAAAGAGAAGGAACGGGAGTTTATTCTCCTAAAACAAGATAGAATGTCTGTGGTTGACTATGAAGTTAAGTTTACAGTTTTATCGAGGTTCGCACCCAAGTTTGTACAGAATGAAGAAGATAAATGTACAAAATTCCAGGATGGTTTAGAGGCGGCTATTAAGTCTAGAGTTTCAGTGTTTGAGGAAACAGATTACAACAGACTTGTGAATAAAGCCATGATTGCCGAAAGGGATGTGAAAGAATTGCAAGAAAGAAGGGAACAATACAAAAGAAATAGATCTGAGCCGTCACAGTCAAGAGGAGGTGAAGGAATTGCAAGTCAGAAAAGTCAAAGGTCGCGGTATGGAAGGGGAAGGGGTGGTGAATCTCAAGGCCAGACATCAAGTATTGGAAGAGGTCAAGGGTTTTCCGAACAACAATCTGTTCAACAAGGTAGTTTTGGAGGACGTGGTACTGGCAGGGGGTGTTTTCAGTGCGGAAAGGAAGGTCACCAGAAGAAGGATTGTCCTATCTTGAAAGCAGAAGAGTGCTATCATTGCCATCAGCCGGGTCATCGGAGGAGAGATTGTCCTATGTTGACAGGAATGACCTCAGTGGGCAGTGTTGCTGGTTCTGGTAGAGGTTTTGCACAGGGGAACTCGTCAAGAGGAGGTAAGGGTGTTACAGTGGTTCGCAAGCCCAGGGAAGAGTGTTTGCTATGACACTTCAGGATGCTCAAGCAACACCAGAAGTGGTGACAGGTACACTTTCTATTTTGGATAGAAATGTTACTGTGCTTATTGATCCTGGCTCAACCCATTCATTTGTTGCATCATCTATTGCTATGCATTTGGGTAGACCACTTTCATCATTAGATAGTAAATTGTTTATTTCTACACCAATGGGAGAAGTGGTAGTGGTTGCAAATGAATACCGGGATTGTGTGTTACAATTGGGAGATAGACAGTTAAAGGTAAATTTGATACCGTTGGGTATACCAGATTTTGATATCATTTTGGGTATGAATTGGCTATCTGCGTATCACGCTTCAATAGACTGTTTTCGGAAAGAAGTTGTTTTTCAGATACCAGGGGAGCCAGAATTTAGATTTACAGGAGAAAGAAATGTTATTCCAAACTGTCTCATTTCAGCTATACAAACCAGGAAGTTGTTGAAGAAAGGGTGTCAGGGTTACTTGGCTTATGTGGTTGATACTGAAAATAAAGATATGACACTTGAAAATGTACCAGTGGTAAGGGAATTCACAGATGTGTTTCCAGAAGAATTACCAGGGTTGCCAGTGGACAGGGAGGTAGATTTTACCATTGAGTTAGTACCAGGAACAACTCCAATTTCTATTGCTCCGTATCGAATGGCACCGACAGAATTGAAAGAGTTGAAGATACAGTTGCAAGATTTACTAGATAAAGGCTTTATTCGACCTAGTATTTCACCGTGGGGTGCACCGGTGTTATTTGTTAAGAAGAAGGATGGTACTATGCGGTTGTGTATTGACTACAGACAGTTAAATAAAGTGACCATCAGAAATAAGTATCCATTGCCACGAATTGATGATCTGTTTGATCAGTTGCAAGGGGCAAAGGTGTTTTCTAAGATTGATTTGAGGTCAGGATATCACCAGTTGAAGGTAAAGGATAGTGATATTTCGAAAACTGCTTTTCGAACTCGATATGGTCATTATGAGTTTTTGGTAATGCCTTTTGGGTTAACCAATGCTCCAGCGGTGTTTATGGATTTAATGAATCGAGTATTTCATCGATACGTTGATTCTTTTGTTATTGTCTTCATCGATGATATTTTGATATATTCTCGGAGTGTGAATGAACATGAAAAGCATTTAAGAATTGTGTTACAGATGTTACGGGAAAAACAACTCTTTGCTAAGTTCAGCAAATGTGAGTTTTGGCTTGATAAAGTTGTCTTTTTGGGGCATGTAGTATCTGGGGATGGTATTTATGTTGACCCATCAAAAGTGGAAGCAGTGGTGAAATGGGAAAGGCCTACCAATGTGACAGAAGTCAGAAGTTTTCTGGGATTAGCAGGTTATTACCGGAGGTTCATCCAAGGGTTTTCTAGTATCGCATTGCCATTGACAAAGTTGACCCGGAAAGAAGTAAAGTTTGTGTGGGGTGAGGAATGCCAAAGAAGTTTTGAAGAATTGAAGAAAAAGTTAACGTCAGCCCCAGTGTTAACTATTCCGTGTGGTGGTGAGGGTTTTGTGATTTACACTGATGCTTCACATCAGGGTCTGGGATGTGTTTTGATGCAAAATGGTAAAGTAATTGCCTATGCTTCTAGACAATTGAAGAATCATGAATTGAATTATCCTACACATGATTTGGAGTTAGCTGCTATTGTTTTTGCTTTAAAATTGTGGAGGCATTATCTGTATGGTGAACTTTGTGAAATATTTACAGATCATCAGAGTTTGAAGTTTTGTTTACACAGAAGGATTTAAATTTGAGACAGAGGCGTTGGATGGAGTTAATCAAAGATTATGATTGTAATATCCACCATCATCCTGGAAAAGCCAATGTAGTAGCAGATGCCTTGAGTAGGAAGTCTTCAGGGAGACTATCTTGTGTACAGTGTGCACGGGTGGCAAATATTATGGAATTGAGACTGATGGGAGTTGAATTGACAGTTACTAACAAAGGAGCATTGTTTGCACATGTTACGGTGAGACCTTTGTTGCTGGATAGAATTAAAGAGCTGCAAATACATGACGTATTCCTGGATAAGAAAAGAAAAGAAGCTCAAGAGGGTATGCAAACTGAATTTATAGTTAGGGATGATGGGATTCTGTATTTTAAAAGTCGAATTTGTGTTCCAAATGATGTTTCCTTGAAGAAAGATATTTTAGATGAAGCCCACAGTTCTATATATGCTATGCATCCGGGGAGTACTAAAATGTACAGGGATTTGAAAGAATACTATTGGTGGAACAATATGAAGCGTGAAATTGCAGAATTTGTAGCAAAGTGTTTGATATGTCAACGAGTGAAAGCTGAACATCAGAAACCAGCAGGGTTGTTGCAGCCGTTACCAGTTCCACAGTGGAAATGGGAGCATGTAACCATGGATTTTGTGACGGGACTTCCAAGATCAAAACGAGGACATGACTCTATTTGGGTGATAGTTGATCGATTGACGAAATCAGCTCACTTTCTGGCAGTAAAAACTACTTATTCTACAAAGGAATATGCTCGTTTGTATGTTGATGTGATCATATGTTTGCATGGGGCTCCAGTTTCTATTGTTTGTGACAGGGATCCGAAGTTCACTTCGAGATTTTGGTATAGTTTGCATGAAGCCATGAAAACTTCTTTGAAGTTCAGTACAGCTTTTCACCCGCAGACAGATGGGCAGTCAGAACGAACTATTCAGATTTTGGAAGATATGTTGAGAGCTTGTGTGTTGGATTTCAAAGGTAATTGGGATGATTATTTACCGTTGATTGAATTTGCCTATAATAATAGTTATCAGTCTACTATTGGAATGGCACCGTATGAAGCTTTGTATGGGAGAAAATGTAGAACTCCATTGTGTTGGGATGAGGTGGGGGAAAAAAAGTTATTGGGTCCAGAATTGATTGAACTTACAACAGAAAAAGTGAAGATAATTCAGCAGCGTATGAAAGTGGCACAGGATAGACAGAAAAGTTATGTAGATGTGCGAAAAAGAAGAGATTTGGAATTTGAAGTTGGTGATTTTGTTTTTCTTCGTATTTCTCCTTGGAAAGGTATTATGAGGTTTGGAAAGAAAGGTAAGTTAAGTCCCAGATACATTGGACCTTACAAGATTCTGGAACGAATAGGAGCAGTGGCGTATCGGTTGGAATTACCAAAAGAATTATCAAGATTGCATGATGTTTTCCATGTGTCTATGCTTCGAAAGTATATATCGGATCCATCTCATGTTTTAGTTGCAGAACCGATAGCGTTGAAGGAAGATTTGACTTATGTAGAGGAACCGGTACAGATTGTGGATCGCCGGGAGCAAGTGCTACAGAATAAAACTATATCACTGGTAAAAGTATTGTGGAGGGGTCATACGATTGAAGAAGCGACTTGGGAAAGTGAAGAAGTTATGCGAATGCAATATCCTCACTTATTTGGTATGTTTCTTGCATTTTAATTTCGAGGACGAAATTACTTAAGGGGGGAAGAATTGTAAGGCCCCAATACATAATTATTTTTTTATTAGCATAATTTAATTTTTATTAGACATCATTTATGGAATATTTTATGTAGTAGTTTGTATGGTGAAGTTAATAGTTGGTGTCAAAACTTATTAAGTTGGTGACAGCCAATGGTAAGAAAATAAATAATAAAAATGATAATATTCCATGTGTACGTGTGTGTGGTTATATGTGTGATACTAGAGAATGGGTGTCTACTAAGGTCATTGGTGCTGAAGGTAATAAATGGTGGAAGTGGTGTGATGGTTCTAATATATATTGATATACTTATGTTTTATTTTAAAGTTTGACCAAGTAGTTATTTATATATATGGGTAAGTTATTGACCAGGTCAAGTACATATTCCACCCACCCATGTATATAGATATCTAGTAATACACTTTATTCTAAAAGCTTCCAAAGGAGGCTGTTACTAATTGACACACACACGCATGAGTCATGAAGAGGGGAAAATCACATTTATATCTAAGTGACACGTTGTCTAGAGATTTGCATGGACAAGAAAAAGAAAAAAAAATAATAAAAATACAAATAGAAACAAAGGAGGGATTTTTCAGCCGTAGAAGAAGAAAATATTATTAAACTTTGGGTAACACATGTCACATAAGCTATGTGACAATTTACATTTCCTGGAGACTAGATTTACACCATCCATGTGACTATATACTTTTCAAGACTAAAGTTATTATGCTTTAAAGTGGTGGCTGGTGGCTGCAATATATAGTTGTATATATATATAGGTTTCAATTATCATTTATATGGATAGAGATGAGTAAAGTCAGGTTGCTGGCTGCACAAGGCTGGACCGAACACACAGGACACGCAATTATGTAGATATACTCTATATATAGATAAGGTTAATTCTATCTTTTTAAACCTGTTTGGACCGCCTTTGAGAAAGCCATTGTTTTGGTTGAGACACACAAAATATATCAAAACAGTGAGCTATTTAGTGATAGTTCAAAGAGAGAAGAAAAATACGGAGGAGGAGGATAGAAAAGGAAAAAGGGGGTTTTCTCTCTAAATTGTTGTTGAATTCAAGCAAAGGTGAGGGGTTTTATATTATAAGTTCTATGTTGGAAGTTGATTATTCAGTTATTTGAATAATTAATCCAATTAATTGTTCCAGTATATGTATCATCTATTTTTTTTATATTTTATTTATTTATTCAAAGGCTGTTTTGTGTAAGTGATACCATGGTTATGGTTATTTTCTTTGGGGTCATCAAGCTGGAAATTTATATAAAGACATGTGATTAGAATTTAGCCAAAAGGGTGTATAAAGTTTGAGAATTGTAATTGAGGTGATGATTGTGATTTAATTCTCTTTAGAAAATAAATATAACTTGGTTATATTCTTGTCCAGGCAAGGAGAATGAACTGATCACTTCAGCAATATCAAAGGATAAGTAGACAATTTGAAAAGTAGCCAAGGTGAGTGTACTCACTGGAAGTTTATACCTGGATGTGTTTAATTGAAGTATTGAAGTTGTTTATGTGAGTTGAAGATGAATATATATAATTTGATTATATTTAAATAGGGTCCATACTCTGGCCTGGAAGGAGAGTAATATATTATATAAGGTCCATACTCTGGCCTGGAAAGAGAGTACTACACTAAATAAGGTCCATACTCTGGCCAAGAAAGAGAGTACTATATCTAAACAAGGTCCATACTCTGGCCTAGAAGGAGAGTACTATATTTTAATGCCTGTAATATATTAATGAAGTTTAATTGAAGTTATCAGATAATATTTGTTTATATTACTCTGATGTAGTAGTGTTGCATTCACTGGGCTTTAAGCTCACTCCTTCCATATCTATATTTTTTTCAGGTACAAGGTTGGGTCGCTACTGCCAGGTCTAGAATTTTTGAGTGGGAATGGGAAAAAGAACAATGGAACGTCTTTTGTTTAATATGTAAATATTGTAATAGAATTTAATAGTATAAGTTGCCGTTAATGTTTTTTTTGTTTGTCAGAATTTGCATAACAGGCCTATAGGTAGTTTTTGAATTGTAAACTGTTAAACAGGTGCTCTGATGTAGGATGACGTTATATTTGAAGGAGGTTAATGCAGATGGTTAGATGCATTCCAATTTATTCAATTTGTTTAATAATGTAAATTGGGTTGGGGTGTGTCATATTATGTCACTAGACCATTTTAATGTACAAAGATTAAATCTTTGTTAAGAAATGAGAGTTTTGAGTTAAACTTATTCGAGAACACTTCGACGTGACGAAGAGTGTTTTAATGAGTAAGGATTGAATCCTTGAATGAAATTACCTCAATCAAGGTTCCTAATCTGTCACTAGACCTTTTTAATGTATAAAGATTGAATCTTTGAAAGAAAATGAGAGTTTTGAGTTTAACTTATTCGGGTTACGCATGAAGTCGCGAGGAGTGTTTTAATGAGTAACGATTGAATCTTTGAATGAAAATACATCAAATCAAGGTACCTATTACGCCACTAGACCATTTTAATGTATAAAGATCAAATTTTTGAAAGAACACGGGAGTTTTGGGTTAAACTTATTCGTGATCCCTTTGACGTCTCGAAGAGTGTTTTAATGAGTAAAGATTGAATCTTTGAATGAAATTATCTCAATCAAGGTACTTTTTATGTCACTAGATGATTTTAATTTATAAAGATTAAATCTTTCAACGAAAATGAGAGTTTCGAGTTAACTTTATTTGAGATCCCTTTGACGTCATGAAGAGTGTTTTAATGAGTAAAGACAAGATCATTGAATAAAATTAGCTTAATCAAGGTACCTACTAAGTCACTAGACCTTTTTAATGTATAGAGATGGAATCTTTGAAAGAAAATGAAAGTTTTGAGTTTAACTTATTCGAGTTACCTATGAAGTCGCGAAGGCCGTCTTAATGACTAAAGATTGAATGTTTGAATGAAAATACCTCAACAAAGGTGCTTATTATGTCACTGGACCATTTTAATGTATAAAGATTGAATCTTTGAAAGAAAATGAGAGTTTTGAGTTAAATTTATTCGAGTTCCCTTTGACGTCCCGAAGTGTGTTTTAATGAGTAAAGATTAAATCTTTGAATGAAAATACCTAAATCAAGGTACCTATTATGTCACTCGACCACTTTAACGTATATAGTTATATCTCTAAAAGAAAATTAGAGTTTTGAGTTAAACTTATTCGATATCCCATTGACGTCACGAAGAGTATTTTAATGACTAAAGATTGAATCTTTGAATGAAATTACCTCAAACAAGTTACCTATTAGGTCAGTAGACCTTTTTATTGTATAAAGATTGAATCTTTGAAAGAAAGTGAGAGTTTTGAGTTTAACTTATTCAAGTTACCTATGAAGTCGCAAAGAGTGTTTTAATGGCAAAAGATTGAATCTTTGAATAAAAATACCTCTATAAAGGTACCTATTATGTCATTAGACCTTTTTAAATTTCTAAAGATTGAATCTTTGAATGAAAATGAGAGTTTTGAGTCAAACTTATTCGAGATCCCTTTAACGTCCCGAAGAGTGTTTTAATGAGTAAAGATTGAATCTTTGAATGAAAAATCCTCAATCAAGGTACCTACTATGTCAATAGACAATTTTAATGTGTAAAGATTAAACCTTTGAAAGAAAATGAGAGTTTTGAGTTAAACTTATTCGAGATCCCCCTGACGTCACGAAGAGTGTTTTAATGAGCAAAGATTGAATCTTTGAAACAAATCACCTCAATCAAGGTACCGATTATGTCACTAGACCTTTTTAAGGTATAAAGATTGAATCTTGAAAGAGGATGAGAATTTTGAGTAAAACATATTCAAGTTCCCTTTGAGGACGCAAAGAGTGTTTTAATAAGTAAAGATTGAATCTTTGAATGAAAATACCTCAATCAAAGTACCTTTTATGTCACTGGACCATTTTAATGTATAAAGATAAAATCTTTGATAGAAAATAAGAGTTTTGAGTTAAACTTATTCGAGATTCTTTTGACGTCACGGAGAGTGTTTCAACGAGTAAGGTTTAAATCTTTGAATGAAATTACCTGAATCGAGGTACCTATTATGTCACTAGACCTTTTTAACGTATAAAGATTGAATCTTTGAAAGAAAATGATAGTTTTGAGTTTTACTTATTTGAGTGACGTATGGAGTTGCGAAGAGTGTTTTAGTGATTAAAGATCGAATCTTCAAATGAAAATACCTCAATAAAGGTACCTATATGTCAGTAGACCTTATTAACGTATAAAAATTGAATCTTTGAAACAAAATGAGAGTTTTCAGTTGAACTAATTCGAGTTCCCTTTGACGTCCCGAAGAGTGTTTTAATGATCAAAGATTGAATCTTTGATTGAAAATACCTCCATCAAGGTTCCTATTATTTCACTAGACCATTTCAATGTACAAGGGTTGAATCTTTGAAAGAAAATGAGAGATTTGAGTTAAACTTGTTCGAGATCACTTCGACGTCACGAAGAGTGTTTTAACGAGTAAAGATTGAATCGTTGAATGAAATTACTTCAATCAAAGTATCCATTATGTCACGAGAACTTTTTAGTGTATCAAGATTGAATCTTTGTAAGAAAATGAGAGTTTTGAGTTTCACTTGTTCGAGTTACATATGAAGTCGCGAAGGGTGTTTTTATAACTAAAGATTGAATCTTTGAATGAAAATGAGAGTTTCGAGAGAAACTTATTCGAGTTCCCTTTGACGTTCCGAAGAGTGTTTTAATGATCAAAGATTGAATCTTTGAATGAAAATACCTCAATCAAGGTACCTGTGATTTCACTAAACCATTTTAATGTGTAAAGATTGAATCTTTGAAAGAAAATGGGAGTTTTGAGTTAAACTTATTCGAGATCCCCTTGACATCACGAAGAGTGTTTTAATGAGAAAAGATTGAATCTTTGAATGAAATTACCTCAATCAGGGTACCTATTATGTCACTGGACCTTTTTAAATGTATAAAGGTCGAATCCTTTAAACAAAATGAGAGTTTTGAGTTAAATTTATTCGAGATCCCTTTGACGTCACGAAGAGTTTTTAATGAGTAAAGATTGAATGTTTGAATGAAATAACCTCAATCAAGATACCTATTTTGTCACTAGACCGTTTTAATGTATAAAGATTGAATCTCTGAAAGAAAATGAGAGTTTTGAGTTTAACTTCTCCGGGTCACGTGTGAAGTCCCGAAGAGTGTTTTAATGACCAAAGAATGAATCTTTGAACGAAAATACCTCGATCGAGGTACCTATTATGCCACTAGACCATTTTAATGTACAAAGATTAAATCTTTGTTAAGAAATGAGAGTTTTGAGTTAAACTTATTCGAGAACACTTCGACGTGACGAAGAGTGTTTTAATGAGTAAGGATTGAATCCTTGAATGAAATTACCTCAATCAAGGTTCCTAATCTGTCACTAGACCTTTTTAATGTATAAAGATTGAATATTTGAAAGAAAATGAGAGTTTTGAGTTTAACTTATTCGGGTTACGCATGAAGTCGCGAGGAGTGTTTTAATGAGTAACGATTGAATCTTTGAATGAAAATACATCAAATCAAGGTACCTATTACGCCACTAGACCATTTTAATGTATAAAGATCAAATTTTTGAAAGAACACGGGAGTTTTGGGTTAAACTTATTCGTGATCCCTTTGACGTCTCGAAGAGTGTTTTAATGAGTAAAGATTGAATCTTTGAATGAAATTATCTCAATCAAGGTACTTTTTATGTCACTAGATGATTTTAATTTATAAAGATTAAATCTTTCAACGAAAATGAGAGTTTCGAGTTAACTTTATTTGAGATCCCTTTGACGTCATGAAGAGTGTTTTAATGAGTAAAGACAAGATCATTGAATAAAATTAGCTTAATCAAGGTACCTACTAAGTCACTAGACCTTTTTAATGTATAGAGATGGAATCTTTGAAAGAAAATGAAAGTTTTGAGTTTAACTTATTCGAGTTACCTATGAAGTCGCGAAGGCCGTCTTAATGACTAAAGATTGAATGTTTGAATGAAAATACCTCAACAAAGGTGCTTATTATGTCACTGGACCATTTTAATGTATAAAGATTGAATCTTTGAAAGAAAATGAGAGTTTTGAGTTAAATTTATTCGAGTTCCCTTTGACGTCCCGAAGAGTGTTTTAATGAGTAAAGATTAAATCTTTGAATGAAAATACCTAAATCAAGGTACCTATTATGTCACTCGACCACTTTAACGTATATAGTTATATCTCTAAAAGAAAATTAGAGTTTTGAGTTAAACTTATTCGATATCCCATTGACGTCACGAAGAGTATTTTAATGACTAAAGATTGAATCTTTGAATGAAATTACCTCAAACAAGTTACCTATTAGGTCAGTAGACCTTTTTATTGTATAAAGATTGAATCTTTGAAAGAAAGTGAGAGTTTTGAGTTTAACTTATTCAAGTTACCTATGAAGTCGCAAAGAGTGTTTTAATGGCAAAAGATTGAATCTTTGAATAAAAATACCTCTATAAAGGTACCTATTATGTCATTAGACCTTTTTAAATTTCTAAAGATTGAATCTTTGGAAGAAAATGATAGTTTTGAGTCAAACTTATTCGAGATCCCTTTAACGTCCCGAAGAGTGTTTTAATGAGTAAAGATTGAATCTTTGAATGAAAATACCTCAATCAAGGTACCTACTATGTCAATAGACAATTTTAATTTGTAAAGATTAAACCTTTGAAAGAAAATGAGAGTTTTGAGTTAAACTTATTCGAGATCCCCCTGACGTCACGAAGAGTGTTTTAATGAGCAAAGATTGAATCTTTGAAACAAATCACCTCAATCAAGGTACCGATTATGTCACTAGACCTTTTTAAGGTATAAAGATTGAATCTTGAAAGAGGATGAGAATTTTGAGTAAAACATATTCAAGTTCCCTTTGAGGACGCAAAGAGTGTTTTAATAAGTAAAGATTGAATCTTTGAATGAAAATACCTCAATCAAAGTACCTTTTATGTCACTGGACCATTTTAATGTATAAAGATAAAATCTTTGATAGAAAATAAGAGTTTTGAGTTAAACTTATTCGAGATTCTTTTGACGTCATGGAGAGTGTTTCAACGAGTAAGGTTTAAATCTTTGAATGAAATTACCTGAATCGAGGTACCTATTATGTCACTAGACCTTTTTAACGTATAAAGATTGAATCTTTGAAAGAAAATGATAGTTTTGAGTTTTACTTATTTGAGTGACGTATGGAGTTGCGAAGAGTGTTTTAGTGATTAAAGATCGAATCTTCGAATGAAAATACCTCAATAAAGGTACCTATATGTCAGTAGACCTTATTAACGTATAAAAATTGAATCTTTGAAAGAAAATGAGAGTTTTCAGTTGAACTAATTCGAGTTCCCTTTGACGTCCCGAAGAGTGTTTTAATGATCAAAGATTGAATCTTTGATTGAAAATACCTCCATCAAGGTTCCTATTATTTCACTAGACCATTTCAATGTACAAGGGTTGAATCTTTGAAAGAAAATGAGAGATTTGAGTTAAACTTGTTCGAGATCACTTCGACGTCACGAAGAGTGTTTTAACGAGTAAAGATTGAATCGTTGAATGAAATTACTTCAATCAAAGTATCCATTATGTCACGAGAACTTTTTAGTGTATCAAGATTGAATCTTTGTAAGAAAATGAGAGTTTTGAGTTTCACTTGTTCGAGTTACATATGAAGTCGCGAAGGGTGTTTTTATAACTAAAGATTGAATCTTTGAATGAAAATGAGAGTTTCGAGAGAAACTTATTCGAGTTCCCTTTGACGTTCCGAAGAGTGTTTTAATGATCAAAGATTGAATCTTTGAATGAAAATACCTCAATCAAGGTACCTGTGATTTCACTAAACCATTTTAATGTGTAAAGATTGAATCTTTGAAAGAAAATGGGTGACACACCCCAACCCAATTTACATTATTAAACAAATTGAATAAATTGGAATGCATCTAACCATCTGCATTAACCTCCTTCAAATATAACGTCATCCTACATCAGAGCATCTGTTTAACAGTTTACAATTCAAAAACTACCTATAGGCCTGTTATGCAAATTCTGACAAACAAAAAAAACATTAACGGCAACTTATACTATTAAATTCTATTACAATATTTACATATTAAACAAAAGACGTTCCATTGTTCTTTTTCCCATTCCCACTCAAAAATTCTAGACCTGGCAGTAGCGACCCAACCTTGTACCTGAAAAAAATATAGATATGGAAAGAGTGAGCTTAAAGCCCAGTGAATGCAACACTACTACATCAGAGTAATGTTAAACAACTATTATCTGATAGCTTCAATAAAACTTCATTAACATATTACATGCATTAAAATATAGTACTCTCTTTCTAGGCCAGAGTATGGACCTTATATATTATAGTACTCTCCTTCTAGGCCAGAGTATGGACCTTATATATATATATATATTTATGCATCTTCATTTCACATAAATGACTTCAATATTTCAATTTAACACATTCAAGTGTAAAACTTTCAGTGAATACACTCACCTTGACTACTTCCCAATTTATTCACTTATCCTTTGATAGGGTCGAAGTTGTTTGCTCTTTCTCCTTGCCTGAACAATAGTATAACTATGTTATATGCATTTCTAAATATAATTGAACGACAATTATCAACTTCATAACAAATCCCAATTCCACACACAATTATAGTAGAAAGTATAACAAGAATAATTATATTAACTTCAGCTCCACAATTTCTTCAACTAACAAGTATTTAAATTTAAATATTATAGTACTGGAATCAAGTAAAATAAATAAAATAGATGTAATTGTAGGTAGAACCATTTAACCAAATTGTCCATGGAAATACCACACAATAAACCTTCAATAGAAAAATTCTCTATCTTTAATACTGATAACCACAATTCCAAAGAGAAATCTCGCCTCCTTCTTTTTACATTTTTTTCTTCTCTCTTTCTTGCTCTTTTCTTCTCTTTCCTCCTCACTCTCTCTCCAGCCCCTTCATCCCATGGGTTTTGTCTTTTGACTAATTTTTATGGGTTCAATACAATGGCTACAGAAACTAAAATTTTGTTTTCTCATATACAACTTTTCACCCAAAGCTTGCAAAACCCACTACTCAATCTCATCCTTGACAATAATAATAATAATTAAATATATATTAAAGTTATCAATATATATAAATTTACACATACCCAACCAAATTTGTATTTCTTCATAGAAAACCACTCAATCAAGGATAGAACCAATGAAATTTAAAATATCATCAAAATACATTAAATAGCTCAACTTGTGAAGAATAATAAAAATATATATATAAATCAACTTCTATGTAAGCAAAGATATGAATTCCTCTACCTTTACCATAATCTAGTGAAAAATTCTCTTTTCCCTCTTTTCTATCTTCCTCCTCTTCTCCGTCTTTTCTTCTTCTACGGCTGAAAAATCCCTCCTTTGTTTCTATTTGTATTTTTATTATTTTTTTCTTTTTCTTGTCCATGCAAATCTCTAGACAACGTGTCACTTAGATATAAATGTGATTTTCCCCTCTTCATGACTCATGCGTGTGTGTGTCAATTAGTAACAGCCTCCTTTGGAAGTTTTTAGAATAAAGTGTATTACTAGATATCTACATACATGGGTGGGTGGAATATGTACTTGACCTGGTCAATAACTTACCCATATATATAAATAACTACTTGGTCAAACTTTAAAATAAAACATAAGTATATCAATATATATTAGAACCATCACACCACTTCCACCATTTATTACCTTCAGCACCAATGACCTTAGTAGACACCCATTCTCTAGTATCACACATATAACCACACACACGTACACATGGAATATTATCATTTTTATTATTTATTTTCTTACCATTGGCTGTCACCAACTTAATAAGTTTTGACACCAACTATTAACTTCACCATACAAACTACTACATAAAATATTCCATAAATGATGTCTAATAAAAATTAAATTATGCTAATAAAAATAATTATGTATTGGGGCCTTACAATTCTTCCCCCCTTAAGTAATTTCGTCCTCGAAATTAAAATGCAAGAAACATACCAAATAAGTGAGGATATTGCATTCGCATAACTTCTTCACTTTCCCAAGTCGCTTCTTCAATCGTATGACCCCTCCACAATACCTTTACCAGTGATATAGTTTTATTCTGTAGCACTTGCTCCCGGCGATCCACAATCTGTACCGGTTCCTCTACATAAGTCAAATCTTCCTTCAACGCTATCGGTTCTGCAACTAAAACATGAGATGGATCCGATATATACTTTCGAAGCATAGACACATGGAAAACATCATGCAATCTTGATAATTCTTTTGGTAATTCCAACCGATACGCCACTGCTCCTATTCGTTCCAGAATCTTGTAAGGTCCAATGTATCTGGGACTTAACTTACCTTTCTTTCCAAACCTCATAATACCTTTCCAAGGAGAAATACGAAGAAAAACAAAATCACCAACTTCAAATTCCAAATCTCTTCTTTTTCGCACATCTACATAACTTTTCTGTCTATCCTGTGCCACTTTCATACGCTGCTGAATTATCTTCACTTTTTCTGTTGTAAGTTCAATCAATTCTGGACCCAATAACTTTCTTTCCCCCACCTCATCCCAACACAATGGAGTTCTACATTTTCTCCCATACAAAGCTTCATACGGTGCCATTCCAATAGTAGACTGATAACTATTATTATAGGCAAATTCAATCAACGGTAAATAATCATCCCAATTACCTTTGAAATCCAACACACAAGCTCTCAACATATCTTCCAAAATCTGAATAGTTCGTTCTGACTGCCCATCTGTCTGCGGGTGAAAAGCTGTACTAAACTTCAGAGAAGTTTTCATGGCTTCATGCAAACTATACCAAAATCTCGAAGTGAACTTCGGATCCCTGTCACAAACAATAGAAACTGGAGCCCCATGCAAACATATGATCACATCAACATACAAACGAGCATATTCCTTTGTAGAATAAGTAGTTTTCACTGCCAGAAAGTGAGCTGATTTCGTCAATCGATCAACTATCACCCAAATAGAGTCATGTCCTCGTTTTGATCTTGGAAGTCCCGTCACAAAATCCATGGTTACATGCTCCCATTTCCACTGTGGAACTGGTAACGGCTGCAACAACCCTGCTGGTTTCTGATGTTCAGCTTTCACTCGTTGACATATCAAACACTTTGCTACAAATTCTGCAATTTCACGCTTCATATTGTTCCACCAATAGTATTCTTTCAAATCCCTGTACATTTTAGTACTCCCCGGATGCATAGCATATATAGAACTGTGGGCTTCATCTAAAATATCGTTCTTCAAGGAAACATCATTTGGAACACAAATTCGACTTTTAAAATACAAAATCCCATCATCCCTAACTATAAATTCAGTTTGCATACCCTCTTGAGCTTCTTTTCTTTTCTTATCCAGGAATACGTCATGTATTTGCAGCTCTTTAATTCTATCCAGCAACAAAGGTCTCACCGTAACATGTGCAAACAATGCTCCTTTGTTAGTAACTGTCAATTCAACTCCCATCAGTCTCAATTCCATAATATTTGCCACCCGTGCACACTGTACACAAGATAGTCTCCCTGAAGACTTCCTACTCAAGGCATCTGCTACTACATTGGCTTTTCCAGGATGATGGTGGATATTACAATCATAATCTTTGATTAACTCCATCCAACGCCTCTGTCTCAAATTTAAATCCTTCTGTGTAAACAAATACTTCAAACTCTGATGATCTGTAAATATTTCACAAAGTTCACCATACAGATAATGCCTCCACAATTTTAAAGCAAAAACAATAGCAGCTAACTCCAAATCATGTGTAGGATAATTCAATTCATGATTCTTCAATTGTCTAGAAGCATAGGCAATTACTTTACCATTTTGCATCAAAACACATCCCAGACCCTGATGTGAAGCATCAGTGTAAATCACAAAACCCTCACCACCACACGGAATAGTTAACACTGGGGCTGACGTTAACTTTTTCTTCAATTCTTCAAAACTTCTTTGGCATTCCTCACCCCACACAAACTTTACTTCTTTCCGGGTCAACTTTGTCAATGGCAATGCGATACTAGAAAACCCTTGGATGAACCTCCGGTAATAACCTGCTAATCCCAGAAAACTTCTGACTTCTGTCACATTGGTAGGCCTTTCCCATTTCACCACTGCTTCCACTTTTGATGGGTCAACATAAATACCATCCCCAGATACTACATGCCCCAAAAAGACAACTTTATCAAGCCAAAACTCACATTTGCTGAACTTAGCAAAGAGTTGTTTTTCCCGTAACATCTGTAACACAATTCTTAAATGCTTTTCATGTTCATTCACACTCCGAGAATATATCAAAATATCATCGATGAAGACAATAACAAAAGAATCAACGTACCGATGAAATACTCGATTCATTAAATCCATAAACACCGCTGGAGCATTGGTTAACCCAAAAGGCATTACCAAAAACTCATAATGACCATATCGAGTTCGAAAAGCAGTTTTCGAAATATCACTATCCTTTACCTTCAACTGGTGATATCCTGACCTCAAATCAATCTTAGAAAACACCTTTGCCCCTTGCAACTGATCAAACAGATCATCAATTCGTGGCAATGGATACTTATTTCTGATGGTCACTTTATTTAACTGTCTGTAGTCAATACACAACCGCATAGTACCATCCTTCTTCTTAACAAATAACACCGGTGCACCCCACGGTGAAATACTAGGTCGAATAAAGCCTTTATCTAGTAAATCTTGCAACTGTATCTTCAACTCTTTCAATTCTGTCGGTGCCATTCGATACGGAGCAATAGAAATTGGAGTTGTTCCTGGTACCAACTCAATGGTAAAATCTACCTCCCTGTCCACTGGCAACCCTGGTAATTCTTCTGGAAACACATCTGTGAATTCCCTTACCACTGGTACATTTTCAAGTGTCATATCTTTATTTTCAGTATCAACCACATAAGCCAAGTAACCCTGACACCCTTTCTTCAACAACTTCCTGGTTTGTATAGCTGAAATGAGACAGTTTGGAATAACATTTCTTTCTCCTGTAAATCTAAATTCTGGCTCCCCTGGTATCTGAAAAACAACTTCTTTCCGAAAACAGTCTATTGAAGCATGATACGCAGATAGCCAATTCATACCCAAAATGATATCAAAATCTGGTATACCCAACGGTATCAAATTTACCTTTAACTGTCTATCTCCCAATTGTAACACACAATCCCGGTATTCATTTGCAACCACTACCACTTCTCCCGTTGGTGTAGAAATAAACAATTTACTATCTAATGATGAAAGTGGTCTACCCAAATGCATAGCAATAGATGATGCAACAAATGAATGGGTTGAGCCAGGATCAATAAGCACAGTAACATTTCTATCCAAAATAGAAAGTGTACCTGTCACCACTTCTGGTGTTGCTTGAGCATCCTGAAGTGTCATAGCAAACACTCTTCCCTGGGCTTGCGAACCACTTGTAACACCCTTACCTCCTCTTGACGAGTTCCCCTGTGCAAAACCTCTACCAGAACCAGCAACACTGCCCACTGAGGTCATTCCTGTCAACATAGGACAATCTCTCCTCCGATGACCCGGCTGATGGCAATGATAGCACTCTTCTGCTTTCAAGATAGGACAATCCTTCTTCTGGTGACCTTCCTTTCCGCACTGAAAACACCCCCTGCCAGTACCACGTCCTCCAAAACTACCTTGTTGTACAGATTGTTGTTCGAAAAACCCTTGACCTCTTCCAATACTTGATGTCTGGCCTTGAGATTCACCACCCCTTCCCCTTCCATACCGCGACCTTTGACTTTTCTGACTTGCAATTCCTTCACCTCCTCTTGACTGTGACGGCTCAGATCTATTTCTTTTGTATTGTTCCCTTCTTTCTTGCAATTCTTTCACATCCCTTTCGGCAATCATGGCTTTATTCACAAGTCTGTTGTAATCTGTTTCCTCAAACACTGAAACTCTAGACTTAATAGCCGCCTCTAAACCATCCTGGAATTTTGTACATTTATCTTCTTCATTCTGTACAAACTTGGGTGCGAACCTCGATAAAGCTGTAAACTTAACTTCATAGTCAACCACAGACATTCTATCTTGTTTTAAGAGAATAAACTCCCGTTCCTTCTCTTTTCTGTAAATTGGAGGGAAATATTTCTCATAAAAAGCTTTAACAAATGGATTCCAGAATATCACCTCTTTCTCTCCTGGAATGAGCAACAAATGTTTTGTCGTGTCCCACCAATAACTAGCTTCATTTTTGAACATAAATGTAGCTAAGTTTACCTTCTGGTCTTCTGCTGCACCCATCACTGCAAATATCGATTCCATTCTTCTTACCCACCCCTCTGCTTCTTCTGGTTTGGTAGTACCTGAAAATTCTGGGGGTGTTAACTTGATAAACCTCTCATACTCAGAGCCTTTCTTCCATTTCTGTTGTCTTTCCAGCCTTTCTTGTATCATCATTTGACTCGCCATAAATAGTTTATTTTGTTCTGCCAAGTCTATTATAGCCTTTTCCATTTTCTGCATACCAGTTAAGCACTCCTGTTCTCTTCTCATACCACCCTGCATAGGTTGTTCTACTTCAGCCTCAACAGGAACATAAGTGGCTTCACCCTCAGTTCCATGATAACCACTTTCCCTTTCCATTTCTTTTTATCTGCAATGAATCTCAAATATAACAACATATATATGATACATAATCACCACTTATATCTGTTAGTATAACATTAAGTCAAATAAATGACTCTACTACACACTTCTTACTGCCACTGCCAGTCTAGACTCTTCTGACCTCCAGAACCTAGAAAACCTAGGCTCTGATACCAAAAGTTGACACACCCCAACCCAATTTACATTATTAAACAAATTGAATAAATTGGAATGCATCTAACCATCTGCATTAACCTCCTTCAAATATAACGTCATCCTACATCAGAGCATCTGTTTAACAGTTTACAATTCAAAAACTACCTATAGGCCTGTTATGCAAATTCTGACAAACAAAAAAAACATTAACGGCAACTTATACTATTAAATTCTATTACAATATTTACATATTAAACAAAAGACGTTCCATTGTTCTTTTTCCCATTCCCACTCAAAAATTCTAGACCTGGCAGTAGCGACCCAACCTTGTACCTGAAAAAAATATAGATATGGAAAGAGTGAGCTTAAAGCCCAGTGAATGCAACACTACTACATCAGAGTAATGTTAAACAACTATTATCTGATAGCTTCAATAAAACTTCATTAACATATTACATGCATTAAAATATAGTACTCTCTTTCTAGGCCAGAGTATGGACCTTATATATTATAGTACTCTCCTTCTAGGCCAGAGTATGGACCTTATATATATATATATATTTATGCATCTTCATTTCACATAAATGACTTCAATATTTCAATTTAACACATTCAAGTGTAAAACTTTCAGTGAATACACTCACCTTGACTACTTCCCAATTTATTCACTTATCCTTTGATAGGGTCGAAGTTGTTTGCTCTTTCTCCTTGCCTGAACAATAGTATAACTATGTTATATGCATTTCTAAATATAATTGAACGACAATTATCAACTTCATAACAAATCCCAATTCCACACACAATTATAGTAGAAAGTATAACAAGAATAATTATATTAACTTCAGCTCCACAATTTCTTCAACTAACAAGTATTTAAATTTAAATATTATAGTACTGGAATCAAGTAAAATAAATAAAATAGATGTAATTGTAGGTAGAACCATTTAACCAAATTGTCCATGGAAATACCACACAATAAACCTTCAATAGAAAAATTCTCTATCTTTAATACTGATAACCACAATTCCAAAGAGAAATCTCGCCTCCTTCTTTTTACATTTTTTTCTTCTCTCTTTCTTGCTCTTTTCTTCTCTTTCCTCCTCACTCTCTCTCCAGCCCCTTCATCCCATGGGTTTTGTCTTTTGACTAATTTTTATGGGTTCAATACAATGGCTACAGAAACTAAAATTTTGTTTTCTCATATACAACTTTTCACCCAAAGCTTGCAAAACCCACTACTCAATCTCATCCTTGACAATAATAATAATAATTAAATATATATTAAAGTTATCAATATATATAAATTTACACATACCCAACCAAATTTGTATTTCTTCATAGAAAACCACTCAATCAAGGATAGAACCAATGAAATTTAAAATATCATCAAAATGAATTAAATAGCTCAACTTGTGAAGAATAATAAAAATATATATATAAATCAACTTCTATGTAAGCAAAGATATGAATTCCTCTACCTTTACCATAATCTAGTGAAAAATTCTCTTTTCCCTCTTTTCTATCTTCCTCCTCTTCTCCGTCTTTTCTCCTTCTACGGCTGAAAAATCCCTCCTTTGTTTCTATTTGTATTTTTATTATTTTTTTCTTTTTCTTGTCCATGCAAATCTCTAGACAACGTGTCACTTAGATATAAATGTGATTTTCCCCTCTTCATGACTCATGCGTGTGTGTGTCAATTAGTAACAGCCTCCTTTGGAAGTTTTTAGAATAAAGTGTATTACTAGATATCTACATACATGGGTGGGTGGAATATGTACTTGACCTGGTCAATAACTTACCCATATATATAAATAACTACTTGGTCAAACTTTAAAATAAAACATAAGTATATCAATATATATTAGAACCATCACACCACTTCCACCATTTATTACCTTCAGCACCAATGACCTTAGTAGACACCCATTCTCTAGTATCACACATATAACCACACACACGTACACATGGAATATTATCATTTTTATTATTTATTTTCTTACCATTGGCTGTCACCAACTTAATAAGTTTTGACACCAACTATTAACTTCACCATACAAACTACTACATAAAATATTCCATAAATGATGTCTAATAAAAATTAAATTATGCTAATAAAAATAATTATGTATTGGGGCCTTACAATGGGAGTTTTGAGTTAAACTTATTCGAGATCCCCTTGACATCACGAAGAGTGTTTTAATGAGAAAAGATTGAATCTTTGAATGAAATTACCTCAATCAGGGTACCTATTATGTCACTGGACCTTTTTAAATGTATAAAGGTCGAATCCTTTAAACAAAATGAGAGTTTTGAGTTAAATTTATTCGAGATCCCTTTGACGTCACGAAGAGTTTTTAATGAGTAAAGATTGAATGTTTGAATGAAATAACCTGAATTAAGATACCTATTTTGTCACTAGACCGTTTTAATGTATAAAGATTGAATCTCTGAAACAAAATGAGAGTTTTGAGTTTAACTTCTCCGGGTCACGTGTGAAGTCCCGAAGAGTGTTTTAATGACCAAAGAATGAATCTTTGAATGAAAATACCTCGATCGAGGTACCTATTATGTCACTAGACCATTTTAATGTACAAAGATTAAATCTTTGTTAAGAAATGAGAGTTTTGAGTTAAACTTATTCGAGAACACTTCGACGTGACGAAGAGTGTTTTAATGAGTAAGGATTGAATCCTTGAATGAAATTACCTCAATCAAGGTTCCTAATCTGTCACTAGACCTTTTTAATGTATAAAGATTGAATCTTTGAAAGAAAATGAGAGTTTTGAGTTTAACTTATTCGGGTTACGCATGAAGTCGCGAGGAGTGTTTTAATGAGTAACGATTGAATCTTTGAATGAAAATACATCAAATCAAGGTACCTATTACGCCACTAGACCATTTTAATGTATAAAGATCAAATTTTTGAAAGAACACGGGAGTTTTGGGTTAAACTTATTCTTGATCCCTTTGACGTCTCGAAGAGTGTTTTAATGAGTAAAGATTGAATCTTTGAATGAAATTATCTCAGTCAAGGTACTTTTTATGTCGCTAGATGATTTTAATTTATAAAGATTAAATCTTTCAACGAAAATGAGAGTTTCGAGTTAACTTTATTTGAGATCCCTTTGACGTCATGAAGAGTGTTTTAATGAGTAAAGACAAGATCATTGAATAAAATTAGCTTAATCAAGGTACCTACTAAGTCAATAGACCTTTTTAATGTATAGAGATGGAATCTTTGAAAGAAAATGAAAGTTTTGAGTTTAACTTATTCGAGTTACCTATGAAGTCGCGAAGGCCGTCTTAATGACTAAAGATTGAATGTTTGAATGAAAATACCTCAACAAAGGTGCTTATTATGTCACTGGACCATTTTAATGTATAAAGATTGAATCTTTGAAAGAAAATGAGAGTTTTGAGTTAAATTTATTCGAGTTCCCTTTGACGTCCCGAAGAGTGTTTTAATGAGTAAAGATTAAATCTTTGAATGAAAATACCTAAATCAAGGTACCTATTATGTCACTCGACCACTTTAACGTATATAGTTATATCTCTAAAAGAAAATTAGAGTTTTGAGTTAAACTTATTCGATATCCCATTGACGTCACGAAGAGTATTTTAATGACTAAAGATTGAATCTTTGAATGAAATTACCTCAAACAAGTTACCTATTAGGTCAGTAGACCTTTTTATTGTATAAAGATTGAATGTTTGAAAGAAAGTGAGAGTTTTGAGTTTAACTTATTCAAGTTACCTATGAAGTCGCAAAGAGTGTTTTAATGGCAAAAGATTGAATCTTTGAATAAAAATACCTCTATAAAGGTACCTATTATGTCATTAGACCTTTTTAAATTTCTAAAGATTGAATCTTTGAATGAAAATGAGAGTTTTGAGTCAAACTTATTCGAGATCCCTTTAACGTCCCGAAGTGTGTTTTAATGAGTAAAGATTGAATCTTTGAATGAAAATACCTCAATCAAGGTACCTACTATGTCAATAGACAATTTTAATGTGTAAAGATTAAACCTTTGAAAGAAAATGAGAGTTTTGAGTTAAACTTATTCGAGATCCCCCTGACGTCACGAAGAGTGTTTTAATGAGCAAAGATTGAATCTTTGAAACAAATCACCTCAATCAAGGTACCGATTATGTCACTAGACCTTTTTAAGGTATAAAGATTGAATCTTGAAAGAGGATGAGAATTTTGAGTAAAACATATTCAAGTTCCCTTTGAGGACGCAAAGAGTGTTTTAATAAGTAAAGATTGAATCTTTGAATGAAAATACCTCAATCAAAGTACCTTTTATGTCACTGGACCATTTTAATGTATAAAGATAAAATCTTTGATAGAAAATAAGAGTTTTGAGTTAAACTTATTCGAGATTCTTTTGACGTCACGGAGAGTGTTTCAACGAGTAAGGTTTAAATCTTTGAATGAAATTACCTGAATCGAGGTACCTATTATGTCACTAGACCTTTTTAACGTATAAAGATTGAATCTTTGAAAGAAAATGATAGTTTTGAGTTTTACTTATTTGAGTGACGTATGGAGTTGCGAAGAGTGTTTTAGTGATTAAAGATCGAATCTTCGAATGAAAATACCTCAATAAAGGTACCTATATGTCAGTAGACCTTATTAACGTATAAAAATTGAATCTTTGAAAGAAAATGAGAGTTTTCAGTTGAACTAATTCGAGTTCCCTTTGACGTCCCGAAGAGTGTTTTAATGATCAAAGATTGAATCTTTGATTGAAAATACCTCCATCAAGGTTCCTATTATTTCACTAGACCATTTCAATGTACAAGGGTTGAATCTTTGAAAGAAAATGAGAGATTTGAGTTAAACTTGTTCGAGATCACTTCGACGTCACGAAGAGTGTTTTAACGAGTAAAGATTGAATCGTTGAATGAAATTACTTCAATCAAAGTATCCATTATGTCACGAGAACTTTTTAGTGTATCAAGATTGAATCTTTGTAAGAAAATGAGAGTTTTGAGTTTCACTTGTTCGAGTTACATATGAAGTCGCGAAGGGTGTTTTTATAACTAAAGATTGAATCTTTGAATGAAAATGAGAGTTTCGAGAGAAACTTATTCGAGTTCCCTTTGACGTTCCGAAGAGTGTTTTAATGATCAAAGATTAAATCTTTGAATGAAAATACCTCAATCAAGGTACCTGTGATTTCACTAAACCATTTTAATGTGTAAAGATTGAATCTTTGAAAGAAAATGGGAGTTTTGAGTTAAACTTATTCGAGATCCCCTTGACATCACGAAGAGTGTTTTAATGAGAAAAGATTGAATCTTTGAATGAAATTACCTCAATCAGGGTACCTATTATGTCACTGGACCTTTTTAAATGTATAAAGGTCGAATCCTTTAAACAAAATGAGAGTTTTGAGTTAAATTTATTCGAGATCCCTTTGACGTCACGAAGAGTTTTTAATGAGTAAAGATTGAATGTTTGAATGAAATAACCTGAATTAAGATACCTATTTTGTCACTAGACCGTTTTAATGTATAAAGATTGAATCTCTGAAACAAAATGAGAGTTTTGAGTTTAACTTCTCCGGGTCACGTGTGAAGTCCCGAAGAGTGTTTTAATGACCAAAGAATGAATCTTTGAATGAAAATACCTCGATCGAGGTACCTATTATGTCACTAGACCATTTTAATGTACAAAGATTAAATCTTTGTTAAGAAATGAGAGTTTTGAGTTAAACTTATTTGAGAACACTTCGACGTGACGAAGAGTGTTTTAATGAGTAAGGATTGAATCCTTGAATGAAATTACCTCAATCAAGGTTCCTAATCTGTCACTAGACCTTTTTAATGTATAAAGATTGAATCTTTGAAAGAAAATGAGAGTTTTGAGTTTAACTTATTCGGGTTACGCATGAAGTCGCGAGGAGTGTTTTAATGAGTAACGATTGAATCTTTGAATGAAAATACATCAAATCAAGGTACCTATTACGCCACTAGACCATTTTAATGTATAAAGATCAAATTTTTGAAAGAACACGGGAGTTTTGGGTTAAACTTATTCTTGATCCCTTTGACGTCTCGAAGAGTGTTTTAATGAGTAAAGATTGAATCTTTGAATGAAATTATCTCAGTCAAGGTACTTTTTATGTCGCTAGATGATTTTAATTTATAAAGATTAAATCTTTCAACGAAAATGAGAGTTTCGAGTTAACTTTATTTGAGATCCCTTTGACGTCATGAAGAGTGTTTTAATGAGTAAAGACAAGATCATTGAATAAAATTAGCTTAATCAAGGTACCTACTAAGTCAATAGACCTTTTTAATGTATAGAGATGGAATCTTTGAAAGAAAATGAAAGTTTTGAGTTTAACTTATTCGAGTTACCTATGAAGTCGCGAAGGCCGTCTTAATGACTAAAGATTGAATGTTTGAATGAAAATACCTCAACAAAGGTGCTTATTATGTCACTGGACCATTTTAATGTATAAAGATTGAATCTTTGAAAGAAAATGAGAGTTTTGAGTTAAATTTATTCGAGTTCCCTTTGACGTCCCGAAGAGTGTTTTAATGAGTAAAGATTAAATCTTTGAATGAAAATACCTAAATCAAGGTACCTATTATGTCACTCGACCACTTTAACGTATATAGTTATATCTCTAAAAGAAAATTAGAGTTTTGAGTTAAACTTATTCGATATCCCATTGACGTCACGAAGAGTATTTTAATGACTAAAGATTGAATCTTTGAATGAAATTACCTCAAACAAGTTACCTATTAGGTCAGTAGACCTTTTTATTGTATAAAGATTGAATGTTTGAAAGAAAGTGAGAGTTTTGAGTTTAACTTATTCAAGTTACCTATGAAGTCGCAAAGAGTGTTTTAATGGCAAAAGATTGAATCTTTGAATAAAAATACCTCTATAAAGGTACCTATTATGTCATTAGACCTTTTTAAATTTCTAAAGATTGAATCTTTGAATGAAAATGAGAGTTTTGAGTCAAACTTATTCGAGATCCCTTTAACGTCCCGAAGTGTGTTTTAATGAGTAAAGATTGAATCTTTGAATGAAAATACCTCAATCAAGGTACCTACTATGTCAATAGACAATTTTAATGTGTAAAGATTAAACCTTTGAAAGAAAATGAGAGTTTTGAGTTAAACTTATTCGAGATCCCCCTGACGTCACGAAGAGTGTTTTAATGAGCAAAGATTGAATCTTTGAAACAAATCACCTCAATCAAGGTACCGATTATGTCACTAGACCTTTTTAAGGTATAAAGATTGAATCTTGAAAGAGGATGAGAATTTTGAGTAAAACATATTCAAGTTCCCTTTGAGGACGCAAAGAGTGTTTTAATAAGTAAAGATTGAATCTTTGAATGAAAATACCTCAATCAAAGTACCTTTTATGTCACTGGACCATTTTAATGTATAAAGATAAAATCTTTGATAGAAAATAAGAGTTTTGAGTTAAACTTATTCGAGATTCTTTTGACGTCACGGAGAGTGTTTCAACGAGTAAGGTTTAAATCTTTGAATGAAATTACCTGAATCGAGGTACCTATTATGTCACTAGACCTTTTTAACGTATAAAGATTGAATCTTTGAAAGAAAATGATAGTTTTGAGTTTTACTTATTTGAGTGACGTATGGAGTTGCGAAGAGTGTTTTAGTGATTAAAGATCGAATCTTCGAATGAAAATACCTCAATAAAGGTACCTATATGTCAGTAGACCTTATTAACGTATAAAAATTGAATCTTTGAAAGAAAATGAGAGTTTTCAGTTGAACTAATTCGAGTTCCCTTTGACGTCCCGAAGAGTGTTTTAATGATCAAAGATTGAATCTTTGATTGAAAATACCTCCATCAAGGTTCCTATTATTTCACTAGACCATTTCAATGTACAAGGGTTGAATCTTTGAAAGAAAATGAGAGATTTGAGTTAAACTTGTTCGAGATCACTTCGACGTCACGAAGAGTGTTTTAACGAGTAAAGATTGAATCGTTGAATGAAATTACCTCAATCAAAGTATCCATTATGTCACGAGAACTTTTTAGTGTATCAAGATTGAATCTTTGTAAGAAAATGAGAGTTTTGAGTTTCACTTGTTCGAGTTACCTATGAAGTCGCGAAGGGTGTTTTTATAACTAAAGATTGAATCTTTGAATGAAAATGAGAGTTTCGAGAGAAACTTATTCGAGTTCCCTTTGACGTTCCGAAGAGTGTTTTAATGATCAAAGATTGAATCTTTGAATGAAAATACCTCAATCAAGGTACCTGTGATTTCACTAAACCATTTTAATGTGTAAAGATTGAATCTTTGAAAGAAAATGGGAGTTTTGAGTTAAACTTATTCGAGATCCCCTTGACATCACGAAGAGTGTTTTAATGAGAAAAGATTGAATCTTTGAATGAAATTACCTCAATCAGGGTACCTATTATGTCACTGGACCTTTTTAAATGTATAAAGGTCGAATCCTTTAAACAAAATGAGAGTTTTGAGTTAAATTTATTCGAGATCCCTTTGACGTCACGAAGAGTTTTTAATGAGTAAAGATTGAATGTTTGAATGAAATAACCTGAATTAAGATACCTATTTTGTCACTAGACCGTTTTAATGTATAAAGATTGAATCTCTGAAACAAAATGAGAGTTTTGAGTTTAACTTCTCCGGGTCACGTGTGAAGTCCCGAAGAGTGTTTTAATGACCAAAGAATGAATCTTTGAATGAAAATACCTCGATCGAGGTACCTATTATGTCACTAGACCATTTTAATGTACAAAGATTAAATCTTTGTTAAGAAATGAGAGTTTTGAGTTAAACTTATTCGAGAACACTTCGACGTGACGAAGAGTGTTTTAATGAGTAAGGATTGAATCCTTGAATGAAATTACCTCAATCAAGGTTCCTAATCTGTCACTAGACCTTTTTAATGTATAAAGATTGAATCTTTGAAAGAAAATGAGAGTTTTGAGTTTAACTTATTCGGGTTACGCATGAAGTCGCGAGGAGTGTTTTAATGAGTAACGATTGAATCTTTGAATGAAAATACATCAAATCAAGGTACCTATTACGCCACTAGACCATTTTAATGTATAAAGATCAAATTTTTGAAAGAACACGGGAGTTTTGGGTTAAACTTATTCTTGATCCCTTTGACGTCTCGAAGAGTGTTTTAATGAGTAAAGATTGAATCTTTGAATGAAATTATCTCAGTCAAGGTACTTTTTATGTCGCTAGATGATTTTAATTTATAAAGATTAAATCTTTCAACGAAAATGAGAGTTTCGAGTTAACTTTATTTGAGATCCCTTTGACGTCATGAAGAGTGTTTTAATGAGTAAAGACAAGATCATTGAATAAAATTAGCTTAATCAAGGTACCTACTAAGTCAATAGACCTTTTTAATGTATAGAGATGGAATCTTTGAAAGAAAATGAAAGTTTTGAGTTTAACTTATTCGAGTTACCTATGAAGTCGCGAAGGCCGTCTTAATGACTAAAGATTGAATGTTTGAATGAAAATACCTCAACAAAGGTGCTTATTATGTCACTGGACCATTTTAATGTATAAAGATTGAATCTTTGAAAGAAAATGAGAGTTTTGAGTTAAATTTATTCGAGTTCCCTTTGACGTCCCGAAGAGTGTTTTAATGAGTAAAGATTAAATCTTTGAATGAAAATACCTAAATCAAGGTACCTATTATGTCACTCGACCACTTTAACGTATATAGTTATATCTCTAAAAGAAAATTAGAGTTTTGAGTTAAACTTATTCGATATCCCATTGACGTCACGAAGAGTATTTTAATGACTAAAGATTGAATCTTTGAATGAAATTACCTCAAACAAGTTACCTATTAGGTCAGTAGACCTTTTTATTGTATAAAGATTGAATGTTTGAAAGAAAGTGAGAGTTTTGAGTTTAACTTATTCAAGTTACCTATGAAGTCGCAAAGAGTGTTTTAATGGCAAAAGATTGAATCTTTGAATAAAAATACCTCTATAAAGGTACCTATTATGTCATTAGACCTTTTTAAATTTCTAAAGATTGAATCTTTGAATGAAAATAAGAGTTTTGAGTCAAACTTATTCGAGATCCCTTTAACGTCCCGAAGTGTGTTTTAATGAGTAAAGATTGAATCTTTGAATGAAAATACCTCAATCAAGGTACCTACTATGTCAATAGACAATTTTAATGTGTAAAGATTAAACCTTTGAAAGAAAATGAGAGTTTTGAGTTAAACTTATTCGAGATCCCCCTGACGTCACGAAGAGTGTTTTAATGAGCAAAGATTGAATCTTTGAAACAAATCACCTCAATCAAGGTACCGATTATGTCACTAGACCTTTTTAAGGTATAAAGATTGAATCTTGAAAGAGGATGAGAATTTTGAGTAAAACATATTCAAGTTCCCTTTGAGGACGCAAAGAGTGTTTTAATAAGTAAAGATTGAATCTTTGAATGAAAATACCTCAATCAAAGTACCTTTTATGTCACTGGACCATTTTAATGTATAAAGATAAAATCTTTGATAGAAAATAAGAGTTTTGAGTTAAACTTATTCGAGATTCTTTTGACGTCACGGAGAGTGTTTCAACGAGTAAGGTTTAAATCTTTGAATGAAATTACCTGAATCGAGGTACCTATTATGTTACTAGACCTTTTTAACGTATAAAGATTGAATCTTTGAAAGAAAATGATAGCTTTGAGTTTTACTTATTTGAGTGACGTATGGAGTTGCGAAGAGTGTTTTAGTGATTAAAGATCGAATCTTCGAATGAAAATACCTCAATAAAGGTACCTATATGTCAGTAGACCTTATTAACGTATAAAAATTGAATCTTTGAAAGAAAATGAGAGTTTTCAGTTGAACTAATTCGAGTTCCCTTTGACGTCCCGAAGAGTGTTTTAATGATCAAAGATTGAATCTTTGATTGAAAATACCTCCATCAAGGTTCCTATTATTTCACTAGACCATTTCAATGTACAAGGGTTGAATCTTTGAAAGAAAATGAGAGATTTGAGTTAAACTTGTTCGAGATCACTTCGACGTCACGAAGAGTGTTTTAACGAGTAAAGATTGAATCGTTGAATGAAATTACCTCAATCAAAGTGTCCATTATGTCACGAGAACTTTTTAGTGTATCAAGATTGAATCTTTGTAAGAAAATGAGAGTTTTGAGTTTCACTTGTTCGAGTTACCTATGAAGTCGCGAAGGGTGTTTTTATAACTAAAGATTGAATCTTTGAATGAAAATGAGAGTTTCGAGAGAAACTTATTCGAGTTCCCTTTGACGTTCCGAAGAGTGTTTTAATGATCAAAGATTGAATCTTTGAATGAAAATACCTCAATCAAGGTACCTGTGATTTCACTAAACCATTTTAATGTGTAAAGATTGAATCTTTGAAAGAAAATGGGAGTTTTGAGTTAAACTTATTCGAGATCCCCTTGACATCACGAAGAGTGTTTTAATGAGAAAAGATTGAATCTTTGAATGAAATTACCTCAATCAGGGTACCTATTATGTCACTGGACCTTTTTAAATGTATAAAGGTCGAATCCTTTAAACAAAATGAGAGTTTTGAGTTAAATTTATTCGAGATCCCTTTGACGTCACGAAGAGTTTTTAATGAGTAAAGATTGAATGTTTGAATGAAATAACCTGAATCAAGATACCTATTTTGTCACTAGACCGTTTTAATGTATAAAGATTGAATCTCTGAAAGAAAATGAGAGTTTTGAGTTTAACTTCTCCAGGTCACGTGTGAAGTCCCGAAGAGTGTTTTAATGACCAAAGAATGAATCTTTGAATGAAAATACCTCGATCGAGGTACCTATTATGTCACTAAACCATTTTAATGTACAAAGATTAAATCTTTGTTAAGAAATGAGAGTTTTGAGTTAAACTTATTCGAGAACACTTCGACGTGACGAAGAGTGTTTTAATGAGTAAGGATTGAATCCTTGAATGAAATTACCTCAATCAAGGTTCCTAATCTGTCACTAGACCTTTTTAATGTATAAAGATTGAATCTTTGAAAGAAAATGAGAGTTTTGAGTTTAACTTATTCGGGTTACGCATGAAGTCGCGAGGAGTGTTTTAATGAGTAACGATTGAATCTTTGAATGAAAATACATCAAATCAAGGTACCTATTACGCCACTAGACCATTTTAATGTATAAAGATCAAATTTTTGAAAGAACACGGGAGTTTTGGGTTAAACTTATTCGTGATCCCTTTGACGTCTCGAAGAGTGTTTTAATGAGTAAAGATTGAATCTTTGAATGAAATTATCTCAATCAAGGTACTTTTTATGTCACTAGATGATTTTAATTTATAAAGATTAAATCTTTCAACGAAAATGAGAGTTTCGAGTTAACTTTATTTGAGATCCCTTTGACGTCATGAAGAGTGTTTTAATGAGTAAAGACAAGATCATTGAATAAAATTAGCTTAATCAAGGTACCTACTAAGTCACTAGACCTTTTTAATGTATAGAGATGGAATCTTTGAAAGAAAATGAAAGTTTTGAGTTTAACTTATTCGAGTTACCTATGAAGTCGCGAAGGCCGTCTTAATGACTAAAGATTGAATGTTTGAATGAAAATACCTCAACAAAGGTGCTTATTATGTCACTGGACCATTTTAATGTATAAAGATTGAATCTTTGAAAGAAAATGAGAGTTTTGAGTTAAATTTATTCGAGTTCCCTTTGACGTCCCGAAGAGTGTTTTAAAGAGTAAAGATTAAATCTTTGAATGAAAATACCTAAATCAAGGTACCTATTATGTCACTCGACCACTTTAACGTATATAGTTATATCTCTAAAAGAAAATTAGAGTTTTGAGTTAAACTTATTCGATATCCCATTGACGTCACGAAGAGTATTTTAATGACTAAAGATTGAATCTTTGAATGAAATTACCTCAAACAAGTTACCTATTAGGTCAGTAGACCTTTTTATTGTATAAAGATTGAATCTTTGAAAGAAAGTGAGAGTTTTGAGTTTAACTTATTCAAGTTACCTATGAAGTCGCAAAGAGTGTTTTAATGGCAAAAGATTGAATCTTTGAATAAAAATACCTCTATAAAGGTACCTATTATGTCATTAGACCTTTTTAAATTTCTAAAGATTGAATCTTTGGAAGAAAATGATAGTTTTGAGTCAAACTTATTCGAGATCCCTTTAACGTCCCGAAGAGTGTTTTAATGAGTAAAGATTGAATCTTTGAATGAAAATACCTCAATCAAGGTACCTACTATGTCAATAGACAATTTTAATTTGTAAAGATTAAACCTTTGAAAGAAAATGAGAGTTTTGAGTTAAACTTATTCGAGATCCCCCTGACGTCACGAAGAGTGTTTTAATGAGCAAAGATTGAATCTTTGAAACAAATCACCTCAATCAAGGTACCGATTATGTCACTAGACCTTTTTAAGGTATAAAGATTGAATCTTGAAAGAGGATGAGAATTTTGAGTAAAACATATTCAAGTTCCCTTTGAGGACGCAAAGAGTGTTTTAATAAGTAAAGATTGAATCTTTGAATGAAAATACCTCAATCAAAGTACCTTTTATGTCACTGGACCATTTTAATGTATAAAGATAAAATCTTTGATAGAAAATAAGAGTTTTGAGTTAAACTTATTCGAGATTCTTTTGACGTCACGGAGAGTGTTTCAACGAGTAAGGTTTAAATCTTTGAATGAAATTACCTGAATCGAGGTACCTATTATGTCACTAGACCTTTTTAACGTATAAAGATTGAATCTTTGAAAGAAAATGATAGTTTTGAGTTTTACTTATTTGAGTGACGTATGGAGTTGCGAAGAGTGTTTTAGTGATTAAAGATCGAATCTTTGAATGAAAATACCTCAATAAAGGTACCTATATGTCAGTAGACCTTATTAACGTATAAAAATTGAATCTTTGAAAGAAAATGAGAGTTTTCAGTTGAACTAATTCGAGTTCCCTTTGACGTCCCGAAGAGTGTTTTAATGATCAAAGATTGAATCTTTGATTGAAAATACCTCCATCAAGGTTCCTATTATTTCACTAGACCATTTCAATGTACAAGGGTTGAATCTTTGAAAGAAAATGAGAGATTTGAGTTAAACTTGTTCGAGATCACTTCGACGTCACGAAGAGTGTTTTAACGAGTAAAGATTGAATCGTTGAATGAAATTACTTCAATCAAAGTATCCATTATGTCACGAGAACTTTTTAGTGTATCAAGATTGAATCTTTGTAAGAAAATGAGAGTTTTGAGTTTCACTTGTTCGAGTTACATATGAAGTCGCGAAGGGTGTTTTTATAACTAAAGATTGAATCTTTGAATGAAAATGAGAGTTTCGAGAGAAACTTATTCGAGTTCCCTTTGACGTTCCGAAGAGTGTTTTAATGATCAAAGATTAAATCTTTGAATGAAAATACCTCAATCAAGGTACCTGTGATTTCACTAAACCATTTTAATGTGTAAAGATTGAATCTTTGAAAGAAAATGGGAGTTTTGAGTTAAACTTATTCGAGATCCCCTTGACATCACGAAGAGTGTTTTAATGAGAAAAGATTGAATCTTTGAATGAAATTACCTCAATCAGGGTACCTATTATGTCACTGGACCTTTTTAAATGTATAAAGGTCGAATCCTTTAAACAAAATGAGAGTTTTGAGTTAAATTTATTCGAGATCCCTTTGACGTCACGAAGAGTTTTTAATGAGTAAAGATTGAATGTTTGAATGAAATAACCTGAATTAAGATACCTATTTTGTCACTAGACCGTTTTAATGTATAAAGATTGAATCTCTGAAACAAAATGAGAGTTTTGAGTTTAACTTCTCCGGGTCACGTGTGAAGTCCCGAAGAGTGTTTTAATGACCAAAGAATGAATCTTTGAATGAAAATACCTCGATCGAGGTACCTATTATGTCACTAGACCATTTTAATGTACAAAGATTAAATCTTTGTTAAGAAATGAGAGTTTTGAGTTAAACTTATTCGAGAACACTTCGACGTGACGAAGAGTGTTTTAATGAGTAAGGATTGAATCCTTGAATGAAATTACCTCAATCAAGGTTCCTAATCTGTCACTAGACCTTTTTAATGTATAAAGATTGAATCTTTGAAAGAAAATGAGAGTTTTGAGTTTAACTTATTCGGGTTACGCATGAAGTCGCGAGGAGTGTTTTAATGAGTAACGATTGAATCTTTGAATGAAAATACATCAAATCAAGGTACCTATTACGCCACTAGACCATTTTAATGTATAAAGATCAAATTTTTGAAAGAACACGGGAGTTTTGGGTTAAACTTATTCTTGATCCCTTTGACGTCTCGAAGAGTGTTTTAATGAGTAAAGATTGAATCTTTGAATGAAATTATCTCAGTCAAGGTACTTTTTATGTCGCTAGATGATTTTAATTTATAAAGATTAAATCTTTCAACGAAAATGAGAGTTTCGAGTTAACTTTATTTGAGATCCCTTTGACGTCATGAAGAGTGTTTTAATGAGTAAAGACAAGATCATTGAATAAAATTAGCTTAATCAAGGTACCTACTAAGTCAATAGACCTTTTTAATGTATAGAGATGGAATCTTTGAAAGAAAATGAAAGTTTTGAGTTTAACTTATTCGAGTTACCTATGAAGTCGCGAAGGCCGTCTTAATGACTAAAGATTGAATGTTTGAATGAAAATACCTCAACAAAGGTGCTTATTATGTCACTGGACCATTTTAATGTATAAAGATTGAATCTTTGAAAGAAAATGAGAGTTTTGAGTTAAATTTATTCGAGTTCCCTTTGACGTCCCGAAGAGTGTTTTAATGAGTAAAGATTAAATCTTTGAATGAAAATACCTAAATCAAGGTACCTATTATGTCACTCGACCACTTTAACGTATATAGTTATATCTCTAAAAGAAAATTAGAGTTTTGAGTTAAACTTATTCGATATCCCATTGACGTCACGAAGAGTATTTTAATGACTAAAGATTGAATCTTTGAATGAAATTACCTCAAACAAGTTACCTATTAGGTCAGTAGACCTTTTTATTGTATAAAGATTGAATGTTTGAAAGAAAGTGAGAGTTTTGAGTTTAACTTATTCAAGTTACCTATGAAGTCGCAAAGAGTGTTTTAATGGCAAAAGATTGAATCTTTGAATAAAAATACCTCTATAAAGGTACTTATTATGTCATTAGACCTTTTTAAATTTCTAAAGATTGAATCTTTGAATGAAAATGAGAGTTTTGAGTCAAACTTATTCGAGATCCCTTTAACGTCCCGAAGTGTGTTTTAATGAGTAAAGATTGAATCTTTGAATGAAAATACCTCAATCAAGGTACCTACTATGTCAATAGACAATTTTAATGTGTAAAGATTAAACCTTTGAAAGAAAATGAGAGTTTTGAGTTAAACTTATTCGAGATCCCCCTGACGTCACGAAGAGTGTTTTAATGAGCAAAGATTGAATCTTTGAAACAAATCACCTCAATCAAGGTACCGATTATGTCACTAGACCTTTTTAAGGTATAAAGATTGAATCTTGAAAGAGGATGAGAATTTTGAGTAAAACATATTCAAGTTCCCTTTGAGGACGCAAAGAGTGTTTTAATAAGTAAAGATTGAATCTTTGAATGAAAATACCTCAATCAAAGTACCTTTTATGTCACTGGACCATTTTAATGTATAAAGATAAAATCTTTGATAGAAAATAAGAGTTTTGAGTTAAACTTATTCGAGATTCTTTTGACGTCACGGAGAGTGTTTCAACGAGTAAGGTTTAAATCTTTGAATGAAATTACCTGAATCGAGGTACCTATTATGTCACTAGACCTTTTTAACGTATAAAGATTGAATCTTTGAAAGAAAATGATAGTTTTGAGTTTTACTTATTTGAGTGACGTATGGAGTTGCGAAGAGTGTTTTAGTGATTAAAGATCGAATCTTCGAATGAAAATACCTCAATAAAGGTACCTATATGTCAGTAGACCTTATTAACGTATAAAAATTGAATCTTTGAAAGAAAATGAGAGTTTTCAGTTGAACTAATTCGAGTTCCCTTTGACGTCCCGAAGAGTGTTTTAATGATCAAAGATTGAATCTTTGATTGAAAATACCTCCATCAAGGTTCCTATTATTTCACTAGACCATTTCAATGTACAAGGGTTGAATCTTTGAAAGAAAATGAGAGATTTGAGTTAAACTTGTTCGAGATCACTTCGACGTCACGAAGAGTGTTTTAACGAGTAAAGATTGAATCGTTGAATGAAATTACCTCAATCAAAGTATCCATTATGTCACGAGAACTTTTTAGTGTATCAAGATTGAATCTTTGTAAGAAAATGAGAGTTTTGAGTTTCACTTGTTCGAGTTACCTATGAAGTCGCGAAGGGTGTTTTTATAACTAAAGATTGAATCTTTGAATGAAAATGAGAGTTTCGAGAGAAACTTATTCGAGTTCCCTTTGACGTTCCGAAGAGTGTTTTAATGATCAAAGATTGAATCTTTGAATGAAAATACCTCAATCAAGGTACCTGTGATTTCACTAAACCATTTTAATGTGTAAAGATTGAATCTTTGAAAGAAAATGGGAGTTTTGAGTTAAACTTATTCGAGATCCCCTTGACATCACGAAGAGTGTTTTAATGAGAAAAGATTGAATCTTTGAATGAAATTACCTCAATCAGGGTACCTATTATGTCACTGGACCTTTTTAAATGTATAAAGGTCGAATCCTTTAAACAAAATGAGAGTTTTGAGTTAAATTTATTCGAGATCCCTTTGACGTCACGAAGAGTTTTTAATGAGTAAAGATTGAATGTTTGAATGAAATAACCTGAATTAAGATACCTATTTTGTCACTAGACCGTTTTAATGTATAAAGATTGAATCTCTGAAACAAAATGAGAGTTTTGAGTTTAACTTCTCCGGGTCACGTGTGAAGTCCCGAAGAGTGTTTTAATGACCAAAGAATGAATCTTTGAATGAAAATACCTCGATCGAGGTACCTATTATGTCACTAGACCATTTTAATGTACAAAGATTAAATCTTTGTTAAGAAATGAGAGTTTTGAGTTAAACTTATTCGAGAACACTTCGACGTGACGAAGAGTGTTTTAATGAGTAAGGATTGAATCCTTGAATGAAATTACCTCAATCAAGGTTCCTAATCTGTCACTAGACCTTTTTAATGTATAAAGATTGAATCTTTGAAAGAAAATGAGAGTTTTGAGTTTAACTTATTCGGGTTACGCATGAAGTCGCGAGGAGTGTTTTAATGAGTAACGATTGAATCTTTGAATGAAAATACATCAAATCAAGGTACCTATTACGCCACTAGACCATTTTAATGTATAAAGATCAAATTTTTGAAAGAACACGGGAGTTTTGGGTTAAACTTATTCTTGATCCCTTTGACGTCTCGAAGAGTGTTTTAATGAGTAAAGATTGAATCTTTGAATGAAATTATCTCAGTCAAGGTACTTTTTATGTCGCTAGATGATTTTAATTTATAAAGATTAAATCTTTCAACGAAAATGAGAGTTTCGAGTTAACTTTATTTGAGATCCCTTTGACGTCATGAAGAGTGTTTTAATGAGTAAAGACAAGATCATTGAATAAAATTAGCTTAATCAAGGTACCTACTAAGTCAATAGACCTTTTTAATGTATAGAGATGGAATCTTTGAAAGAAAATGAAAGTTTTGAGTTTAACTTATTCGAGTTACCTATGAAGTCGCGAAGGCCGTCTTAATGACTAAAGATTGAATGTTTGAATGAAAATACCTCAACAAAGGTGCTTATTATGTCACTGGACCATTTTAATGTATAAAGATTGAATCTTTGAAAGAAAATGAGAGTTTTGAGTTAAATTTATTCGAGTTCCCTTTGACGTCCCGAAGAGTGTTTTAATGAGTAAAGATTAAATCTTTGAATGAAAATACCTAAATCAAGGTACCTATTATGTCACTCGACCACTTTAACGTATATAGTTATATCTCTAAAAGAAAATTAGAGTTTTGAGTTAAACTTATTCGATATCCCATTGACGTCACGAAGAGTATTTTAATGACTAAAGATTGAATCTTTGAATGAAATTACCTCAAACAAGTTACCTATTAGGTCAGTAGACCTTTTTATTGTATAAAGATTGAATGTTTGAAAGAAAGTGAGAGTTTTGAGTTTAACTTATTCAAGTTACCTATGAAGTCGCAAAGAGTGTTTTAATGGCAAAAGATTGAATCTTTGAATAAAAATACCTCTATAAAGGTACCTATTATGTCATTAGACCTTTTTAAATTTCTAAAGATTGAATCTTTGAATGAAAATAAGAGTTTTGAGTCAAACTTATTCGAGATCCCTTTAACGTCCCGAAGTGTGTTTTAATGAGTAAAGATTGAATCTTTGAATGAAAATACCTCAATCAAGGTACCTACTATGTCAATAGACAATTTTAATGTGTAAAGATTAAACCTTTGAAAGAAAATGAGAGTTTTGAGTTAAACTTATTCGAGATCCCCCTGACGTCACGAAGAGTGTTTTAATGAGCAAAGATTGAATCTTTGAAACAAATCACCTCAATCAAGGTACCGATTATGTCACTAGACCTTTTTAAGGTATAAAGATTGAATCTTGAAAGAGGATGAGAATTTTGAGTAAAACATATTCAAGTTCCCTTTGAGGACGCAAAGAGTGTTTTAATAAGTAAAGATTGAATCTTTGAATGAAAATACCTCAATCAAAGTACCTTTTATGTCACTGGACCATTTTAATGTATAAAGATAAAATCTTTGATAGAAAATAAGAGTTTTGAGTTAAACTTATTCGAGATTCTTTTGACGTCACGGAGAGTGTTTCAACGAGTAAGGTTTAAATCTTTGAATGAAATTACCTGAATCGAGGTACCTATTATGTTACTAGACCTTTTTAACGTATAAAGATTGAATCTTTGAAAGAAAATGATAGCTTTGAGTTTTACTTATTTGAGTGACGTATGGAGTTGCGAAGAGTGTTTTAGTGATTAAAGATCGAATCTTCGAATGAAAATACCTCAATAAAGGTACCTATATGTCAGTAGACCTTATTAACGTATAAAAATTGAATCTTTGAAAGAAAATGAGAGTTTTCAGTTGAACTAATTCGAGTTCCCTTTGACGTCCCGAAGAGTGTTTTAATGATCAAAGATTGAATCTTTGATTGAAAATACCTCCATCAAGGTTCCTATTATTTCACTAGACCATTTCAATGTACAAGGGTTGAATCTTTGAAAGAAAATGAGAGATTTGAGTTAAACTTGTTCGAGATCACTTCGACGTCACGAAGAGTGTTTTAACGAGTAAAGATTGAATCGTTGAATGAAATTACCTCAATCAAAGTGTCCATTATGTCACGAGAACTTTTTAGTGTATCAAGATTGAATCTTTGTAAGAAAATGAGAGTTTTGAGTTTCACTTGTTCGAGTTACCTATGAAGTCGCGAAGGGTGTTTTTATAACTAAAGATTGAATCTTTGAATGAAAATGAGAGTTTCGAGAGAAACTTATTCGAGTTCCCTTTGACGTTCCGAAGAGTGTTTTAATGATCAAAGATTGAATCTTTGAATGAAAATACCTCAATCAAGGTACCTGTGATTTCACTAAACCATTTTAATGTGTAAAGATTGAATCTTTGAAAGAAAATGGGAGTTTTGAGTTAAACTTATTCGAGATCCCCTTGACATCACGAAGAGTGTTTTAATGAGAAAAGATTGAATCTTTGAATGAAATTACCTCAATCAGGGTACCTATTATGTCACTGGACCTTTTTAAATGTATAAAGGTCGAATCCTTTAAACAAAATGAGAGTTTTGAGTTAAATTTATTCGAGATCCCTTTGACGTCACGAAGAGTTTTTAATGAGTAAAGATTGAATGTTTGAATGAAATAACCTGAATCAAGATACCTATTTTGTCACTAGACCGTTTTAATGTATAAAGATTGAATCTCTGAAAGAAAATGAGAGTTTTGAGTTTAACTTCTCCAGGTCACGTGTGAAGTCCCGAAGAGTGTTTTAATGACCAAAGAATGAATCTTTGAATGAAAATACCTCGATCGAGGTACCTATTATGTCACTAAACCATTTTAATGTACAAAGATTAAATCTTTGTTAAGAAATGAGAGTTTTGAGTTAAACTTATTCGAGAACACTTCGACGTGACGAAGAGTGTTTTAATGAGTAAGGATTGAATCCTTGAATGAAATTACCTCAATCAAGGTTCCTAATCTGTCACTAGACCTTTTTAATGTATAAAGATTGAATCTTTGAAAGAAAATGAGAGTTTTGAGTTTAACTTATTCGGGTTACGCATGAAGTCGCGAGGAGTGTTTTAATGAGTAACGATTGAATCTTTGAATGAAAATACATCAAATCAAGGTACCTATTACGCCACTAGACCATTTTAATGTATAAAGATCAAATTTTTGAAAGAACACGGGAGTTTTGGGTTAAACTTATTCGTGATCCCTTTGACGTCTCGAAGAGTGTTTTAATGAGTAAAGATTGAATCTTTGAATGAAATTATCTCAATCAAGGTACTTTTTATGTCACTAGATGATTTTAATTTATAAAGATTAAATCTTTCAACGAAAATGAGAGTTTCGAGTTAACTTTATTTGAGATCCCTTTGACGTCATGAAGAGTGTTTTAATGAGTAAAGACAAGATCATTGAATAAAATTAGCTTAATCAAGGTACCTACTAAGTCACTAGACCTTTTTAATGTATAGAGATGGAATCTTTGAAAGAAAATGAAAGTTTTGAGTTTAACTTATTCGAGTTACCTATGAAGTCGCGAAGGCCGTCTTAATGACTAAAGATTGAATGTTTGAATGAAAATACCTCAACAAAGGTGCTTATTATGTCACTGGACCATTTTAATGTATAAAGATTGAATCTTTGAAAGAAAATGAGAGTTTTGAGTTAAATTTATTCGAGTTCCCTTTGACGTCCCGAAGAGTGTTTTAAAGAGTAAAGATTAAATCTTTGAATGAAAATACCTAAATCAAGGTACCTATTATGTCACTCGACCACTTTAACGTATATAGTTATATCTCTAAAAGAAAATTAGAGTTTTGAGTTAAACTTATTCGATATCCCATTGACGTCACGAAGAGTATTTTAATGACTAAAGATTGAATCTTTGAATGAAATTACCTCAAACAAGTTACCTATTAGGTCAGTAGACCTTTTTATTGTATAAAGATTGAATCTTTGAAAGAAAGTGAGAGTTTTGAGTTTAACTTATTCAAGTTACCTATGAAGTCGCAAAGAGTGTTTTAATGGCAAAAGATTGAATCTTTGAATAAAAATACCTCTATAAAGGTACCTATTATGTCATTAGACCTTTTTAAATTTCTAAAGATTGAATCTTTGGAAGAAAATGATAGTTTTGAGTCAAACTTATTCGAGATCCCTTTAACGTCCCGAAGAGTGTTTTAATGAGTAAAGATTGAATCTTTGAATGAAAATACCTCAATCAAGGTACCTACTATGTCAATAGACAATTTTAATTTGTAAAGATTAAACCTTTGAAAGAAAATGAGAGTTTTGAGTTAAACTTATTCGAGATCCCCCTGACGTCACGAAGAGTGTTTTAATGAGCAAAGATTGAATCTTTGAAACAAATCACCTCAATCAAGGTACCGATTATGTCACTAGACCTTTTTAAGGTATAAAGATTGAATCTTGAAAGAGGATGAGAATTTTGAGTAAAACATATTCAAGTTCCCTTTGAGGACGCAAAGAGTGTTTTAATAAGTAAAGATTGAATCTTTGAATGAAAATACCTCAATCAAAGTACCTTTTATGTCACTGGACCATTTTAATGTATAAAGATAAAATCTTTGATAGAAAATAAGAGTTTTGAGTTAAACTTATTCGAGATTCTTTTGACGTCACGGAGAGTGTTTCAACGAGTAAGGTTTAAATCTTTGAATGAAATTACCTGAATCGAGGTACCTATTATGTCACTAGACCTTTTTAACGTATAAAGATTGAATCTTTGAAAGAAAATGATAGTTTTGAGTTTTACTTATTTGAGTGACGTATGGAGTTGCGAAGAGTGTTTTAGTGATTAAAGATCGAATCTTTGAATGAAAATACCTCAATAAAGGTACCTATATGTCAGTAGACCTTATTAACGTATAAAAATTGAATCTTTGAAAGAAAATGAGAGTTTTCAGTTGAACTAATTCGAGTTCCCTTTGACGTCCCGAAGAGTGTTTTAATGATCAAAGATTGAATCTTTGATTGAAAATACCTCCATCAAGGTTCCTATTATTTCACTAGACCATTTCAATGTACAAGGGTTGAATCTTTGAAAGAAAATGAGAGATTTGAGTTAAACTTGTTCGAGATCACTTCGACGTCACGAAGAGTGTTTTAACGAGTAAAGATTGAATCGTTGAATGAAATTACTTCAATCAAAGTATCCATTATGTCACGAGAACTTTTTAGTGTATCAAGATTGAATCTTTGTAAGAAAATGAGAGTTTTGAGTTTCACTTGTTCGAGTTACATATGAAGTCGCGAAGGGTGTTTTTATAACTAAAGATTGAATCTTTGAATGAAAATGAGAGTTTCGAGAGAAACTTATTCGAGTTCCCTTTGACGTTCCGAAGAGTGTTTTAATGATCAAAGATTAAATCTTTGAATGAAAATACCTCAATCAAGGTACCTGTGATTTCACTAAACCATTTTAATGTGTAAAGATTGAATCTTTGAAAGAAAATGGGAGTTTTGAGTTAAACTTATTCGAGATCCCCTTGACATCACGAAGAGTGTTTTAATGAGAAAAGATTGAATCTTTGAATGAAATTACCTCAATCAGGGTACCTATTATGTCACTGGACCTTTTTAAATGTATAAAGGTCGAATCCTTTAAACAAAATGAGAGTTTTGAGTTAAATTTATTCGAGATCCCTTTGACGTCACGAAGAGTTTTTAATGAGTAAAGATTGAATGTTTGAATGAAATAACCTGAATTAAGATACCTATTTTGTCACTAGACCGTTTTAATGTATAAAGATTGAATCTCTGAAACAAAATGAGAGTTTTGAGTTTAACTTCTCCGGGTCACGTGTGAAGTCCCGAAGAGTGTTTTAATGACCAAAGAATGAATCTTTGAATGAAAATACCTCGATCGAGGTACCTATTATGTCACTAGACCATTTTAATGTACAAAGATTAAATCTTTGTTAAGAAATGAGAGTTTTGAGTTAAACTTATTCGAGAACACTTCGACGTGACGAAGAGTGTTTTAATGAGTAAGGATTGAATCCTTGAATGAAATTACCTCAATCAAGGTTCCTAATCTGTCACTAGACCTTTTTAATGTATAAAGATTGAATCTTTGAAAGAAAATGAGAGTTTTGAGTTTAACTTATTCGGGTTACGCATGAAGTCGCGAGGAGTGTTTTAATGAGTAACGATTGAATCTTTGAATGAAAATACATCAAATCAAGGTACCTATTACGCCACTAGACCATTTTAATGTATAAAGATCAAATTTTTGAAAGAACACGGGAGTTTTGGGTTAAACTTATTCTTGATCCCTTTGACGTCTCGAAGAGTGTTTTAATGAGTAAAGATTGAATCTTTGAATGAAATTATCTCAGTCAAGGTACTTTTTATGTCGCTAGATGATTTTAATTTATAAAGATTAAATCTTTCAACGAAAATGAGAGTTTCGAGTTAACTTTATTTGAGATCCCTTTGACGTCATGAAGAGTGTTTTAATGAGTAAAGACAAGATCATTGAATAAAATTAGCTTAATCAAGGTACCTACTAAGTCAATAGACCTTTTTAATGTATAGAGATGGAATCTTTGAAAGAAAATGAAAGTTTTGAGTTTAACTTATTCGAGTTACCTATGAAGTCGCGAAGGCCGTCTTAATGACTAAAGATTGAATGTTTGAATGAAAATACCTCAACAAAGGTGCTTATTATGTCACTGGACCATTTTAATGTATAAAGATTGAATCTTTGAAAGAAAATGAGAGTTTTGAGTTAAATTTATTCGAGTTCCCTTTGACGTCCCGAAGAGTGTTTTAATGAGTAAAGATTAAATCTTTGAATGAAAATACCTAAATCAAGGTACCTATTATGTCACTCGACCACTTTAACGTATATAGTTATATCTCTAAAAGAAAATTAGAGTTTTGAGTTAAACTTATTCGATATCCCATTGACGTCACGAAGAGTATTTTAATGACTAAAGATTGAATCTTTGAATGAAATTACCTCAAACAAGTTACCTATTAGGTCAGTAGACCTTTTTATTGTATAAAGATTGAATGTTTGAAAGAAAGTGAGAGTTTTGAGTTTAACTTATTCAAGTTACCTATGAAGTCGCAAAGAGTGTTTTAATGGCAAAAGATTGAATCTTTGAATAAAAATACCTCTATAAAGGTACCTATTATGTCATTAGACCTTTTTAAATTTCTAAAGATTGAATCTTTGAATGAAAATGAGAGTTTTGAGTCAAACTTATTCGAGATCCCTTTAACGTCCCGAAGTGTGTTTTAATGAGTAAAGATTGAATCTTTGAATGAAAATACCTCAATCAAGGTACCTACTATGTCAATAGACAATTTTAATGTGTAAAGATTAAACCTTTGAAAGAAAATGAGAGTTTTGAGTTAAACTTATTCGAGATCCCCCTGACGTCACGAAGAGTGTTTTAATGAGCAAAGATTGAATCTTTGAAACAAATCACCTCAATCAAGGTACCGATTATGTCACTAGACCTTTTTAAGGTATAAAGATTGAATCTTGAAAGAGGATGAGAATTTTGAGTAAAACATATTCAAGTTCCCTTTGAGGACGCAAAGAGTGTTTTAATAAGTAAAGATTGAATCTTTGAATGAAAATACCTCAATCAAAGTACCTTTTATGTCACTGGACCATTTTAATGTATAAAGATAAAATCTTTGATAGAAAATAAGAGTTTTGAGTTAAACTTATTCGAGATTCTTTTGACGTCACGGAGAGTGTTTCAACGAGTAAGGTTTAAATCTTTGAATGAAATTACCTGAATCGAGGTACCTATTATGTCACTAGACCTTTTTAACGTATAAAGATTGAATCTTTGAAAGAAAATGATAGTTTTGAGTTTTACTTATTTGAGTGACGTATGGAGTTGCGAAGAGTGTTTTAGTGATTAAAGATCGAATCTTCGAATGAAAATACCTCAATAAAGGTACCTATATGTCAGTAGACCTTATTAACGTATAAAAATTGAATCTTTGAAAGAAAATGAGAGTTTTCAGTTGAACTAATTCGAGTTCCCTTTGACGTCCCGAAGAGTGTTTTAATGATCAAAGATTGAATCTTTGATTGAAAATACCTCCATCAAGGTTCCTATTATTTCACTAGACCATTTCAATGTACAAGGGTTGAATCTTTGAAAGAAAATGAGAGATTTGAGTTAAACTTGTTCGAGATCACTTCGACGTCACGAAGAGTGTTTTAACGAGTAAAGATTGAATCGTTGAATGAAATTACCTCAATCAAAGTATCCATTATGTCACGAGAACTTTTTAGTGTATCAAGATTGAATCTTTGTAAGAAAATGAGAGTTTTGAGTTTCACTTGTTCGAGTTACCTATGAAGTCGCGAAGGGTGTTTTTATAACTAAAGATTGAATCTTTGAATGAAAATGAGAGTTTCGAGAGAAACTTATTCGAGTTCCCTTTGACGTTCCGAAGAGTGTTTTAATGATCAAAGATTGAATCTTTGAATGAAAATACCTCAATCAAGGTACCTGTGATTTCACTAAACCATTTTAATGTGTAAAGATTGAATCTTTGAAAGAAAATGGGAGTTTTGAGTTAAACTTATTCGAGATCCCCTTGACATCACGAAGAGTGTTTTAATGAGAAAAGATTGAATCTTTGAATGAAATTACCTCAATCAGGGTACCTATTATGTCACTGGACCTTTTTAAATGTATAAAGGTCGAATCCTTTAAACAAAATGAGAGTTTTGAGTTAAATTTATTCGAGATCCCTTTGACGTCACGAAGAGTTTTTAATGAGTAAAGATTGAATGTTTGAATGAAATAACCTGAATTAAGATACCTGTTTTGTCACTAGACCGTTTTAATGTATAAAGATTGAATCTCTGAAACAAAATGAGAGTTTTGAGTTTAACTTCTCCGGGTCACGTGTGAAGTCCCGAAGAGTGTTTTAATGACCAAAGAATGAATCTTTGAATGAAAATACCTCGATCGAGGTACCTATTATGTCACTAGACCATTTTAATGTACAAAGATTAAATCTTTGTTAAGAAATGAGAGTTTTGAGTTAAACTTATTCGAGAACACTTCGACGTGACGAAGAGTGTTTTAATGAGTAAGGATTGAATCCTTGAATGAAATTACCTCAATCAAGGTTCCTAATCTGTCACTAGACCTTTTTAATGTATAAAGATTGAATCTTTGAAAGAAAATGAGAGTTTTGAGTTTAACTTATTCGGGTTACGCATGAAGTCGCGAGGAGTGTTTTAATGAGTAACGATTGAATCTTTGAATGAAAATACATCAAATCAAGGTACCTATTACGCCACTAGACCATTTTAATGTATAAAGATCAAATTTTTGAAAGAACACGGGAGTTTTGGGTTAAACTTATTCTTGATCCCTTTGACGTCTCGAAGAGTGTTTTAATGAGTAAAGATTGAATCTTTGAATGAAATTATCTCAGTCAAGGTACTTTTTATGTCGCTAGATGATTTTAATTTATAAAGATTAAATCTTTCAACGAAAATGAGAGTTTCGAGTTAACTTTATTTGAGATCCCTTTGACGTCATGAAGAGTGTTTTAATGAGTAAAGACAAGATCATTGAATAAAATTAGCTTAATCAAGGTACCTACTAAGTCAATAGACCTTTTTAATGTATAGAGATGGAATCTTTGAAAGAAAATGAAAGTTTTGAGTTTAACTTATTCGAGTTACCTATGAAGTCGCGAAGGCCGTCTTAATGACTAAAGATTGAATGTTTGAATGAAAATACCTCAACAAAGGTGCTTATTATGTCACTGGACCATTTTAATGTATAAAGATTGAATCTTTGAAAGAAAATGAGAGTTTTGAGTTAAATTTATTCGAGTTCCCTTTGACGTCCCGAAGAGTGTTTTAAAGAGTAAAGATTAAATCTTTGAATGAAAATACCTAAATCAAGGTACCTATTATGTCACTCGACCACTTTAACGTATATAGTTATATCTCTAAAAGAAAATTAGAGTTTTGAGTTAAACTTATTCGATATCCCATTGACGTCACGAAGAGTATTTTAATGACTAAAGATTGAATCTTTGAATGAAATTACCTCAAACAAGTTACCTATTAGGTCAGTAGACCTTTTTATTGTATAAAGATTGAATCTTTGAAAGAAAGTGAGAGTTTTGAGTTTAACTTATTCAAGTTACCTATGAAGTCGCAAAGAGTGTTTTAATGGCAAAAGATTGAATCTTTGAATAAAAATACCTCTATAAAGGTACCTATTATGTCATTAGACCTTTTTAAATTTCTAAAGATTGAATCTTTGGAAGAAAATGATAGTTTTGAGTCAAACTTATTCGAGATCCCTTTAACGTCCCGAAGAGTGTTTTAATGAGTAAAGATTGAATCTTTGAATGAAAATACCTCAATCAAGGTACCTACTATGTCAATAGACAATTTTAATTTGTAAAGATTAAACCTTTGAAAGAAAATGAGAGTTTTGAGTTAAACTTATTCGAGATCCCCCTGACGTCACGAAGAGTGTTTTAATGAGCAAAGATTGAATCTTTGAAACAAATCACCTCAATCAAGGTACCGATTATGTCACTAGACCTTTTTAAGGTATAAAGATTGAATCTTGAAAGAGGATGAGAATTTTGAGTAAAACATATTCAAGTTCCCTTTGAGGACGCAAAGAGTGTTTTAATAAGTAAAGATTGAATCTTTGAATGAAAATACCTCAATCAAAGTACCTTTTATGTCACTGGACCATTTTAATGTATAAAGATAAAATCTTTGATAGAAAATAAGAGTTTTGAGTTAAACTTATTCGAGATTCTTTTGACGTCACGGAGAGTGTTTCAACGAGTAAGGTTTAAATCTTTGAATGAAATTACCTGAATCGAGGTACCTATTATGTCACTAGACCTTTTTAACGTATAAAGATTGAATCTTTGAAAGAAAATGATAGTTTTGAGTTTTACTTATTTGAGTGACGTATGGAGTTGCGAAGAGTGTTTTAGTGATTAAAGATCGAATCTTTGAATGAAAATACCTCAATAAAGGTACCTATATGTCAGTAGACCTTATTAACGTATAAAAATTGAATCTTTGAAAGAAAATGAGAGTTTTCAATTGAACTAATTCGAGTTCCCTTTGACGTCCCGAAGAGTGTTTTAATGATCAAAGATTGAATCTTTGATTGAAAATACCTCCATCAAGGTTCCTATTATTTCACTAGACCATTTCAATGTACAAGGGTTGAATCTTTGAAAGAAAATGAGAGATTTGAGTTAAACTTGTTCGAGATCACTTCGACGTCACGAAGAGTGTTTTAACGAGTAAAGATTGAATCGTTGAATGAAATTACTTCAATCAAAGTATCCATTATGTCACGAGAACTTTTTAGTGTATCAAGATTGAATCTTTGTAAGAAAATGAGAGTTTTGAGTTTCACTTGTTCGAGTTACATATGAAGTCGCGAAGGGTGTTTTTATAACTAAAGATTGAATCTTTGAATGAAAATGAGAGTTTCGAGAGAAACTTATTCGAGTTCCCTTTGACGTTCCGAAGAGTGTTTTAATGATCAAAGATTAAATCTTTGAATGAAAATACCTCAATCAAGGTACCTGTGATTTCACTAAACCATTTTAATGTGTAAAGATTGAATCTTTGAAAGAAAATGGGAGTTTTGAGTTAAACTTATTCGAGATCCCCTTGACATCACGAAGAGTGTTTTAATGAGAAAAGATTGAATCTTTGAATGAAATTACCTCAATCAGGGTACCTATTATGTCACTGGACCTTTTTAAATGTATAAAGGTCGAATCCTTTAAACAAAATGAGAGTTTTGAGTTAAATTTATTCGAGATCCCTTTGACGTCACGAAGAGTTTTTAATGAGTAAAGATTGAATGTTTGAATGAAATAACCTGAATTAAGATACCTATTTTGTCACTAGACCGTTTTAATGTATAAAGATTGAATCTCTGAAACAAAATGAGAGTTTTGAGTTTAACTTCTCCGGGTCACGTGTGAAGTCCCGAAGAGTGTTTTAATGACCAAAGAATGAATCTTTGAATGAAAATACCTCGATCGAGGTACCTATTATGTCACTAGACCATTTTAATGTACAAAGATTAAATCTTTGTTAAGAAATGAGAGTTTTGAGTTAAACTTATTCGAGAACACTTCGACGTGACGAAGAGTGTTTTAATGAGTAAGGATTGAATCCTTGAATGAAATTACCTCAATCAAGGTTCCTAATCTGTCACTAGACCTTTTTAATGTATAAAGATTGAATCTTTGAAAGAAAATGAGAGTTTTGAGTTTAACTTATTCGGGTTACGCATGAAGTCGCGAGGAGTGTTTTAATGAGTAACGATTGAATCTTTGAATGAAAATACATCAAATCAAGGTACCTATTACGCCACTAGACCATTTTAATGTATAAAGATCAAATTTTTGAAAGAACACGGGAGTTTTGGGTTAAACTTATTCTTGATCCCTTTAACGTCTCGAAGAGTGTTTTAATGAGTAAAGATTGAATCTTTGAATGAAATTATCTCAGTCAAGGTACTTTTTATGTCGCTAGATGATTTTAATTTATAAAGATTAAATCTTTCAACGAAAATGAGAGTTTCGAGTTAACTTTATTTGAGATCCCTTTGACGTCATGAAGAGTGTTTTAATGAGTAAAGACAAGATCATTGAATAAAATTAGCTTAATCAAGGTACCTACTAAGTCAATAGACCTTTTTAATGTATAGAGATGGAATCTTTGAAAGAAAATGAAAGTTTTGAGTTTAACTTATTCGAGTTACCTATGAAGTCGCGAAGGCCGTCTTAATGACTAAAGATTGAATGTTTGAATGAAAATACCTCAACAAAGGTGCTTATTATGTCACTGGACCATTTTAATGTATAAAGATTGAATCTTTGAAAGAAAATGAGAGTTTTGAGTTAAATTTATTCGAGTTCCCTTTGACGTCCCGAAGAGTGTTTTAATGAGTAAAGATTAAATCTTTGAATGAAAATACCTAAATCAAGGTACCTATTATGTCACTCGACCACTTTAACGTATATAGTTATATCTCTAAAAGAAAATTAGAGTTTTGAGTTAAACTTATTCGATATCCCATTGACGTCACGAAGAGTATTTTAATGACTAAAGATTGAATCTTTGAATGAAATTACCTCAAACAAGTTACCTATTAGGTCAGTAGACCTTTTTATTGTATAAAGATTGAATGTTTGAAAGAAAGTGAGAGTTTTGAGTTTAACTTATTCAAGTTACCTATGAAGTCGCAAAGAGTGTTTTAATGGCAAAAGATTGAATCTTTGAATAAAAATACCTCTATAAAGGTACCTATTATGTCATTAGACCTTTTTAAATTTCTAAAGATTGAATCTTTGAATGAAAATGAAAGTTTTGAGTCAAACTTATTCGAGATCCCTTTAACGTCCCGAAGTGTGTTTTAATGAGTAAAGATTGAATCTTTGAATGAAAATACCTCAATCAAGGTACCTACTATGTCAATAGACAATTTTAATGTGTAAAGATTAAACCTTTGAAAGAAAATGAGAGTTTTGAGTTAAACTTATTCGAGATCCCCCTGACGTCACGAAGAGTGTTTTAATGAGCAAAGATTGAATCTTTGAAACAAATCACCTCAATCAGGGTACCGATTATGTCACTAGACCTTTTTAAGGTATAAAGATTGAATCTTGAAAGAGGATGAGAATTTTGAGTAAAACATATTCAAGTTCCCTTTGAGGACGCAAAGAGTGTTTTAATAAGTAAAGATTGAATCTTTGAATGAAAATACCTCAATCAAAGTACCTTTTATGTCACTGGACCATTTTAATGTATAAAGATAAAATCTTTGATAGAAAATAAGAGTTTTGAGTTAAACTTATTCGAGATTCTTTTGACGTCACGGAGAGTGTTTCAACGAGTAAGGTTTAAATCTTTGAATGAAATTACCTGAATCGAGGTACCTATTATGTCACTAGACCTTTTTAACGTATAAAGATTGAATCTTTGAAAGAAAATGATAGTTTTGAGTTTTACTTATTTGAGTGACGTATGGAGTTGCGAAGAGTGTTTTAGTGATTAAAGATCGAATCTTCGAATGAAAATACCTCAATAAAGGTACCTATATGTCAGTAGACCTTATTAACGTATAAAAATTGAATCTTTGAAAGAAAATGAGAGTTTTCAGTTGAACTAATTCGAGTTCCCTTTGACGTCCCGAAGAGTGTTTTAATGATCAAAGATTGAATCTTTGATTGAAAATACCTCCATCAAGGTTCCTATTATTTCACTAGACCATTTCAATGTACAAGGGTTGAATCTTTGAAAGAAAATGAGAGATTTGAGTTAAACTTGTTCGAGATCACTTCGACGTCACGAAGAGTGTTTTAACGAGTAAAGATTGAATCGTTGAATGAAATTACCTCAATCAAAGTATCCATTATGTCACGAGAACTTTTTAGTGTATCAAGATTGAATCTTTGTAAGAAAATGAGAGTTTTGAGTTTCACTTGTTCGAGTTACCTATGAAGTCGCGAAGGGTGTTTTTATAACTAAAGATTGAATCTTTGAATGAAAATGAGAGTTTCGAGAGAAACTTATTCGAGTTCCCTTTGACGTTCCGAAGAGTGTTTTAATGATCAAAGATTGAATCTTTGAATGAAAATTCCTCAATCAAGGTACCTGTGATTTCACTAAACCATTTTAATGTGTAAAGATTGAATCTTTGAAAGAAAATGGGAGTTTTGAGTTAAACTTATTCGAGATCCCCTTGACATCACGAAGAGTGTTTTAATGAGAAAAGATTGAATCTTTGAATGAAATTACCTCAATCAGGGTACCTATTATGTCACTGGACCTTTTTAAATGTATAAAGGTCGAATCCTTTAAACAAAATGAGAGTTTTGAGTTAAATTTATTCGAGATCCCTTTGACGTCACGAAGAGTTTTTAATGAGTAAAGATTGAATGTTTGAATGAAATAACCTGAATCAAGATACCTATTTTGTCACTAGACCGTTTTAATGTATAAAGATTGAATCTCTGAAAGAAAATGAGAGTTTTGAGTTTAACTTCTCCAGGTCACGTGTGAAGTCCCGAAGAGTGTTTTAATGACCAAAGAATGAATCTTTGAATGAAAATACCTCGATCGAGGTACCTATTATGTCACTAAACCATTTTAATGTACAAAGATTAAATCTTTGTTAAGAAATGAGAGTTTTGAGTTAAACTTATTCGAGAACACTTCGACGTGACGAAGAGTGTTTTAATGAGTAAGGATTGAATCCTTGAATGAAATTACCTCAATCAAGGTTCCTAATCTGTCACTAGACCTTTTTAATGTATAAAGATTGAATCTTTGAAAGAAAATGAGAGTTTTGAGTTTAACTTATTCGGGTTACGCATGAAGTCGCGAGGAGTGTTTTAATGAGTAACGATTGAATCTTTGAATGAAAATACATCAAATCAAGGTACCTATTACGCCACTAGACCATTTTAATGTATAAAGATCAAATTTTTGAAAGAACACGGGAGTTTTGGGTTAAACTTATTCGTGATCCCTTTGACGTCTCGAAGAGTGTTTTAATGAGTAAAGATTGAATCTTTGAATGAAATTATCTCAATCAAGGTACTTTTTATGTCACTAGATGATTTTAATTTATAAAGATTAAATCTTTCAACGAAAATGAGAGTTTCGAGTTAACTTTATTTGAGATCCCTTTGACGTCATGAAGAGTGTTTTAATGAGTAAAGACAAGATCATTGAATAAAATTAGCTTAATCAAGGTACCTACTAAGTCACTAGACCTTTTTAATGTATAGAGATGGAATCTTTGAAAGAAAATGAAAGTTTTGAGTTTAACTTATTCGAGTTACCTATGAAGTCGCGAAGGCCGTCTTAATGACTAAAGATTGAATGTTTGAATGAAAATACCTCAACAAAGGTGCTTATTATGTCACTGGACCATTTTAATGTATAAAGATTGAATCTTTGAAAGAAAATGAGAGTTTTGAGTTAAATTTATTCGAGTTCCCTTTGACGTCCCAAAGAGTGTTTTAATGAGTAAAGATTAAATCTTTGAATGAAAATACCTAAATCAAGGTACCTATTATGTCACTCGACCACTTTAACGTATATAGTTATATCTCTAAAAGAAAATTAGAGTTTTGAGTTAAACTTATTCGATATCCCATTGACGTCACGAAGAGTATTTTAATGACTAAAGATTGAATCTTTGAATGAAATTACCTCAAACAAGTTACCTATTAGGTCAGTAGACCTTTTTATTGTATAAAGATTGAATCTTTGAAAGAAAGTGAGAGTTTTGAGTTTAACTTATTCAAGTTACCTATGAAGTCGCAAAGAGTGTTTTAATGGCAAAAGATTGAATCTTTGAATAAAAATACCTCTATAAAGGTACCTATTATGTCATTAGACCTTTTTAAATTTCTAAAGATTGAATCTTTGGAAGAAAATGATAGTTTTGAGTCAAACTTATTCGAGATCCCTTTAACGTCCCGAAGAGTGTTTTAATGAGTAAAGATTGAATCTTTGAATGAAAATACCTCAATCAAGGTACCTACTATGTCAATAGACAATTTTAATTTGTAAAGATTAAACCTTTGAAAGAAAATGAGAGTTTTGAGTTAAACTTATTCGAGATCCCCCTGACGTCACGAAGAGTGTTTTAATGAGCAAAGATTGAATCTTTGAAACAAATCACCTCAATCAAGGTACCGATTATGTCACTAGACCTTTTTAAGGTATAAAGATTGAATCTTGAAAGAGGATGAGAATTTTGAGTAAAACATATTCAAGTTCCCTTTGAGGACGCAAAGAGTGTTTTAATAAGTAAAGATTGAATCTTTGAATGAAAATACCTCAATCAAAGTACCTTTTATGTCACTGGACCATTTTAATGTATAAAGATAAAATCTTTGATAGAAAATAAGAGTTTTGAGTTAAACTTATTCGAGATTCTTTTGACGTCACGGAGAGTGTTTCAACGAGTAAGGTTTAAATCTTTGAATGAAATTACCTGAATCGAGGTACCTATTATGTCACTAGACCTTTTTAACGTATAAAGATTGAATCTTTGAAAGAAAATGATAGTTTTGAGTTTTACTTATTTGAGTGATGTATGGAGTTGCGAAGAGTGTTTTAGTGATTAAAGATCGAATCTTCGAATGAAAATACCTCAATAAAGGTACCTATATGTCAGTAGACCTTATTAACGTATAAAAATTGAATCTTTGAAAGAAAATGAGAGTTTTCAGTTGAACTAATTCGAGTTCCCTTTGACGTCCCGAAGAGTGTTTTAATGATCAAAGATTGAATCTTTGATTGAAAATACCTCCATCAAGGTTCCTATTATTTCACTAGACCATTTCAATGTACAAGGGTTGAATCTTTGAAAGAAAATGAGAGATTTGAGTTAAACTTGTTCGAGATCACTTCGACGTCACGAAGAGTGTTTTAACGAGTAAAGATTGAATCGTTGAATGAAATTACCTCAATCAAAGTATCTATTATGTCACGAGAACTTTTTAGTGTATCAAGATTGAATCTTTGTAAGAAAATGAGAGTTTTGAGTTTCACTTGTTCGAGTTACCTATGAAGTCGCGAAGGGTGTTTTTATAACTAAAGATTGAATCTTTGAATGAAAATGAGAGTTTCAAGAGAAACTTATTCGAGTTCCCTTTGACGTTCCGAAGAGTGTTTTAATGATCAAAGATTGAATCTTTGAATGAAAATACCTCAATCAAGGTACCTGTGATTTCACTAAACCATTTTAATGTGTAAAGATTGAATCTTTGAAAGAAAATGGGAGTTTTGAGTTAAACTTATTCGAGATCCCCTTGACATCACGAAGAGTGTTTTAATGAGAAAAGATTGAATCTTTGAATGAAATTACCTCAATCAGGGTACCTATTATGTCACTGAACCTTTTTAAATGTATAAAGGTCGAATCCTTTAAACAAAATGAGAGTTTTGAGTTAAATTTATTCGAGATCCCTTTGACGTCACGAAGAGTTTTTAATGAGTAAAGATTGAATGTTTGAATGAAATAACCTCAATCAAGATACCTATTTTGTCACTAGACCGTTTTAATGTATAAAGATTGAATCTCTGAAAGAAAATGAGAGTTTTGAGTTTAACTTCTCTGGGTCACGTGTGAAGTCCCGAAGAGTGTTTTAATGACCAAAGAATGAATCTTTGAATGAAAATACCTCGATCGACGTACCTATTATGTCACTAGACCATTTTAATGTACAAAGATTAAATCTTTGTTAAGAAATGAGAGTTTTGAGTTAAACTTATTCGAGAACACTTCGACGTGACGAAGAGTGTTTTAATGAGTAAGGATTGAATCCTTGAATGAAATTACCTCAATCAAGGTTCCTAATCTGTCACTAGACCTTTTTAATGTATAAAGATTGAATCTTTGAAAGAAAATGAGAGTTTTGAGTTTAACTTATTCGGGTTACGCATGAAGTCGCGAGGAGTGTTTTAATGAGTAACGATTGAATCTTTGAATGAAAATACATCAAATCAAGGTACCTATTACGCCACTAGACCATTTTAATGTATAAAGATCAAATTTTTGAAAGAACACGGGAGTTTTGGGTTAAACTTATTCGTGATCCCTTTGACATCTCGAAGAGTGTTTTAATGAGTAAAGATTGAATCTTGGAATGAAATTATCTCAATCAAGGTACTTTTTATGTCACTAGATGATTTTAATTTATAAAGATTAAATCTTTCAACGAAAATGAGAGTTTCGAGTTAACTTTATTTGAGATCCCTTTGACGTCATGAAGAGTGTTTTAATGAGTAAAGACAAGATCATTGAATAAAATTAGCTTAATCAAGGTACCTACTAAGTCACTAGACCTTTTTAATGTATAGAGATGGAATCTTTGAAAGAAAATGAAAGTTTTGAGTTTAACTTATTCGAGTTACCTATGAAGTCGCGAAGGCCGTCTTAATGACTAAAGATTGAATGTTTGAATGAAAATACCTCAACAAAGGTGCTTATTATGTCACTGGACCATTTTAATGTATAAAGATTGAATCTTTGAAAGAAAATGAGAGTTTTGAGTTAAATTTATTCGAGTTCCCTTTGACGTCCCGAAGAGTGTTTTAATGAGTAAAGATTAAATCTTTGAATGAAAATACCTAAATCAAGGTACCTATTATGTCACTCGACCACTTTAACGTATATAGTTATATCTCTAAAAGAAAATTAGAGTTTTGAGTTAAACTTATTCGATATCCCATTGACGTCATGAAGAGTATTTTAATGACTAAAGATTGAATCTTTGAATGAAATTACCTCAAACAAGTTACCTATTAGGTCAGTAGACCTTTTTATTGTATAAAGATTGAATCTTTGAAAGAAAGTGAGAGTTTTGAGTTTAACTTATTCAAGTTACCTATGAAGTCGCAAAGAGTGTTTTAATGGCAAAAGATTGAATTTTGAATAAAAATACCTCTATAACGGTACCTATTATGTCATTAGACCTTTTTAAATTTCTAAAGATTGAATCTTTGAATGAAAATGAGAGTTTTGAGTCAAACTTATTCGAGATCCCTTTAACATCCCGAAGTGTGTTTTAATGAGTAAAGATTGAATCTTTGAATGAAAATACCTCAATCAAGGTACCTACTATGTCAATAGACAATTTTAATGTGTAAAGATTAAACCTTTGAAAGAAAATGAGAGTTTTGAGTTAAACTTATTCGAGATCCCCCTGACGTCACGAAGAGTGTTTTAATGAGCAAAGATTGAATCTTTGAAACAAATCACCTCAATCAGGGTACCGATTATGTCACTAGACCTTTTTAAGGTATAAAGATTGAATCTTGAAAGAGGATGAGAATTTTGAGTAAAACATATTCAAGTTCCCTTTGAGGACGCAAAGAGTGTTTTAATAAGTAAAGATTGAATCTTTGAATGAAAATACCTCAATCAAAGTACCTTTTATGTCACTGGACCATTTTAATGTATAAAGATAAAATCTTTGATAGAAAATAAGAGTTTTGAGTTAAACTTATTCGAGATTCTTTTGACGTCACGGAGAGTGTTTCAACGAGTAAGGTTTAAATCTTTGAATGAAATTACCTGAATCGAGGTACCTATTATGTCACTAGACCTTTTTAACGTATAAAGATTGAATCTTTGAAAGAAAATGATAGTTTTGAGTTTTACTTATTTGAGTGACGTATGGAGTTGCGAAGAGTGTTTTAGTGATTAAAGATCGAATCTTCGAATGAAAATACCTCAATAAAGGTACCTATATGTCAGTAGACCTTATTAACGTATAAAAATTGAATCTTTGAAAGAAAATGAGAGTTTTCAGTTGAACTAATTCGAGTTCCCTTTGACGTCCCGAAGAGTGTTTTAATGATCAAAGATTGAATCTTTGATTGAAAATACCTCCATCAAGGTTCCTATTATTTCACTAGACCATTTCAATGTACAAGGGTTGAATCTTTGAAAGAAAATGAGAGATTTGAGTTAAACTTGTTCGAGATCACTTCGACGTCACGAAGAGTGTTTTAACGAGGAAAGATTGAATCGTTGAATGAAATTACCTCAATCAAAGTATCTATTATGTCACGAGAACTTTTTAGTGTATCAAGATTGAATCTTTGTAAGAAAATGAGAGTTTTGAGTTTCACTTGTTCGAGTTACCTATGAAGTCGCGAAGGGTGTTTTTATAACTAAAGATTGAATCTTTGAATGAAAATGAGAGTTTCGAGAGAAACTTATTCGAGTTCCCTTTGACGTTCCGAAGAGTGTTTTAATGATCAAAGATTGAATCTTTGAATGAAAATACCTCAATCAAGGTACCTGTGATTTCACTAAACCATTTTAATGTGTAAAGATTGAATCTTTGAAAGAAAATGGGACTTTTGAGTTAAACTTATTCGAGATCCCCTTGACATCACGAAGAGTGTTTTAATGAGAAAAGATTGAATCTTTGAATGAAATTACCTCAATCAGGGTACCTATTATGTCACTGGACCTTTTTAAATGTATAAAGGTCGAATCCTTTAAACAAAATGAGAGTTTTAAGTTAAATTTATTCGAGATCCCTTTGACGTCACGAAGAGTTTTTAATGAGTAAAGATTGAATGTTTGAATGAAATAACCTCAATCAAGATACCTATTTTGTCACTAGACCGTTTTAATGTATAAAGATTGAATCTCTGAAAGAAAATGAGAGTTTTGAGTTTAATTTCTCCGGGTCACGTGTGAAGTCCCGAAGAGTGTTTTAATGACCAGAGAATGAATCTTTGAATGAAAATACCTCGATCGAGGTACCTATTATGTCACTAGACCATTTTAATGTACAAAGATTAAATCTTTGTTAAGAAATGAGAGTTTTGAGTTAAACTTATTTGAGAACACTTCGACGTGACGAAGAGTGTTTTAATGAGTAAGGATTGAATCCTTGAATGAAATTACCTCAATCAAGGTTCCTAATCTGTCACTAGACCTTTTTAATGTATAAAGATTGAATCTTTGAAAGAAAATGAGAGTTTTGAGTTTAACTTATTCGGGTTACGCATGAAGTCGCGAGGAGTGTTTTAATGAGTAACGATTGAATCTTTGAATGAAAATACATCAAATCAAGGTACCTATTACGCCACTAGACCATTTTAATGTATAAAGATCAAATTTTTGAAAGAACACGGGAGTTTTGGGTTAAACATATTCGTGATCCCTTTGACGTCTCGAAGAGTGTTTTAATGAGTGAAGATTGAATCTTCGAATAAAATTATCTCAATCAAGGTACTTTTTATGTCACTAGATGATTTTAATTTATAAAGATTAAATCTTTCAACGAAAATGAGAGTTTCGAGTTAACTTTATTTGAGATCCCTTTGACGTCATGAAGAGTGTTTTAATGAGTAAAGACAAGATCATTGAATAAAATTAGCTTAATCAAGGTACCTACTAAGTCACTAGACCTTTTTAATGTATAGAGATGGAATCTTTGAAAGAAAATGAAAGTTTTGAGTTTAACTTATTCGAGTTACCTATGAAGTCGCGAAGGCCGTCTTAATGACTAAAGATTGAATGTTTGAATGGAAATACCTCAACAAAGGTGCTTATTATGTCACTGGACCATTTTAATGTATAAAGATTGAATCTTTGAAAGAAAATGAGAGTTTTGAGTTAAATTTATTCGAGTTCCCTTTGACGTCCCGAAGAGTGTTTTAAAGAGTAAAGATTAAATCTTTGAATGAAAATACCTAAATCAAGGTACCTATTATGTCACTCGACCACTTTAACGTATATAGTTATATCTCTAAAAGAAAATTAAAGTTTTGAGTTAAACTTATTCGATATCCCATTGACGTCACGAAGAGTATTTTAATGACTAAAGATTGAATCTTTGAATGAAATTACCTCAAACAAGTTACCTATTAGGTCAGTAGACCTTTTTATTGTATAAAGATTGAATCTTTGAAAGAAAGTGAGAGTTTTGAGTTTAACTTATTCAAGTTACCTATGAAGTCGCAAAGAGTGTTTTAATGGCAAAAGATTGAATCTTTGAATAAAAATACCTCTATTAAGGTACCTATTATGTCATTAGACCTTTTTAAATTTCTAAAGATTGAATCTTTGAATGAAAATGAGAGTTTTGAGTCAAACTTATTCGAGATCCCTTTAACGTCCCGAAGAGTGTTTTAATGAGTAAAGATTGAATCTTTGAATGAAAATACCTCAATCAAGGTACCTACTATGTCAATAGACAATTTTAATGTGTAAAGATTAAACCTTTGAAAGAAAATGAGAGTTTTGAGTTAAACTTATTCGAGATCCCCCTGACGTCACGAAGAGTGTTTTAATGAGCAAAGATTGAATCTTTGAAACAAATCACCTCAATCAAGGTACCGATTATGTCACTAGACCTTTTTAAGGTATAAAGATTGAATCTTGAAAGAGGATGAGAATTTTGAGTAAAACATATTCAAGTTCCCTTTGAGGACGCAAAGAGTGTTTTAATAAGTAAAGATTGAATCTTTGAATGAAAATACCTCAATCAAAGTACCTTTTATATCACTGGACCATTTTAATGTATAAAGATAAAATCTTTGATAGAAAATAAGAGTTTTGAGTTAAACTTATTCGAGATTCTTTTGACGTCACGGAGAGTGTTTCAACGAGTAAGGTTTAAATCTTTGAATGAAATTACCTGAATCGAGGTACCTATTATGTCACTAGACCTTTTTAACGTATAAAGATTGAATCTTTGAAAGAAAATGATAGTTTTGAGTTTTACTTATTTGAGTGACGTATGGAGTTGCGAAGAGTGCTTTAGTGATTAAAGATCGAATCTTCGAATGAAAATACCTCAATAAAGGTACCTATATGTCAGTAGACCTTATTAACGTATAAAAATTGAATCTTTGAAAGAAAATGAGAGTTTTCAGTTGAACTAATTCGAGTTCCCTTTGACGTCCCGAAGAGTGTTTTAATGATCAAAGATTGAATCTTTGATTGAAAATACCTCCATCAAGGTTCCTATTATTTCACTAGACCATTTCAATGTACAAGGGTTGAATCTTTGAAAGAAAATGAGAGATTTGAGTTAAACTTGTTCGAGATCACTTCGACGTCACGAAGAGTGTTTTAACGAGTAAAGATTGAATCGTTGAATGAAATTACCTCAATCAAAGTATCTATTATGTCACGAGAACTTTTTAGTGTATCAAGATTGAATCTTTGTAAGAAAATGAGAGTTTTGAGTTTCACTTGTTCGAGTTGCCTATGAAGTCGCGAAGGGTGTTTTTATAACTAAAGATTGAATCTTTGAATGAAAATGAGAGTTTCGAGAGAAACTTATTCGAGTTCCCTTTGACGTTCCGAAGAGTGTTTTAATGATCAAAGATTGAATCTTTGAATGAAAATACCTCAATCAAGGTACCTGTGATTTCACTAAACCATTTTAATGAGTAAAGATTGAATCTTTGAAAGAAAATGGGAGTTTTGAGTTAAACTTATTCGAGATCCCCTTGACATCACGAAGAGTGTTTTAATGAGAAAAGATTGAATCTTTGAATGAAATTACCTCAATCAGGGTACCTATTATGTCACTGGACCTTTTTAAATGTATAAAGGTCGAATCCTTTAAACAAAATGAGAGTTTTGAGTTAAATTTATTCGAGATCCCTTTGACGTCACGAAGAGTTTTTAATGAGTAAAGATTGAATGTTTGAATGAAATAACCTCAATCAAGATACCTATTTTGTCACTAGACCGTTTTAATGTATAAAGATTGAATCTCTGAAAGAAAATGAGAGTTTTGAGTTTAACTTCTCCGGGTCACGTGTGAAGTCCCGAAGAGTGTTTTAATGACCAAAGAATGAATCTTTGAATGAAAATACCTCGATCGAGGTACCTATTATGTCACTAGACCATTTTAATGTACAAAGATTAAATCTTTGTTAAGAAATGAGAGTTTTGAGTTAAACTTATTCGAGAACACTTCGACGTGACGAAGAGTGTTTTAATGAGTAAGGATTGAATCCTTGAATGAAATTACCTCAATCAAGGTTCCTAATCTGTCACTAGACCTTTTTAATGTATAAAGATTGAATCTTTGAAAGAAAATGAGAGTTTTGAGTTTAACTTATTCGGGTTACGCATGAAGTCGCGAGGAGTGTTTTAATGAGTAACGATTGAATCTTTGAATGAAAATACATCAAATCAAGGTACCTATTACGCCACTAGACCATTTTAATGTATAAAGATCAAATTTTTGAAAGAACACGGGAGTTTTGGGTTAAACTTATTCGTGATCCCTTTGACGTCTCGAAGAGTGTTTTAATGAGTAAAGATTGAATCTTTGAATGAAATTATCTCAATCAAGGTACTTTTTATGTCACTAGATGATTTTAATTTATAAAGATTAAATCTTTCAACGAAAATGAGAGTTTCGAGTTAACTTTATTTGAGATCCCTTTGACGTCATGAAGAGTGTTTTAATGAGTAAAGACAAGATCATTGAATAAAATTAGCTTAATCAAGGTACCTACTAAGTCACTAGACCTTTTTAATGTATAGAGATGGAATCTTTGAAAGAAAATGAAAGTTTTGAGTTTAACTTATTCGAGTTACCTATGAAGTCGCGAAGGCCGTCTTAATGAATAAAGATTGAATGTTTGAATGAAAATACCTCAACAAAGGTGCTTATTATGTCACTGGACCATTTTAATGTATAAAGATTGAATCTTTGAAAGAAAATGAGAGTTTTGAGTTAAATTTATTTGAGTTCCCTTTGACGTCCCGAAGAGTGTTTTAAAGAGTAAAGATTAAATCTTTGAATGAAAATACCTAAATCAAGGTACCTATTATGTCACTCGACCACTTTAACGTATATAGTTATATCTCTAAAAGAAAATTAGAGTTTTGAGTTAAACTTATTCGATATCCCATTGACGTCACGAAGAGTATTTTAATGACTAAAGATTGAATCTTTGAATGAAATTACCTCAAACAAGTTACCTATTAGGTCAGTAGACCTTTTTATTGTATAAAGATTGAATCTTTGAAAGAAAGTGAGAGTTTTGAGTTTAACTTATTCAAGTTACCTATGAAGTCGCAAAGAGTGTTTTAATGGCAAAAGATTGAATCTTTGAATAAAAATACCTCTATAAAGGTACCTATTATGTCATTAGACCTTTTTAAATTTCTAAAGATTGAATCTTTGAATGAAAATGAGAGTTTTGAGTCAAACTTATTCGAGATCCCTTTAACGTCCCGAAGAGTGTTTTAATGAGTAAAGATTGAATCTTTGAATGAAAATACCTCAATCAAGGTACCTACTATGTCAATAGACAATTTTAATGTGTAAAGATTAAACCTTTGAAAGAAAATGAGAGTTTTGAGTTAAACTTATTCGAGATCCCCCTGACGTCACGAAGAGTGTTTTAATGAGCAAAGATTGAATCTTTGAAACAAATCACCTCAATCAAGGTACCGATTATGTCACTAGACCTTTTTAAGGTATAAAGATTGAATCTTGAAAGAGGATGAGAATTTTGAGTAAAACATATTCAAGTTCCCTTTGAGGACGCAAAGAGTGTTTTAATAAGTAAAGATTGAATCTTTGAATGAAAATACCTCAATCAAAGTACCTTTTATGTCACTGGACCATTTTAATGTATAAAGATAAAATCTTTGATAGAAAATAAGAGTTTTGAGTTAAACTTATTCGAGATTCTTTTGACGTCACGGAGAGTGTTTCAACGAGTAAGGTTTAAATCTTTGAATGAAATTACCTGAATCGAGGTACCTATTATGTCACTAGACCTTTTTAACGTATAAAGATTGAATCTTTGAAAGAAAATGATAGTTTTGAGTTTTACTTATTTGAGTGACGTATGGAGTTGCGAAGAGTGTTTTAGTGATTAAAGATCGAATCTTCGAATGAAAATACCTCAATAAAGGTACCTATATGTCAGTAGACCTTATTAACGTATAAAAATTGAATCTTTGAAAGAAAATGAGAGTTTTCAGTTGAACTAATTCGAGTTCCCTTTGACGTCCCGAAGAGTGTTTTAATGATCAAAGATTGAATCTTTGATTGAAAATACCTCCATCAAGGTTCCTATTATTTCACTAGACCATTTCAATGTACAAGGGTTGAATCTTTGAAAGAAAATGAGAGATTTGAGTTAAACTTGTTCGAGATCACTTCGACGTCACGAAGAGTGTTTTAACGAGTAAAGATTGAATCGTTGAATGAAATTACCTCAATCAAAGTATCTATTATGTCACGAGAACTTTTTAGTGTATCAAGATTGAATCTTTGTAAGAAAATGAGAGTTTTGAGTTTCACTTGTTCGAGTTACCTATGAAGTCGCGAAGGATGTTTTTATAACTAAAGATTGAATCTTTGAATGAAAATGAGAGTTTCGAGAGAAACTTATTCGAGTTCCCTTTGACGTTCCGAAGAGTGTTTTAATGATCAAAGATTGAATCTTTGAATGAAAATACCTCAATCAAGGTACCTGTGATTTCACTAAACCATTTTAATGTGTAAAGATTGAATCTTTGAAAGAAAATGGGAGTTTTGAGTTAAACTTATTCGAGATCCCCTTGACATCACGAAGAGTGTTTTAATGAGAAAAGATTGAATCTTTGAATGAAATTACCTCAATCAGGGTACCTATTATGTCACTGGACCTTTTTAAATGTATAAAGGTCGAATCCTTTAAACAAAATGAGAGTTTTGAGTTAAATTTATTCGAGATCCCTTTGACGTCACGAAGAGTTTTTAATGAGTAAAGATTGAATGTTTGAATGAAATAACCTCAATCAAGATACCTATTTTGTCAGTAGACCGTTTTAATGTATAAAGATTGAATCTCTGAAAGAAAATGAGAGTTTTGAGTTTAACTTCTCCGGGTCACGTGTGAAGTCCCGAAGAGTGTTTTAATGACCAAAGTGTGAATCTTTGAATGAAAATACCTCGATCGAGGTACCTATTATGTCACTAGACCATTTTAATGTACAAAGATTAAATCTTTGTTAAGAAATGAGAGTTTTGAGGTAAACTTATTCGAGAACACTTCGACGTGACGAAGAGTGTTTTAATGAGTAAGGATTGAATCCTTGAATGAAATTACCTCAATCAAGGTTCCTAATCTGTCACTAGACCTTTTTAATGTATAAAGATTGAATCTTTGAAAGAAAATGAGAGTTTTGAGTTTAACTTATTCGGGTTACGCATGAAGTCGCGAGGAGTGTTTTAATGAGTAACGATTGAATCTTTGAATGAAAATACATCAAATCAAGCTACCTATTACGCCACTAGACCATTTTAATGTATAAAGATCAAATTTTTGAAAGAACACGGGAGTTTTGGGTTAAACTTATTCGTGATCCCTTTGACGTCTCGAAGAGTGTTTTAATGAGTAAAGATTGAATCTTTGAATGAAATTATCTCAATCAAGGTACTTTTTATGTCACTAGATGATTTTAATTTATAAAGATTAAATCTTTCAACGAAAATGAGAGTTTCGAGTTAACTTTATTTGAGATCCCTTTGACGTCATGAAGAGTGTTTTAATGAGTAAAGACAAGATCATTGAATAAAATTAGCTTAATCAAGGTACCTACTAAGTCACTAGACCTTTTTAATGTATAGAGATGGAATCTTTGAAAGAAAATGAAAGTTTTGAGTTTAACTTATTCGAGTTACCTATGAAGTCGCGAAGGCCGTCTTAATGACTAAAGATTGAATGTTTGAATGAAAATACCTCAACAAAGGTGCTTATTATGTCACTGGACCATTTTAATGTATAAAGATTGAATCTTTGAAAGAAAATGAGAGTTTTGAGTTAAATTTATTCGAGTTCCCTTTGACGTCCCGAAGAGTGTTTTAATGAGTAAAGATTAAATCTTTGAATGAAAATACCTAAATCAAGGTACCTATTATGTCACTCGACCACTTTAACGTATATAGTTATATCTCTAAAAGAAAATTAGAGTTTTGAGTTAAACTTATTCGATATCCCATTGACGTCACGAAGAGTATTTTAATGACTAAAGATTGAATCTTTGAATGAAATTACCTCAAACAAGTTACCTATTAGGTCAGTAGACCTTTTTATTGTATAAAGATTGAATCTTTGAAAGAAAGTGAGAGTTTTGAGTTTAACTTATTCAAGTTACCTATGAAGTCGCAAAGAGTGTTTTAATGGCAAAAGATTGAATCTTTGAATAAAAATACCTCTATAACGGTACCTATTATGTCATTAGACCTTTTTAAATTTCTAAAGATTGAATCTTTGAATGAAAATGAGAGTTTTGAGTCAAACTTATTCGAGATCCCTTTAACGTCCCGAAGAGTGTTTTAATGAGTAAAGATTGAATCTTTGAATGAAAATATCTCAATCAAGGTACCTACTATGTCAATAGACAATTTTAATGTGTAAAGATTAAACCTTTGAAAAAAAATGAGAGTTTTGAGTTAAACTTATTCGAGATCCCCCTGACGTCACGAAGAGTGTTTTAATGAGCAAAGATTGAATCTTTGAAACAAATCACCTCAATCAAGGTACCGATTATGTCACTAGACCTTTTTAAGGTATAAAGATTGAATCTTGAAAGAGGATGAGAATTTTGAGTAAAACATATTCAAGTTCCCTTTGAGGACGCAAAGAGTGTTTTAATAAGTAAAGATTGAATCTTTGAATGAAAATACCTCAATCAAAGTACCTTTTATGTCACTGGACCATTTTAATGTATAAAGATAAAATCTTTGATAGAAAATAAGAGTTTTGAGTTAAACTTATTCGAGATTATTTTGACGTCACGGAGAGTGTTTCAACGAGTAAGGCTTAAATCTTTGAATGAAATTACCTGAATCGAGGTACCTATTATGTCACTAGACCTTTTTAACGTACAAAGATTGAATCTTTGAAAGAAAATGATAGTTTTGAGTTTTACTTATTTGAGTGACGTATGGAGTTGCGAAGAGTGTTTTAGTGATTAAAGATCGAATCTTCGAATGAAAATACCTCAATAAAGGTACCTATATGTCAGTAGACCTTATTAACGTATAAAAATTGAATCTTTGAAAGAAAATGAGAGTTTTCAGTTGAACTAATTCGAGTTCCCTTTGACGTCCCGAAGAGTGTTTTAATGATCAAAGATTGAATCTTTGATTGAAAATACCTCCATCAAGGTTCCTATTATTTCACTAGACCATTTCAATGTACAATGGTTGAATCTTTGAAAGAAAATGAGAGATTTGAGTTAAACTTGTTCGAGATCACTTCGACGTCACGAAGAGTGTTTTAACGAGTAAAGATTGAATCGTTGAATGAAATTACCTCAATCAAAGTATCTATTATGTCACGAGAACTTTTTAGTGTATCAAGATTGAATCTTTGTAAGAAAATGAGAGTTTTGAGTTTCACTTGTTCGAGTTACCTATGAAGTCGCGAAGGGTGTTTTTATAACTAAAGATTGAATCTTTGAATGAAAATGAGAGTTTCGAGAGAAACTTATTCGAGTTCCCTTTGACGTTCCGAAGATTGTTTTAATGATCAAAGATTGAATCTTTGAATGAAAATACCTCAATCAAGGTACCTGTGATTTCACTAAACCATTTTAATGTGTAAAGATTGAATCTTTGAAAGAAAATGGGACTTTTGAGTTAAACTTATTCGAGATCCCCTTGACATCACGAAGAGTGTTTTAATGAGAAAAGATTGAATCTTTGAATGAAATTACCTCAATCAGGGTACCTATTATGTCACTGGACCTTTTTAAATGTATAAAGGTCGAATCCTTTAAACAAAATGAGAGTTTTAAGTTAAATTTATTCGAGATCCTTTTGACGTCACGAAGAGTTTTTAATGAGTAAAGATTGAATGTTTGAATGAAATAACCTCAATCAAGATACCTATTTTGTCACTAGACCGTTTTAATGTATAAAGATTGAATCTCTGAAAGAAAATGAGAGTTTTGAGTTTAATTTCTCCGGGTCACGTGTGAAGTCCCGAAGAGTGTTTTAATGACCAGAGAATGAATCTTTGAATGAAAATACCTCGATCGAGGTACCTATTATGTCACTAGACCATTTTAATGTACAAAGATTAAATCTTTGTTAAGAAATGGGAGTTTTGAGTTAAACTTATTCGAGAACACTTCGACGTGACGAAGAGTGTTTTAATGAGTAAGGATTGAATCCTTGAATGAAATTACCTCAATCAAGGTTCCTAATCTGTCACTAGACCTTTTTAATGTATAAAGATTGAATCTTTGAAAGAAAATGAGAGTTTTGAGTTTAACTTATTCGGGTTACGCATGAAGTCGCGAGGAGTGTTTTAATGAGTAACGATTGAATCTTTGAATGAAAATACATCAAATCAAGGTACCTATTACGCCACTAGACCATTTTAATGTATAAAGATCAAATTTTTAAAAGAACACGGGAGTTTTGGGTTAAACTTATTCGTGATCCCTTTGACGTCTCGAAGAGTGTTTTAATGAGTAAAGATTGAATCTTTGAATGAAATTATCTCAATCAAGGTACTTTTTATGTCACTAGATGATTTTAATTTATAAAGATTAAATCTTTCAACGAAAATGAGAGTTTCGAGTTAACTTTATTTGAGATCCCTTTGACGTCATGAAGAGTGTTTTAATGAGTAAAGACAAGATCATTGAATAAAATTAGCTTAATCAAGGTACCTACTAAGTCACTAGACCTTTTTAATGTATAGAGATGGAATCTTTGAAAGAAAATGAAAGTTTTGAGTTTAACTTATTCGAGTTACCTATGAAGTCGCGAAGGCCGTCTTAATGACTAAAGATTGAATGTTTGAATGAAAATACCTCAACAAAGGTGCTTATTATGTCACTGGACCATTTTAATGTATAAAGATTGAATCTTTGAAAGAAAATGAGAGTTTTGAGTTAAATTTATTCGAGTTCCCTTTGACGTCCCGAAGAGTGTTTTAATGAGTAAAGATTAAATCTTTGAATGAAAATACCTAAATCAAGGTACCTATTATGTCACTCGACCACTTTAACGTATATAGTTATATCTCTAAAAGAAAATTAGAGTTTTGAGTTAAACTTATTCGATATCCTATTGACGTCACGAAGAGTATTTTAATGACTAAAGATTGAATCTTTGAATGAAATTACCTCAAACAAGTTACCTATTAGGTCAGTAGACCTTTTTATTGTATAAAGATTGAATCTTTGAAAGAAAGTGAGAGTTTTGAGTTTAACTTATTCAAGTTACCTATGAAGTCGCAAAGAGTGTTTTAATGGCAAAAGATTGAATCTTTGAATAAAAATACCTCTATAACGGTACCTATTATGTCATTAGACCTTTTTAAATTTCTAAAGATTGAATCTTTGAATGAAAATGAGAGTTTTGAGTCAAACTTATTCGAGATCCCTTTAACGTCCCGAAGAGTGTTTTAATGAGTAAAGATTGAATCTTTGAATGAAAATACCTCAATCAAGGTACCTACTATGTCAATAGACAATTTTAATGTGTAAAGATTAAACCTTTGAAAAAAAATGAGAGTTTTGAGTTAAACTTATTCGAGATCCCCCTGACGTCACGAAGAGTGTTTTAATGAGCAAAGATTGAATCTTTGAAACAAATCACCTCAATCAAGGTACCGATTATGTCACTAGACCTTTTTAAGGTATAAAGATTGAATCTTGAAAGAGGATGAGAATTTTGAGTAAAACATATTCAAGTTCCCTTTGAGGACGCAAAGAGTGTTTTAATAAGTAAAGATTGAATCTTTGAGTGAAAATACCTCAATCAAAGTACCTTTTATGTCACTGGACCATTTTAATGTATAAAGATAAAATCTTTGATAGAAAATAAGAGTTTTGAGTTAAACTTATTCGAGATTCTTTTGACGTCACGGAGAGTGTTTTAACGAGTAAGGTTTAAATCTTTGAATGAAATTACCTGAATCGAGGTACCTATTATGTCACTAGACCTTTTTAACGTATAAAGATTGAATCTTTGAAAGAAAATGATAGTTTTGAGTTTTACTTATTTGAGTGACGTATGGAGTTGCGAAGAGTGTTTTAGTGATTAAAGATCGAATCTTCGAATGAAAATACCTCAATAAAGGTACCTATATGTCAGTAGACCTTATTAACGTATAAAAATTGAATCTTTGAAAGAAAATGAGAGTTTTCAGTTGAACTAATTCGAGTTCCCTTTGACGTCCCGAAGAGTGTTTTAATGATCAAAGATTGAATCTTTGATTGAAAATACCTCCATCAAGGTTCCTATTATTTCACTAGACCATTTCAATGTACAAGGGTTGAATCTTTGAAAGAAAATGAGAGATTTGAGTTAAACTTGTTCGAGATCACTTCGACGTCACGAAGAGTGTTTTAACGAGTAAAGATTGAATCGTTGAATGAAATTACCTCAATCAAAGTATCTATTATGTCACGAGAACTTTTTAGTGTATCAAGATTGAATCTTTGTAAGAAAATGAGAGTTTTGAGTTTCACTTGTTCGAGTTACCTATGAAGTCGCGAAGGGTGTTTTTATAACTAAAGATTGAATCTTTGAATGAAAATGAGAGTTTCGAGAGAAACTTATTCGAGTTCCCTTTGACGTTCCGAAGAGTGTTTTAATGATCAAAGATTGAATCTTTGAATGAAAATACCTCAATCAAGGTACCTGTGATTTCACTAAACCATTTTAATGTGTAAAGATTGAATCTTTGAAAGAAAATGGGAGTTTTGAGTTAAACTTATTCGAGATCCCCTTGACATCACGAAGAGTGTTTTAATGAGAAAAGATTGAATCTTTGAATGAAATTACCTCAATCAGGGTACCTATTATGTCACTGGACCTTTTTAAATGTATAAAGGTCGAATCCTTTAAACAAAATGAGAGTTTTGAGTTAAATTTATTCGAGATCCCTTTGACGTCACGAAGAGTTTTTAATGAGTAAAGATTGAATGTTTGAATGAAATAACCTGAATCAAGATACCTATTTTGTCACTAGACCGTTTTAATGTTATAAAGATTGAATCTCTGAAAGAAAATGAGAGTTTTGAGTTTAACTTCTCCGGGTCACGTGTGAAGTCCCGAAGAGTGTTTTAATGACCAAAGAATGAATCTTTGAATGAAAATACCTCGATCGAGGTACCTATTATGTCACTAGACCATTTTAATGTACAAAGATTAAATCTTTGTTAAGAAATGAGAGTTTTGAGTTAAACTTATTCGAGAACACTTCGACGTGACGAAGAGTGTTTTAATGAGTAAGGATTGAATCCTTGAATGAAATTACCTCAATCAAGGTTCCTAATCTGTCACTAGACCTTTTTAATGTATAAAGATTGAATCTTTGAAAGAAAATGAGAGTTTTGAGTTTAACTTATTCGGGTTACGCATGAAGTCGCGAGGAGTGTTTTAATGAGTAACGATTGAATCTTTGAATGAAAATACATCAAATCAAGGTACCTATTACGCCACTAGACCATTTTAATGTATAAAGATCAAATTTTTGAAAGAACACGGGAGTTTTGGGTTAAACTTATTCGTGATCCCTTTGACGTCTCGAAGAGTGTTTTAATGAGTAAAGATTGAATCTATGAATGAAATTATCTCAATCAAGGTACTTTTTATGTCACTAGATGATTTTAATTTATAAAGATTAAATCTTTCAACGAAAATGAGAGTTTTGAGTTAACTTTATTTGAGATCCCTTTGACGTCATGAAGAGTGTTTTAATGAGTAAAGACAAGATCATTGAATAAAATTAGCTTAATCAAGGTACCTACTAAGTCACTAGACCTTTTTAATGTATAGAGATGGAATCTTTGAAAGAAAATGAAAGTTTTGAGTTTAACTTATTCGAGTTACCTATGAAGTCGCGAAGGCCGTCTTAATGACTAAAGATTGAATGTTTGAATGAAAATACCTCAACAGAGGTGCTTATTATGTCACTGGACCATTTTAATGTATAAAGATTGAATCTTTGAAAGAAAATGAGAGTTTTGAGTTAAATTTATTCGAGTTCCCTTTGACGTCCCAAAGAGTGTTTTAATGAGTAAAGATTAAATCTTTGAATGAAAATACCTAAATCAAGGTACCTATTATGTCACTCGACCACTTTAACGTATATAGTTATATCTCTAAAAGAAAATTAGAGTTTTGAGTTAAACTTATTCGATATCCCATTGACGTCACGAAGAGTATTTTAATGACTAAAGATTGAATCTTTGAATGAAATTACCTCAAACAAGTTACCTATTAGGTCAGTAGACCTTTTTATTGTATAAAGATTGAATCTTTGAAAGAAAGTGAGAGTTTTGAGTTTAACTTATTCAAGTTACCTATGAAGTCGCAAAGAGTGTTTTAATGGCAAAAGATTGAATCTTTGAATAAAAATACCTCTATAACGGTACCTATTATGTCATTAGACCTTTTTAAATTTCTAAAGATTGAATCTTTGAATGAAAATGAGAGTTTTGAGTCAAACTTATTCGAGATCCCTTTAACGTCCCGAAGAGTGTTTTAATGAGTAAAGATTGAATCTTTGAATGAAAATACCTCAATCAAGGTACCTACTATGTCAATAGACAATTTTAATGTGTAAAGATTAAACCTTTGAAAAAAAATGAGAGTTTTGAGTTAAACTTATTCGAGATCCCCCTGACGTCACGAAGAGTGTTTTAATGAGCAAAGATTGAATCTTTGAAACAAATCACCTCAATCAAGGTACCGATTATGTCACTAGACCTTTTTAAGGTATAAAGATTGAATCTTGAAAGAGGATGAGAATTTTGAGTAAAACATATTCAAGTTCCCTTTGAGGACGCAAAGAGTGTTTTAATAAGTAAAGATTGAATCTTTGAATAAAAATACCTCAATCAAAGTACCTTTTATGTCACTGGACCATTTTAATGTATAAAGATAAAATCTTTGATAGAAAATAAGAGTTTTGAGTTAAATTTATTCGAGATTCTTTTGACGTCACGGAGAGTGTTTTAACGAGTAAGGTTTAAATCTTTGAATGAAATTACCTGAATCGAGGTACCTATTATGTCACTAGACCTTTTTAACGTATAAAGATTGAATCTTTGAAAGAAAATGATAGTTTTGAGTTTTACTTATTTGAGTGACGTATGGAGTTGCGAAGAGTGTTTTAGTGATTAAAGATCGAATCTTCGAATGAAAATACCTCAATAAAGGTACCTATATGTCAGTAGACCTTATTAACGTATAAAAATTGAATCTTTGAAAGAAAATGAGAGTTTTCAGTTGAACTAATTCGAGTTCCCTTTGACGTCCCGAAGAGTGTTTTAATGATCAAAGATTGAATCTTTGATTGAAAATACCTCCATCAAGGTTCCTATTATTTCACTAGACCATTTCAATGTACAAGGGTTGAATCTTTGAAAGAAAATGAGAGATTTGAGTTAAACTTGTTCGAGATCACTTCGACGTCACGAAGAGTGTTTTAACGAGTAAAGATTGAATCGTTGAATGAAATTACCTCAATCAAAGTATCTATTATGTCAAGAGAACTTTTTAGTGTATCAAGATTGAATCTTTGTAAGAAAATGAGAGTTTTGAGTTTCACTTGTTCGAGTTACCTATGAAGTCGCGAAGGGTGTTTTTATAACTAAAGATTGAATCTTTGAATGAAAATGAGAGTTTCGAGAGAAACTTATTCGAGTTCCCTTTGACGTTCCGAAGAGTGTTTTAATGATCAAAGATTGAATCTTTGAATGAAAATACCTCAATCAAGGTACCTGTGATTTCACTAAACCATTTTAATGTGTAAAGATTGAATCTTTGAAAGAAAATGGGAGTTTTGAGTTAAACTTATTCGAGATCCCCTTGACATCACGAAGAGTGTTTTAATGAGAAAAGATTGAATCTTTGAATGAAATTACCTCAATCAGGGTACCTATTATGTCACTGGACCTTTTTAAATGTATAAAGGTCGAATCCTTTAAACAAAATGAGAGTTTTGAGTTAAATTTATTCGAGATCCCTTTGACGTCACGAAGAGTTTTTAATGAGTAAAGATTGAATGTTTGAATGAAATAACCTCAATCAAGATACCTATTTGGTCACTAGACCGTTTTAATGTATAAAGATTGAATCTCTGAAAGAAAATGAGAGTTTCGAGTTTAACTTCTCCGGGTCACGTGTGAAGTCCCGAAGAGTGTTTTAATGACCAAAGAATGAATCTTTGAATGAAAATACCTCGATCGAGGTACCTATTATGTCACTAGACCATTTTAATGTACAAAGATTAAATCTTTGTTAAGAAATGAGAGTTTTGAGTTAAACTTATTCGAGAACACTTCGACGTGACGAAGAGTGTTTTAATGAGTAAGGATTGAATCCTTGAATGAAATTACCTCAATCAAGGTTCCTAATCTGTCACTAGACCTTTTTAATGTATAAAGATTGAATCTTTGAAAGAAAATGAGAGTTTTGAGTTTAACTTATTCGGGTTACGCATGAAGTCGCGAGGAGTGTTTTAATAAGTAACGATTGAATCTTTGAATGAAAATACATCAAATCAAGGTACCTATTACGCCACTAGACCATTTTAATGTATAAAGATCAAATTTTTGAAAGAACACGGGAGTTTTGGGTTAAACTTATTCGTGATCCCTTTGACGTCTCGAAGAGTGTTTTAATGAGTAAAGATTGAATCTTTGAATGAAATTATCTCAATCAAGGTACTTTTTATGTCACTAGATGATTTTAATTTATAAAGATTAAATCTTTCAACGAAAATGAGAGTTTCGAGTTAACTTTATTTGAGATCCCTTTGACATCATGAAGAGTGTTTTAATGAGTAAAGACAAGATCATTGAATAAAATTAGCTTAATCAAGGTACCTACTAAGTCACTAGACCTTTTTAATGTATAGAGATGGAATCTTTGAAAGAAAATGAAAGTTTTGAGTTTAACTTATTCGAGTTACCTATGAAGTCGCGAAGGCCGTCTTAATGACTAAAGATTGAATGTTTGAATGAAAATACCTCAACAAAGGTGCTTATTATGTCACTGGACCATTTTAATGTATAAAGATTGAATCTTTGAAAGAAAATGAGAGTTTTGAGTTAAATTTATTCGAGTTCCCTTTGACGTCCCGAAGAGTGTTTTAATGAGTAAAGATTAAATCTTTGAATGAAAATACCTAAATCAAGGTACCTATTATGTCACTCGACCACTTTAACGTATATAGTTATATCTCTAAAAGAAAATTAGAGTTTTGAGTTAAACTTATTCGATATCCCATTGACGTCACGAAGAGTATTTTAATGACTAAAGATTGAATCTTTGAATGAAATTACCTCAAACAAGTTACCTATTAGGTCAGTAGACCTTTTTATTGTATAAAGATTGAATCTTTGAAAGAAAGTGAGAGTTTTGAGTTTAACTTATTCAAGTTACCTATGAAGTCGCAAAGAGTGTTTTAATGGCAAAAGATTGAATCTTTGAATAAAAATACCTCTATAAAGGTACCTATTATGTCATTAGACCTTTTTAAATTTCTAAAGATTGAATCTTTGAATGAAAATGAGAGTTTTGAGTCAAACTTATTCGAGATCCCTTTAACGTCCCGAAGAGTGTTTTAATGAGTAAAGATTGAATCTTTGAATGAAAATACCTCAATCAAGGTACCTACTATGTCAATAGACAATTTTAATGTATAAAGATTAAACCTTTGAAAGAAAATGAGAGTTTTGAGTTAAACTTATTCGAGATCCCCCTGACGTCACGAAGAGTGTTTTAATGAGCAAAGATTGAATCTTTGAAACAAATCACCTCAATCAAGGTACCGATTATGTCACTAGACCTTTTTAAGGTATAAAGATTGAATCTTGAAAGAGGATGAGAATTTTGAGTAAAACATATTCAAGTTCCCTTTGAGGACGCAAAGAGTGTTTTAATAAGTAAAGATTGAATCTTTGAATGAAAATACCTCAATCAAAGTACCTTTTATGTCACTAGACCATTTTAATGTATAAAGATAAAATCTTTGATAGAAAATAAGAGTTTTGAGTTAAACTTATTCGAGATTCTTTTGACGTCACGGAGAGTGTTTTAACGAGTAAGGTTTAAATCTTTGAATGAAATTACCTGAATCGAGGTACCTATTATGTCACTAGACCTTTTTAACGTATAAAGATTGAATCTTTGAAAGAAAATGATAGTTTTGAGTTTTACTTATTTGAGTGACGTATGGAGTTGCGAAGAGTGTTTTAGCGATTAAAGATCGAATCTTCGAATGAAAATACCTCAATAAAGGTACCTATATGTCAGTAGACCTTATTAACGTATAAAAATTGAATCTTTGAAAGAAAATGAGAGTTTTCAGTTGAACTAATTCGAGTTCCCTTTGACGTCCCGAAGAGTGTTTTAATGATCAAAGATTGAATCTTTGATTGAAAATACCTCCATCAAGGTTCCTATTATTTCACTAGACCATTTCAATGTACAAGGGTTGAATCTTTGAAAGAAAATGAGAGATTTGAGTTAAACTTGTTCGAGATCACTTCGACGTCACGAAGAGTGTTTTAACGAGTAAAGATTGAATCGTTGAATGAAATTACCTCAATCAAAGTATCTATTATGTCAAGAGAACTTTTTAGTGTATCAAGATTGAATCTTTGTAAGAAAATGAGAGTTTTGAGTTTCACTTGTTCGAGTTACCTATGAAGTCGCGAAGGGTGTTTTTATAACTAAAGATTGAATCTTTGAATGAAAATGAGAGTTTCGAGAGAAACTTATTCGAGTTCCCTTTGACGTTCCGAAGAGTGTTTTAATGATCAAAGATTGAATCTTTGAATGAAAATACCTCAATCAAGGTACCTGTGATTTCACTAAACCATTTTAATGTGTAAAGATTGAATCTTTGAAAGAAAATGGGAGTTTTGAGTTAAACTTATTCGAGATCCCCTTGACATCACGAAGAGTGTTTTAATGAGAAAAGATTGAATCTTTGAATGAAATTACCTCAATCAGGGTACCTATTATGTCACTGGACCTTTTTAAATGTATAAAGGTCGAATCCTTTAAACAAAATGAGAGTTTTGAGTTAAATTTATTCGAGATCCCTTTGACGTCACGAAGAGTTTTTAATGAGTAAAGATTGAATGTTTGAATGAAATAACCTCAATCAAGATACCTATTTGGTCACTAGACCGTTTTAATGTATAAAGATTGAATCTCTGAAAGAAAATGAGAGTTTCGAGTTTAACTTCTCCGGGTCACGTGTGAAGTCCCGAAGAGTGTTTTAATGACCAAAGAATGAATCTTTGAATGAAAATACCTCGATCGAGGTACCTATTATGTCACTAGACCATTTTAATGTACAAAGATTAAATCTTTGTTAAGAAATGAGAGTTTTGAGTTAAACTTATTCGAGAACACTTCGACGTGACGAAGAGTGTTTTAATGAGTAAGGATTGAATCCTTGAATGAAATTACCTCAATCAAGGTTCCTAATCTGTCACTAGACCTTTTTAATGTATAAAGATTGAATCTTTGAAAGAAAATGAGAGTTTTGAGTTTAACTTATTCGGGTTACGCATGAAGTCGCGAGGAGTGTTTTAATGAGTAACGATTGAATCTTTGAATGAAAATACATCAAATCAAGGTACCTATTACGCCACTAGACCATTTTAATGTATAAAGATCAAATTTTTGAAAGAACACGGGAGTTTTGGGTTAAACTTATTCGTGATCCCTTTGACGTCTCGAAGAGTGTTTTAATGAGTAAAGATTGAATCTTTGAATGAAATTATCTCAATCAAGGTACTTTTTATGTCACTAGATGATTTTAATTTATAAAGATTAAATCTTTCAACGAAAATGAGAGTTTCGAGTTAACTTTATTTGAGATCCCTTTGACGTCATGAAGAGTGTTTTAATGAGTAAAGACAAGATCATTGAATAAAATTAGCTTAATCAAGGTACCTACTAAGTCACTAGACCTTTTTAATGTATAGAGATGGAATCTTTGAAAGAAAATGAAAGTTTTGAGTTTAACTTATTCGAGTTACCTATGAAGTCGCGAAGGCCGTCTTAATGACTAAAGATTGAATGTTTGAATGAAAATACCTCAACAAAGGTGCTTATTATGTCACTGGACCATTTTAATGTATAAAGATTGAATCTTTGAAAGAAAATGAGAGTTTTGAGTTAAATTTATTCGAGTTCCCTTTGACGTCCCGAAGAGTGTTTTAATGAGTAAAGATTAAATCTTTGAATGAAAATACCTAACTCAAGGTACCTATTATGTCACTCGACCACTTTAACGTATATAGTTATATCTCTAAAAGAAAATTAGAGTTTTGAGTTAAACTTATTCGATATCCCATTGACGTCACGAAGAGTATTTTAATGACTAAAGATTGAATCTTTGAATGAAATTACCTCAAACAAGTTACCTATTAGGTCAGTAGACCTTTTTATTGTATAAAGATTGAATCTTTGAAAGAAAGTGAGAGTTTTGAGTTTAACTTATTCAAGTTACCTATGAAGTCGCAAAGAGTGTTTTAATGGCAAAAGATTGAATCTTTGAATAAAAATACCTCTATAACGGTACCTATTATGTCATTAGACCTTTTTAAATTTCTAAAGATTGAATCTTTGAATGAAAATGAGAGTTTTGAGTCAAACTTATTCGAGATCCCTTTAACGTCCCGAAGAGTGTTTTAATGAGTAAAGATTGAATCTTTGAATGAAAATATCTCAATCAAGGTACCTACTATGTCAATAGACAATTTTAATGTGTAAAGATTAAACCTTTGAAAAAAAATGAGAGTTTTGAGTTAAACTTATTCGAGATCCCCCTGACGTCACGAAGAGTGTTTTAATGAGCAAAGATTGAATCTTTGAAACAAATCACCTCAATCAAGGTACCGATTATGTCACTAGACCTTTTTAAGGTATAAAGATTGAATCTTGAAAGAGGATGAGAATTTTGAGTAAAACATATTCAAGTTCCCTTTGAGGACGCAAAGAGTGTTTTAATAAGTAAAGATTGAATCTTTGAATGAAAATACCTCAATCAAAGTACCTTTTATGTCACTGGACCATTTTAATGTATAAAGATAAAATCTTTGATAGAAAATAAGAGTTTTGAGTTAAACTTATTCGAGATTATTTTGACGTCACGGAGAGTGTTTCAACGAGTAAGGTTTAAATCTTTGAATGAAATTACCTGAATCGAGGTACCTATTATGTCACTAGACCTTTTTAACGTACAAAGATTGAATCTTTGAAAGAAAATGATAGTTTTGAGTTTTACTTATTTGAGTGACGTATGGAGTTGCGAAGAGTGTTTTAGTGATTAAAGATCGAATCTTCGAATGAAAATACCTCAATAAAGGTACCTATATGTCAGTAGACCTTATTAACGTATAAAAATTGAATCTTTGAAAGAAAATGAGAGTTTTCAGTTGAACTAATTCGAGTTCCCTTTGACGTCCCGAAGAGTGTTTTAATGATCAAAGATTGAATCTTTGATTGAAAATACCTCCATCAAGGTTCCTATTATTTCACTAGACCATTTCAATGTACAATGGTTGAATCTTTGAAAGAAAATGAGAGATTTGAGTTAAACTTGTTCGAGATCACTTCGACGTCACGAAGAGTGTTTTAACGAGTAAAGATTGAATCGTTGAATGAAATTACCTCAATCAAAGTATCTATTATGTCACGAGAACTTTTTAGTGTATCAAGATTGAATCTTTGTAAGAAAATGAGAGTTTTGAGTTTCACTTGTTCGAGTTACCTATGAAGTCGCGAAGGGTGTTTTTATAACTAAAGATTGAATCTTTGAATGAAAATGAGAGTTTCGAGAGAAACTTATTCGAGTTCCCTTTGACGTTCCGAAGATTGTTTTAATGATCAAAGATTGAATCTTTGAATGAAAATACCTCAATCAAGGTACCTGTGATTTCACTAAACCATTTTAATGTGTAAAGATTGAATCTTTGAAAGAAAATGGGACTTTTGAGTTAAACTTATTCGAGATCCCCTTGACATCACGAAGAGTGTTTTAATGAGAAAAGATTGAATCTTTGAATGAAATTACCTCAATCAGGGTACCTATTATGTCACTGGACCTTTTTAAATGTATAAAGGTCGAATCCTTTAAACAAAATGAGAGTTTTAAGTTAAATTTATTCGAGATCCTTTTGACGTCACGAAGAGTTTTTAATGAGTAAAGATTGAATGTTTGAATGAAATAACCTCAATCAAGATACCTATTTTGTCACTAGACCGTTTTAATGTATAAAGATTGAATCTCTGAAAGAAAATGAGAGTTTTGAGTTTAATTTCTCCGGGTCACGTGTGAAGTCCCGAAGAGTGTTTTAATGACCAGAGAATGAATCTTTGAATGAAAATACCTCGATCGAGGTACCTATTATGTCACTAGACCATTTTAATGTACAAAGATTAAATCTTTGTTAAGAAATGGGAGTTTTGAGTTAAACTTATTCGAGAACACTTCGACGTGACGAAGAGTGTTTTAATGAGTAAGGATTGAATCCTTGAATGAAATTACCTCAATCAAGGTTCCTAATCTGTCACTAGACCTTTTTAATGTATAAAGATTGAATCTTTGAAAGAAAATGAGAGTTTTGAGTTTAACTTATTCGGGTTACGCATGAAGTCGCGAGGAGTGTTTTAATGAGTAACGATTGAATCTTTGAATGAAAATACATCAAATCAAGGTACCTATTACGCCACTAGACCATTTTAATGTATAAAGATCAAATTTTTAAAAGAACACGGGAGTTTTGGGTTAAACTTATTCGTGATCCCTTTGACGTCTCGAAGAGTGTTTTAATGAGTAAAGATTGAATCTTTGAATGAAATTATCTCAATCAAGGTACTTTTTATGTCACTAGATGATTTTAATTTATAAAGATTAAATCTTTCAACGAAAATGAGAGTTTCGAGTTAACTTTATTTGAGATCCCTTTGACGTCATGAAGAGTGTTTTAATGAGTAAAGACAAGATCATTGAATAAAATTAGCTTAATCAAGGTACCTACTAAGTCACTAGACCTTTTTAATGTATAGAGATGGAATCTTTGAAAGAAAATGAAAGTTTTGAGTTTAACTTATTCGAGTTACCTATGAAGTCGCGAAGGCCGTCTTAATGACTAAAGATTGAATGTTTGAATGAAAATACCTCAACAAAGGTGCTTATTATGTCACTGGACCATTTTAATGTATAAAGATTGAATCTTTGAAAGAAAATGAGAGTTTTGAGTTAAATTTATTCGAGTTCCCTTTGACGTCCCGAAGAGTGTTTTAATGAGTAAAGATTAAATCTTTGAATGAAAATACCTAAATCAAGGTACCTATTATGTCACTCGACCACTTTAACGTATATAGTTATATCTCTAAAAGAAAATTAGAGTTTTGAGTTAAACTTATTCGATATCCTATTGACGTCACGAAGAGTATTTTAATGACTAAAGATTGAATCTTTGAATGAAATTACCTCAAACAAGTTACCTATTAGGTCAGTAGACCTTTTTATTGTATAAAGATTGAATCTTTGAAAGAAAGTGAGAGTTTTGAGTTTAACTTATTCAAGTTACCTATGAAGTCGCAAAGAGTGTTTTAATGGCAAAAGATTGAATCTTTGAATAAAAATACCTCTATAACGGTACCTATTATGTCATTAGACCTTTTTAAATTTCTAAAGATTGAATCTTTGAATGAAAATGAGAGTTTTGAGTCAAACTTATTCGAGATCCCTTTAACGTCCCGAAGAGTGTTTTAATGAGTAAAGATTGAATCTTTGAATGAAAATACCTCAATCAAGGTACCTACTATGTCAATAGACAATTTTAATGTGTAAAGATTAAACCTTTGAAAAAAAATGAGAGTTTTGAGTTAAACTTATTCGAGATCCCCCTGACGTCACGAAGAGTGTTTTAATGAGCAAAGATTGAATCTTTGAAACAAATCACCTCAATCAAGGTACCGATTATGTCACTAGACCTTTTTAAGGTATAAAGATTGAATCTTGAAAGAGGATGAGAATTTTGAGTAAAACATATTCAAGTTCCCTTTGAGGACGCAAAGAGTGTTTTAATAAGTAAAGATTGAATCTTTGAGTGAAAATACCTCAATCAAAGTACCTTTTATGTCACTGGACCATTGTAATGTATAAAGATAAAATCTTTGATAGAAAATAAGAGTTTTGAGTTAAACTTATTCGAGATTCTTTTGACGTCACGGAGAGTGTTTTAACGAGTAAGGTTTAAATCTTTGAATGAAATTACCTGAATCGAGGTACCTATTATGTCACTAGACCTTTTTAACGTATAAAGATTGAATCTTTGAAAGAAAATGATAGTTTTGAGTTTTACTTATTTGAGTGACGTATGGAGTTGCGAAGAGTGTTTTAGTGATTAAAGATCGAATCTTCGAATGAAAATACCTCAATAAAGGTACCTATATGTCAGTAGACCTTATTAACGTATAAAAATTGAATCTTTGAAAGAAAATGAGAGTTTTCAGTTGAACTAATTCGAGTTCCCTTTGACGTCCCGAAGAGTGTTTTAATGATCAAAGATTGAATCTTTGATTGAAAATACCTCCATCAAGGTTCCTATTATTTCACTAGACCATTTCAATGTACAAGGGTTGAATCTTTGAAAGAAAATGAGAGATTTGAGTTAAACTTGTTCGAGATCACTTCGACGTCACGAAGAGTGTTTTAACGAGTAAAGATTGAATCGTTGAATGAAATTACCTCAATCAAAGTATCTATTATGTCACGAGAACTTTTTAGTGTATCAAGATTGAATCTTTGTAAGAAAATGAGAGTTTTGAGTTTCACTTGTTCGAGTTACCTATGAAGTCGCGAAGGGTGTTTTTATAACTAAAGATTGAATCTTTGAATGAAAATGAGAGTTTCGAGAGAAACTTATTCGAGTTCCCTTTGACGTTCCGAAGAGTGTTTTAATGATCAAAGATTGAATCTTTGAATGAAAATACCTCAATCAAGGTACCTGTGATTTCACTAAACCATTTTAATGTGTAAAGATTGAATCTTTGAAAGAAAATGGGACTTTTGAGTTAAACTTATTCGAGATCCCCTTGACATCACGAAGAGTGTTTTAATGAGAAAAGATTGAATCTTTGAATGAAATTACCTCAATCAGGGTACCTATTATGTCACTGGACCTTTTTAAATGTATAAAGGTCGAATCCTTTAAACAAAATGAGAGTTTTGAGTTAAATTTATTCGAGATCCCTTTGACGTCACGAAGAGTTTTTAATGAGTAAAGATTGAATGTTTGAATGAAATAACCTGAATCAAGATACCTATTTTGTCACTAGACCGTTTTAATGTTATAAAGATTGAATCTCTGAAAGAAAATGAGAGTTTTGAGTTTAACTTCTCCGGGTCACGTGTGAAGTCCCGAAGAGTGTTTTAATGACCAAAGAATGAATCTTTGAATGAAAATACCTCGATCGAGGTACCTATTATGTCACTAGACCATTTTAATGTACAAAGATTAAATCTTTGTTAAGAAATGAGAGTTTTGAGTTAAACTTATTCGAGAACACTTCGACGTGACGAAGAGTGTTTTAATGAGTAAGGATTGAATCCTTGAATGAAATTACCTCAATCAAGGTTCCTAATCTGTCACTAGACCTTTTTAATGTATAAAGATTGAATCTTTGAAAGAAAATGAGAGTTTTGAGTTTAACTTATTCGGGTTACGCATGAAGTCGCGAGGAGTGTTTTAATGAGTAACGATTGAATCTTTGAATGAAAATACATCAAATCAAGGTACCTATTACGCCACTAGACCATTTTAATGTATAAAGATCAAATTTTTGAAAGAACACGGGAGTTTTGGGTTAAACTTATTCGTGATCCCTTTGACGTCTCGAAGAGTGTTTTAATGAGTAAAGATTGAATCTATGAATGAAATTATCTCAATCAAGGTACTTTTTATGTCACTAGATGATTTTAATTTATAAAGATTAAATCTTTCAACGAAAATGAGAGTTTTGAGTTAACTTTATTTGAGATCCCTTTGACGTCATGAAGAGTGTTTTAATGAGTAAAGACAAGATCATTGAATAAAATTAGCTTAATCAAGGTACCTACTAAGTCACTAGACCTTTTTAATGTATAGAGATGGAATCTTTGAAAGAAAATGAAAGTTTTGAGTTTAACTTATTCGAGTTACCTATGAAGTCGCGAAGGCCGTCTTAATGACTAAAGATTGAATGTTTGAATGAAAATACCTCAACAAAGGTGCTTATTATGTCACTGGACCATTTTAATGTATAAAGATTGAATCTTTGAAAGAAAATGAGAGTTTTGAGTTAAATTTATTCGAGTTCCCTTTGACGTCCCAAAGAGTGTTTTAATGAGTAAAGATTAAATCTTTGAATGAAAATACCTAAATCAAGGTACCTATTATGTCACTCGACCACTTTAACGTATATAGTTATATCTCTAAAAGAAAATTAGAGTTTTGAGTTAAACTTATTCGATATCCCATTGACGTCACGAAGAGTATTTTAATGACTAAAGATTGAATCTTTGAATGAAATTACCTCAAACAAGTTACCTATTAGGTCAGTAGACCTTTTTATTGTATAAAGATTGAATCTTTGAAAGAAAGTGAGAGTTTTGAGTTTAACTTATTCAAGTTACCTATGAAGTCGCAAAGAGTGTTTTAATGGCAAAAGATTGAATCTTTGAATAAAAATACCTCTATAACGGTACCTATTATGTCATTAGACCTTTTTAAATTTCTAAAGATTGAATCTTTGAATGAAAATGAGAGTTTTGAGTCAAACTTATTCGAGATCCCTTTAACGTCCCGAAGAGTGTTTTAATGAGTAAAGATTGAATCTTTGAATGAAAATACCTCAATCAAGGTACCTACTATGTCAATAGACAATTTTAATGTGTAAAGATTAAACCTTTGAAAAAAAATGAGAGTTTTGAGTTAAACTTATTCGAGATCCCCCTGACGTCACGAAGAGTGTTTTAATGAGCAAAGATTGAATCTTTGAAACAAATCACCTCAATCAAGGTACCGATTATGTCACTAGACCTTTTTAAGGTATAAAGATTGAATCTTGAAAGAGGATGAGAATTTTGAGTAAAACATATTCAAGTTCCCTTTGAGGACGCAAAGAGTGTTTTAATAAGTAAAGATTGAATCTTTGAATAAAAATACCTCAATCAAAGTACCTTTTATGTCACTGGACCATTTTAATGTATAAAGATAAAATCTTTGATAGAAAATAAGAGTTTTGAGTTAAATTTATTCGAGATTCTTTTGACGTCACGGAGAGTGTTTTAACGAGTAAGGTTTAAATCTTTGAATGAAATTACCTGAATCGAGGTACCTATTATGTCACTAGACCTTTTTAACGTATAAAGATTGAATCTTTGAAAGAAAATGATAGTTTTGAGTTTTACTTATTTGAGTGACGTATGGAGTTGCGAAGAGTGTTTTAGTGATTAAAGATCGAATCTTCGAATGAAAATACCTCAATAAAGGTACCTATATGTCAGTAGACCTTATTAACGTATAAAAATTGAATCTTTGAAAGAAAATGAGAGTTTTCAGTTGAACTAATTCGAGTTCCCTTTGACGTCCCGAAGAGTGTTTTAATGATCAAAGATTGAATCTTTGATTGAAAATACCTCCATCAAGGTTCCTATTATTTCACTAGACCATTTCAATGTACAAGGGTTGAATCTTTGAAAGAAAATGAGAGATTTGAGTTAAACTTGTTCGAGATCACTTCGACGTCACGAAGAGTGTTTTAACGAGTAAAGATTGAATCGTTGAATGAAATTTCCTCAATCAAAGTATCTATTATGTCACGAGAACTTTTTAATGTATCAAGATTGAATCTTTGTAAGAAAATGAGAGTTTTGAGTTTCACTTGTTCGAGTTACCTATGAAGTCGCGAAGGGTGTTTTTATAACTAAAGATTGAATCTTTGAATGAAAATGAGAGTTTCGAGAGAAACTTATTCGAGTTTCCTTTGACGTTCCGAAGAGTGTTTTAATGATCAAAGATTGAATCTTTGAATAAAAATACCTCAATCAAGGTACCTGTGATTTCACTAAACCATTTTAATGTGTAAAGATTGAATCTTTGAAAGAAAATGGGAGTTTTGAGTTAAACTTATTCGAGATCCCCTTGACATCACGAAGAGTGTTTTAATGAGAAAAGATTGAATCTTTGAATGAAATTACCTCAATCAGGGTACCTATTATGTCACTGGACCTTTTTAAATGTATAAAGGTCGAATCCTTTAAACAAAATGAGAGTTTTGAGTTAAATTTATTCGAGATCCCTTTGACGTCACGAAGAGTTTTTAATGAGTAAAGATTGAATGTTTGAATGAAATAACCTGAATCAAGATACCTATTTTGTCACTAGACCATTTTAATGTATAAAGATTGAATCTCTGAAAGAAAATGAGAGTTTTGAGTTTAACTTCTCCGGGTCACGTGTGAAGTCCCGAAGAGTGTTTTAATGACCAAAGAATGAATCTTTGAATGAAAATACCTCGATCGAGGTACCTATTATGTCACTAGACCATTTTAATGTACAAAGATTAAATCTTTGTTAAGAAATGAGAGTTTTGAGTTAAACTTATTCGAGAACACTTCGACGTGACGAAGAGTGTTTTAATGAGTAAGGATTGAATCCTTGAATGAAATTACCTCAATCAAGGTTCCTAATCTGTCACTAGACCTTTTTAATGTATAAAGATTGAATCTTTGAAAGAAAATGAGAGTTTTGAGTTTAACTTATTCGGGTTACGCATGAAGTCGCGAGGAGTGTTTTAATAAGTAACGATTGAATCTTTGAATGAAAATACATCAAATCAAGGTACCTATTACGCCACTAGACCATTTTAATGTATAAAGATCAAATTTTTGAAAGAACACGGGAGTTTTGGGTTAAACTTATTCGTGATCCCTTTGACGTCTCGAAGAGTGTTTTAATGAGTAAAGATTGAATCTTTGAATGAAATTATCTCAATCAAGGTACTTTTTATGTCACTAGATGATTTTAATTTATAAAGATTAAATCTTTCAACGAAAATGAGAGTTTCGAGTTAACTTTATTTGAGATCCCTTTGACATCATGAAGAGTGTTTTAATGAGTAAAGACAAGATCATTGAATAAAATTAGCTTAATCAAGGTACCTACTAAGTCACTAGACCTTTTTAATGTATAGAGATGGAATCTTTGAAAGAAAATGAAAGTTTTGAGTTTAACTTATTCGAGTTACCTATGAAGTCGCGAAGGCCGTCTTAATGACTAAAGATTGAATGTTTGAATGAAAATACCTCAACAAAGGTGCTTATTATGTCACTGGACCATTTTAATGTATAAAGATTGAATCTTTGAAAGAAAATGAGAGTTTTGAGTTAAATTTATTCGAGTTCCCTTTGACGTCCCGAAGAGTGTTTTAATGAGTAAAGATTAAATCTTTGAATGAAAATACCTAAATCAAGGTACCTATTATGTCACTCGACCACTTTAACGTATATAGTTATATCTCTAAAAGAAAATTAGAGTTTTGAGTTAAACTTATTCGATATCCCATTGACGTCACGAAGAGTATTTTAATGACTAAAGATTGAATCTTTGAATGAAATTACCTCAAACAAGTTACCTATTAGGTCAGTAGACCTTTTTATTGTATAAAGATTGAATCTTTGAAAGAAAGTGAGAGTTTTGAGTTTAACTTATTCAAGTTACCTATGAAGTCGCAAAGAGTGTTTTAATGGCAAAAGATTGAATCTTTGAATAAAAATACCTCTATAAAGGTACCTATTATGTCATTAGACCTTTTTAAATTTCTAAAGATTGAATCTTTGAATGAAAATGAGAGTTTTGAGTCAAACTTATTCGAGATCCCTTTAACGTCCCGAAGAGTGTTTTAATGAGTAAAGATTGAATCTTTGAATGAAAATACCTCAATCAAGGTACCTACTATGTCAATAGACAATTTTAATGTATAAAGATTAAACCTTTGAAAGAAAATGAGAGTTTTGAGTTAAACTTATTCGAGATCCCCCTGACGTCACGAAGAGTGTTTTAATGAGCAAAGATTGAATCTTTGAAACAAATCACCTCAATCAAGGTACCGATTATGTCACTAGACCTTTTTAAGGTATAAAGATTGAATCTTGAAAGAGGATGAGAATTTTGAGTAAAACATATTCAAGTTCCCTTTGAGGACGCAAAGAGTGTTTTAATAAGTAAAGATTGAATCTTTGAATGAAAATACCTCAATCAAAGTACCTTTTATGTCACTAGACCATTTTAATGTATAAAGATAAAATCTTTGATAGAAAATAAGAGTTTTGAGTTAAACTTATTCGAGATTCTTTTGACGTCACGGAGAGTGTTTTAACGAGTAAGGTTTAAATCTTTGAATGAAATTACCTGAATCGAGGTACCTATTATGTCACTAGACCTTTTTAACGTATAAAGATTGAATCTTTGAAAGAAAATGATAGTTTTGAGTTTTACTTATTTGAGTGACGTATGGAGTTGCGAAGAGTGTTTTAGCGATTAAAGATCGAATCTTCGAATGAAAATACCTCAATAAAGGTACCTATATGTCAGTAGACCTTATTAACGTATAAAAATTGAATCTTTGAAAGAAAATGAGAGTTTTCAGTTGAACTAATTCGAGTTCCCTTTGACGTCCCGAAGAGTGTTTTAATGATCAAAGATTGAATCTTTGATTGAAAATACCTCCATCAAGGTTCCTATTATTTCACTAGACCATTTCAATGTACAAGGGTTGAATCTTTGAAAGAAAATGAGAGATTTGAGTTAAACTTGTTCGAGATCACTTCGACGTCACGAAGAGTGTTTTAACGAGTAAAGATTGAATCGTTGAATGAAATTACCTCAATCAAAGTATCTATTATGTCAAGAGAACTTTTTAGTGTATCAAGATTGAATCTTTGTAAGAAAATGAGAGTTTTGAGTTTCACTTGTTCGAGTTACCTATGAAGTCGCGAAGGGTGTTTTTATAACTAAAGATTGAATCTTTGAATGAAAATGAGAGTTTCGAGAGAAACTTATTCGAGTTCCCTTTGACGTTCCGAAGAGTGTTTTAATGATCAAAGATTGAATCTTTGAATGAAAATACCTCAATCAAGGTACCTGTGATTTCACTAAACCATTTTAATGTGTAAAGATTGAATCTTTGAAAGAAAATGGGAGTTTTGAGTTAAACTTATTCGAGATCCCCTTGACATCACGAAGAGTGTTTTAATGAGAAAAGATTGAATCTTTGAATGAAATTACCTCAATCAGTGTACCTATTATGTCACTGGACCTTTTTAAATGTATAAAGGTCGAATCCTTTAAACAAAATGAGAGTTTTGAGTTAAATTTATTCGAGATCCCTTTGACGTCACGAAGAGTTTTTAATGAGTAAAGATTGAATGTTTGAATGAAATAACCTCAATCAAGATACCTATTTGGTCACTAGACCGTTTTAATGTATAAAGATTGAATCTCTGAAAGAAAATGAGAGTTTCGAGTTTAACTTCTCCGGGTCACGTGTGAAGTCCCGAAGAGTGTTTTAATGACCAAAGAATGAATCTTTGAATGAAAATACCTCGATCGAGGTACCTATTATGTCACTAGACCATTTTAATGTACAAAGATTAAATCTTTGTTAAGAAATGAGAGTTTTGAGTTAAACTTATTCGAGAACACTTCGACGTGACGAAGAGTGTTTTAATGAGTAAGGATTGAATCCTTGAATGAAATTACCTCAATCAAGGTTCCTAATCTGTCACTAGACCTTTTTAATGTATAAAGATTGAATCTTTGAAAGAAAATGAGAGTTTTGAGTTTAACTTATTCGGGTTACGCATGAAGTCGCGAGGAGTGTTTTAATGAGTAACGATTGAATCTTTGAATGAAAATACATCAAATCAAGGTACCTATTACGCCACTAGACCATTTTAATGTATAAAGATCAAATTTTTGAAAGAACACGGGAGTTTTGGGTTAAACTTATTCGTGATCCCTTTGACGTCTCGAAGAGTGTTTTAATGAGTAAAGATTGAATCTTTGAATGAAATTATCTCAATCAAGGTACTTTTTATGTCACTAGATGATTTTAATTTATAAAGATTAAATCTTTCAACGAAAATGAGAGTTTCGAGTTAACTTTATTTGAGATCCCTTTGACGTCATGAAGAGTGTTTTAATGAGTAAAGACAAGATCATTGAATAAAATTAGCTTAATCAAGGTACCTACTAAGTCACTAGACCTTTTTAATGTATAGAGATGGAATCTTTGAAAGAAAATGAAAGTTTTGAGTTTAACTTATTCGAGTTACCTATGAAGTCGCGAAGGCCGTCTTAATGACTAAAGATTGAATGTTTGAATGAAAATACCTCAACAAAGGTGCTTATTATGTCACTGGATCATTTTAATATATAAAGATTGAATCTTTGAAAGAAAATGAGAGTTTTGAGTTAAATTTATTCGAGTTCCGTTTGACGTCCCGAAGAGTGTTTTACTGAGTAAAGATTAAATCTTTGAATGAAAATACCTAAATCAAGGTACCTATTATGTCACTCGACCACTTTAACGTATATAGTTATATCTCTAAAAGAAAATTAGAGTTTTGAGTTAAACTTATTCGATATCCCATTGACGTCACGAAGAGTATTTTAATGACTAAAGATTGAATCTTTGAATGAAATTACCTCAAACAAGTTACCTATTAGGTCAGTAGACCTTTTTATTGTATAAAGATTGAATCTTTGAAAGAAAGTGAGAGTTTTGAGTTTAACTTATTCAAGTTACCTATGAAGTCGCAAAGAGTGTTTTAATGGCAAAAGATTGAATCTTTGAATAAAAATACCTCTATAAAGGTACCTATTATGTCATTAGACCTTTTTAAATTTCTAAAGATTGAATCTTTGAATGAAAATGAGAGTTTTGAGTCAAACTTATTCGAGATCCCTTTAACGTCCCGAAGAGTGTTTTAATGAGTAAAGATTGAATCTTTGAATGAAAATACCTCAATCAAGGTACCTACTATGTCAATAGACAATTTTAATGTATAAAGATTAAACCTTTGAAAGAAAATGAGAGTTTTGAGTTAAACTTATTCGAGATCCCCCTGACGTCACGAAGAGTGTTTTAATGAGCAAAGATTGAATCTTTGAAACAAATCACCTCAATCAAGGTACCGATTATGTCACTAGACCTTTTTAAGGTATAAAGATTGAATCTTGAAAGAGGATGAGAATTTTGAGTAAAACATATTCAAGTTCCCTTTGAGGACGCAAAGAGTGTTTTAATAAGTAAAGATTGAATCTTTGAATGAAAATACCTCAATCAAAGTACCTTTTATGTCACTAGACCATTTTAATGTATAAAGATAAAATCTTTGATAGAAAATAAGAGTTTTGAGTTAAACTTATTCGAGATTCTTTTGACGTCACGGAGAGTGTTTTAACGAGTAAGGTTTAAATCTTTGAATGAAATTACCTGAATCGAGGTACCTATTATGTCACTAGACCTTTTTAACGTATAAAGATTGAATCTTTGAAAGAAAATGATAGTTTTGAGTTTTACTTATTTGAGTGACGTATGGAGTTGCGAAGAGTGTTTTAGCGATTAAAGATCGAATCTTCGAATGAAAATACCTCAATAAAGGTACCTATATGTCAGTAGACCTTATTAACGTATAAAAATTGAATCTTTGAAAGAAAATGAGAGTTTTCAGTTGAACTAATTCGAGTTCCCTTTGACGTCCCGAAGAGTGTTTTAATGATCAAAGATTGAATCTTTGATTGAAAATACCTCCATCAAGGTTCCTATTATTTCACTAGACCATTTCAATGTACAAGGGTTGAATCTTTGAAAGAAAATGAGAGATTTGAGTTAAACTTGTTCGAGATCACTTCGACGTCACGAAGAGTGTTTTAACGAGTAAAGATTGAATCGTTGAATGAAATTACCTCAATCAAAGTATCTATTATGTCAAGAGAACTTTTTAGTGTATCAAGATTGAATCTTTGTAAGAAAATGAGAGTTTTGAGTTTCACTTGTTCGAGTTACCTATGAAGTCGCGAAGGGTGTTTTTATAACTAAAGATTGAATCTTTGAATGAAAATGAGAGTTTCGAGAGAAACTTATTCGAGTTCCCTTTGACGTTCCGAAGAGTGTTTTAATGATCAAAGATTGAATCTTTGAATGAAAATACCTCAATCAAGGTACCTGTGATTTCACTAAACCATTTTAATGTGTAAAGATTGAATCTTTGAAAGAAAATGGGAGTTTTGAGTTAAACTTATTCGAGATCCCCTTGACATCACGAAGAGTGTTTTAATGAGAAAAGATTGAATCTTTGAATGAAATTACCTCAATCAGGGTACCTATTATGTCACTGGACCTTTTTAAATGTATAAAGGTCGAATCCTTTAAACAAAATGAGAGTTTTGAGTTAAATTTATTCGAGATCCCTTTGACGTCACGAAGAGTTTTTAATGAGTAAAGATTGAATGTTTGAATGAAATAACCTCAATCAAGATACCTATTTGGTCACTAGACCGTTTTAATGTATAAAGATTGAATCTCTGAAAGAAAATGAGAGTTTCGAGTTTAACTTCTCCGGGTCACGTGTGAAGTCCCGAAGAGTGTTTTAATGACCAAAGAATGAATCTTTGAATGAAAATACCTCGATCGAGGTACCTATTATGTCACTAGACCATTTTAATGTACAAAGATTAAATCTTTGTTAAGAAATGAGAGTTTTGAGTTAAACTTATTCGAGAACACTTCGACGTGACGAAGAGTGTTTTAATGAGTAAGGATTGAATCCTTGAATGAAATTACCTCAATCAAGGTTCCTAATCTGTCACTAGACCTTTTTAATGTATAAAGATTGAATCTTTGAAAGAAAATGAGAGTTTTGAGTTTAACTTATTCGGGTTACGCATGAAGTCGCGAGGAGTGTTTTAATGAGTAACGATTGAATCTTTGAATGAAAATACATCAAATCAAGGTACCTATTACGCCACTAGACCATTTTAATGTATAAAGATCAAATTTTTGAAAGAACACGGGAGTTTTGGGTTAAACTTATTCGTGATCCCTTTGACGTCTCGAAGAGTGTTTTAATGAGTAAAGATTGAATCTTTGAATGAAATTATCTCAATCAAGGTACTTTTTATGTCACTAGATGATTTTAATTTATAAAGATTAAATCTTTCAACGAAAATGAGAGTTTGGAGTTAACTTTATTTGAGATCCCTTTGACGTCATGAAGAGTGTTTTAATGAGTAAAGACAAGATCATTGAATAAAATTAGCTTAATCAAGGTACCTACTAAGTCACTAGACCTTTTTAATGTATAGTGATGGAATCTTTGAAAGAAAATGAAAGTTTTGAGTTTAACTTATTCGAGTTACCTATGAAGTCGCGAAGGCCGTCTTAATGACTAAAGATTGAATGTTTGAATGAAAATACCTCAACAAAGGTGCTTATTATGTCACTGGACTATTTTAATGTATACAGATTGAATCTTTGAAAGAAAATGAGAGTTTTGAGTTAAATTTATTCGAGTTACCTTTGACGTCCCGAAGAGTGTTTTAATGAGTAAAGATTAAATCTTTGAATGGAAATACCTAAATCAAGGTACCTATTATGTCACTCGACCACTTTAACGTATATAGTTATATCTCTAAAAGAAAATTAGAGTTTTGAGTTAAACTTATTCGATATCCCATTGACGTCACGAAGAGTATTTTAATGACTAAAGATTGAATCTTTGAATGAAATTACCTCAAACAAGTTACCTATTAGGTCAGTAGACCTTTTTATTGTATAAAGATTGAATCTTTGAAAGAAAGTGAGAGTTTTGAGTTTAACTTATTCAAGTTACCTATGAAGTCGCAAAGAGTGTTTTAATGGCAAAAGATTGAATCTTTGAATAAAAATACCTCTATAAAGGTACCTATTATGTCATTAGACCTTTTTAAATTTCTAAAGATTGAATCTTTGAATGAAAATGAGAGTTTTGAGTCAGACTTATTCGAGATCCCTTTAACGTCCCGAAGAGTGTTTTAATGAGTAAAGATTGAATCTTTGAATGAAAATACCTCAATCAAGGTACCTACTATGTCAATAGACAATTTTAATGTATAAAGATTAAACCTTTGAAAGAAAATGAGAGTTTTGAGTTAAACTTATTCGAGATCCCCCTGACGTCACGAAGAGTGTTTTAATGAGCAAAGATTGAATCTTTGAAACAAATCACCTCAATCAAGGTACCGATTATGTCACTAGACCTTTTTAAGGTATAAAGATTGAATCTTGAAAGAGGATGAGAATTTTGAGTAAAACATATTCAAGTTCCCTTTGAGGACGCAAAGAGTGTTTTAATAAGTAAAGATTGAATCTTTGAATGAAAATACCTCAATCAAAGTACCTTTTATGTCACTAGACCATTTTAATGTATAAAGATAAAATCTTTGATAGAAAATAAGAGTTTTGAGTTAAACTTATTCGAGATTCTTTTGACGTCACGGAGAGTGTTTTAACGAGTAAGGTTTAAATCTTTGAATGAAATTACCTGAATCGAGGTACCTATTATGTCACTAGACCTTTTTAACGTATAAAGATTGAATCTTTGAAAGAAAATGATAGTTTTGAGTTTTACTTATTTGAGTGACGTATGGAGTTGCGAAGAGTGTTTTAGTGATTAAAGATCGAATCTTCGAATGAAAATACCTCAATAAAGGTACCTATATGTCAGTAGACCTTATTAACGTATAAAAATTGAATCTTTGAAAGAAAATGAGAGTTTTCAGTTGAACTAATTCGAGTTCCCTTTGACGTCCCGAAGAGTGTTTTAATGATCAAAGATTGAATCTTTGATTGAAAATACCTCCATCAAGGTTCCTATTATTTCACTAGACCATTTCAATGTACAAGGGTTGAATCTTTGAAAGAAAATGAGAGATTTGAGTTAAACTTGTTCGAGATCACTTCGACGTCACGAAGAGTGTTTTAACGAGTAAAGATTGAATCGTTGAATGAAATTACCTCAATCAAAGTATCTATTATGTCAAGAGAACTATTTAGTGTATCAAGATTGAATCTTTGTAAGAAAATGAGAGTTTTGAGTTTCACTTGTTCGAGTTACCTATGAAGTCGCGAAGGGTGTTTTTATAACTAAAGATTGAATCTTTGAATGAAAATGAGAGTTTCGAGAGAAACTTATTCGAGTTCCCTTTGACGTTCCGAAGAGTGTTTTAATGATCAAAGATTGAATCTTTGAATGAAAATACCTCAATCAAGGTACCTGTGATTTCACTAAACCATTTTAATGTGTAAAGATTGAATCTTTGAAAGAAAATGGGAGTTTTGAGTTAAACTTATTCGAGATCCCCTTGACATCACGAAGAGTGTTTTAATGAGAAAATATTGAATCTTTGAATGAAATTACCTCAATCAGGGTACCTATTATGTCACTGGACCTTTTTAAATGTATAAAGGTCGAATCCTTTAAACAAAATGAGAGTTTTGAGTTAAATTTATTCGAGATCCCTTTGACGTCACGAAGAGTTTTTAATGAGTAAAGATTGAATGTTTGAATAAAATAACCTCACTCAAGATACCTATTTTGTCACTAGACCGTTTTAATGTATAAAGATTGAATCTCTGAAAGAAAATGAGAGTTTCGAGTTTAACTTCTCTGGGTCACGTGTGAAGTCCCGAAGAGTGTTTTAATGACCAAAGAATGAATCTTTGAACGAAAATACCTCGATCGAGGTACCTATTATGTCACTAGACCATTTTAATGTACAAAGATTAAATCTTTGTTAAGAAATGAGAGTTTTGAGTTAAACTTATTCGAGAACACTTCGACGTGACGAAGAGTGTTTTAATGAGTAAGGATTGAATCCTTGAATGAAATTACCTCAATCAAGGTTCCTAATCTGTCACTAGACCTTTTTAATGTATAAAGATTGAATCTTTGAAAGAAAATGAGAGTTTTGAGTTTAACTTATTCGGGTTACGCATGAAGTCGCGAGAAGTGTTTTAATGAGTAACGATTGAATCTTTGAATGAAAATACATCAAATCAAGGTACCTATTACGCCACTAGACCATTTTAATGTATAAAGATCAAATTTTTGAAAGAACACGGGAGTTTTGGGTTAAACTTATTCGTGATCCCTTTGACGTCTCGAAGAGTGTTTTAATGAGTAAAGATTGAATCTTTGAATGAAATTATCTCAATCAAGGTACTTTTTATGTCACTAGATGATTTTAATTTATAAAGATTAAATCTTTCAACGAAAATGAGAGTTTCGAGTTAACTTTATTTGAGATCCCTTTGACGTCATGAAGAGTGTTTTAATGAGTAAAGACAAGATCATTGAATAAAATTAGCTTAATCAAGGTACCTACTAAGTCACTAGACCTTTTTAATGTATAGAGATGGAATCTTTGAAAGAAAATGAAAGTTTTGAGTTTAACTTATTCGAGTTACCTATGAAGTCGCGAAGGCCGTCTTAATGACTAAAGATTGAATGTTTGAATGAAAATACCTCAACAAAGGTGCTTATTATGTCACTGGACCATTTTAATGTATAAAGATTGAATCTTTGAAAGAAAATGAGAGTTTTGAGTTAAATTTATTCGAGTTCCCTTTGACGTCCCGAAGAGTGTTTTAATGAGTAAAGATTAAATCTTTGAATGAAAATACCTAAATCAAGGTACCTATTATGTCACTCGACCACTTTAACGTATATAGTTATATCTCTAAAAGAAAATTAGAGTTTTGAGTTAAACTTATTCGATATCCCATTGACGTCACGAAGAGTATTTTAATGACTAAAGATTGAATCTTTGAATGAAATTACCTCAAACAAGTTACCTATTAGGTCAGTAGACCTTTTTATTGTATAAAGATTGAATCTTTGAAAGAAAGTGAGAGTTTTGAGTTTAACTTATTCAAGTTACCTATGAAGTCGCAAAGAGTGTTTTAATGGCAAAAGATTGAATCTTTGAATAAAAATACCTCTATAAAGGTACCTATTATGTCATTAGACCTTTTTAAATTTCTAAAGATTGAATCTTTGAATGAAAATGAGAGTTTTGAGTCAAACTTATTCGAGATCCCTTTAACGTCCCGAAGAGTGTTTTAATGAGTAAAGATTGAATCTTTGAATGAAAATACCTCAATCAAGGTACCTACTATGTCAATAGACAATTTTAATGTATAAAGATTAAACCTTTAAAAGAAAATGAGAGTTTTGAGTTAAACTTATTCGAGATCCCCCTGACGTCACGAAGAGTGTTTTAATGAGCAAAGATTGAATCTTTGAAACAAATCACCTCAATCAAGGTACCGATTATGTCACTAGACCTTTTTAAGGTATAAAGATTGAATCTTGAAAGAGGATGAGAATTTTGAGTAAAACATATTCAAGTTCCCTTTGAGGACGCAAAGAGTGTTTTAATAAGTAAAGATTGAATCTTTGAATGAAAATACCTCAATCAAAGTACCTTTTATGTCACTAGACCATTTTAATGTATAAAGATAAAATCTTTGATAGAAAATAAGAGTTTTGAGTTAAACTTATTCGAGATTCTTTTGACGTCACGGAGAGTGTTTTAACGAGTAAGGTTTAAATCTTTGAATGAAATTACCTGAATCGAGGTACCTATTATGTCACTAGACCTTTTTAACGTATAAAGATTGAATCTTTGAAAGAAAATGATAGTTTTGAGTTTTACTTATTTGAGTGACGTATGGAGTTGCGAAGAGTGTTTTAGCGATTAAAGATCGAATCTTCGAATGAAAATACCTCAATAAAGGTACCTATATGTCAGTAGACCTTATTAACGTATAAAAATTGAATCTTTGAAAGAAAATGAGAGTTTTCAGTTGAACTAATTCGAGTTCCCTTTGACGTCCCGAAGAGTGTTTTAATGATCAAAGATTGAATCTTTGATTGAAAATACCTCCATCAAGGTTCCTATTATTTCACTAGACCATTTCAATGTACAAGGGTTGAATCTTTGAAAGAAAATGAGAGATTTGAGTTAAACTTGTTCGAGATCACTTCGACGTCACGAAGAGTGTTTTAACGAGTAAAGATTGAATCGTTGAATGAAATTACCTCAATCAAAGTATCTATTATGTCAAGAGAACTTTTTAGTGTATCAAGATTGAATCTTTGTAAGAAAATGAGAGTTTTGAGTTTCACTTGTTCGAGTTACCTATGAAGTCGCGAAGGGTGTTTTTATAACTAAAGATTGAATCTTTGAATGAAAATGAGAGTTTCGAGAGAAACTTATTCGAGTTCCCTTTGACGTTCCGAAGAGTGTTTTAATGATCAAAGATTGAATCTTTGAATGAAAATACCTCAATCAAGGTACCTGTGATTTCACTAAACCATTTTAATGTGTAAAGATTGAATCTTTGAAAGAAAATGGGAGTTTTGAGTTAAACTTATTCGAGATCCCCTTGACATCACGAAGAGTGTTTTAATGAGAAAAGATTGAATCTTTGAATGAAATTACCTCAATCAGGGTACCTATTATGTCACTGGACCTTTTTAAATGTATAAAGGTCGAATCCTTTAAACAAAATGAGAGTTTTGAGTTAAATTTATTCGAGATCCCTTTGACGTCACGAAGAGTTTTTAATGAGTAAAGATTGAATGTTTGAATGAAATAACCTCAATCAAGATACCTATTTGGTCACTAGACCGTTTTAATGTATAAAGATTGAATCTCTGAAAGAAAATGAGAGTTTCGAGTTTAACTTCTCCGGGTCACGTGTGAAGTCCCGAAGAGTGTTTTAATGACCAAAGAATGAATCTTTGAATGAAAATACCTCGATCGAGGTACCTATTATGTCACTAGACCATTTTAATGTACAAAGATTAAATCTTTGTTAAGAAATGAGAGTTTTGAGTTAAACTTATTCGAGAACACTTCGACGTGACGAAGAGTGTTTTAATGAGTAAGGATTGAATCCTTGAATGAAATTACCTCAATCAAGGTTCCTAATCTGTCACTAGACCTTTTTAATGTATAAAGATTGAATCTTTGAAAGAAAATGAGAGTTTTGAGTTTAACTTATTCGGGTTACGCATGAAGTCGCGAGGAGTGTTTTAATGAGTAACGATTGAATCTTTGAATGAAAATACATCAAATCAAGGTACCTATTACGCCACTAGACCATTTTAATGTATAAAGATCAAATTTTTGAAAGAACACGGGAGTTTTGGGTTAAACTTATTCGTGATCCCTTTGACGTCTCGAAGAGTGTTTTAATGAGTAAAGATTGAATCTTTGAATGAAATTATCTCAATCAAGGTACTTTTTATGTCACTAGATGATTTTAATTTATAAAGATTAAATCTTTCAACGAAAATGAGAGTTTCGAGTTAACTTTATTTGAGATCCCTTTGACGTCATGAAGAGTGTTTTAATGAGTAAAGACAAGATCATTGAATAAAATTAGCTTAATCAAGGTACCTACTAAGTCACTAGACCTTTTTAATGTATAGAGATGGAATCTTTGAAAGAAAATGAAAGTTTTGAGTTTAACTTATTCGAGTTACCTATGAAGTCGCGAAGGCCGTCTTAATGACTAAAGATTGAATGTTTGAATGAAAATACCTCAACAAAGGTGCTTATTATGTCACTGGACCATTTTAATGTATAAAGATTGAATCTTTGAAAGAAAATGAGAGTTTTGAGTTAAATTTATTCGAGTTACCTTTGACGTCCCGAAGAGTGTTTTAATGAGTAAAGATTAAATCTTTGAATGAAAATACCTAAATCAAGGTACCTATTATGTCACTCGACCACTTTAACGTATATAGTTATATCTCTAAAAGAAAATTAGAGTTTTGAGTTAAACTTATTCGATATCCCATTGACGTCACGAAGAGTATTTTAATGACTAAAGATTGAATCTTTGAATGAAATTACCTCAAACAAGTTACCTATTAGGTCAGTAGACCTTTTTATTGTATAAAGATTGAATCTTTGAAAGAAAGTGAGAGTTTTGAGTTTAACTTATTCAAGTTACCTATGAAGTCGCAAAGAGTGTTTTAATGGCAAAAGATTGAATCTTTGAATAAAAATACCTCTATAAAGGTACCTATTATGTCATTAGACCTTTTTAAATTTCTAAAGATTGAATCTTTGAATGAAAATGAGAGTTTTGAGTCAAACTTATTCGAGATCCCTTTAACGTCCCGAAGAGTGTTTTAATGAGTAAAGATTGAATCTTTGAATGAAAATACCTCAATCAAGGTACCTACTATGTCAATAGACAATTTTAATGTATAAAGATTAAACCTTTGAAAGAAAATGAGAGTTTTGAGTTAAACTTATTCGAGATCCCCCTGACGTCACGAAGAGTGTTTTAATGAGCAAAGATTGAATCTTTGAAACAAATCACCTCAATCAAGGTACCGATTATGTCACTAGACCTTTTTAAGGTATAAAGATTGAATCTTGAAAGAGGATGAGAATTTTGAGTAAAACATATTCAAGTTCCCTTTGAGGACGCAAAGAGTGTTTTAATAAGTAAAGATTGAATCTTTGAATGAAAATACCTCAATCAAAGTACCTTTTATGTCACTAGACCATTTTAATGTATAAAGATAAAATCTTTGATAGAAAATAAGAGTTTTGAGTTAAACTTATTCGAGATTCTTTTGACGTCACGGAGAGTGTTTTAACGAGTAAGGTTTAAATCTTTGAATGAAATTACCTGAATCGAGGTACCTATTATGTCACTAGACCTTTTTAACGTATAAAGATTGAATCTTTGAAAGAAAATGATAGTTTTGAGTTTTACTTATTTGAGTGACGTATGGAGTTGCGAAGAGTGTTTTAGTGATTAAAGATCGAATCTTCGAATGAAAATACCTCAATAACGGTACCTATATGTCAGTAGACCTTATTAACGTATAAAAATTGAATCTTTGAAAGAAAATGAGAGTTTTCAGTTGAACTAATTCGAGTTCCCTTTGACGTCCCGAAGAGTGTTTTAATGATCAAAGATTGAATCTTTGATTGAAAATACCTCCATCAAGGTTCCTATTATTTCACTAGACCATTTCAATGTACAAGGGTTGAATCTTTGAAAGAAAATGAGAGATTTGAGTTAAACTTGTTCGAGATCACTTCGACGTCACGAAGAGTGTTTTAACGAGTAAAGATTGAATCGTTGAATGAAATTACCTCAATGAAAGTATCTATTATGTCACGAGAACTTTTTAGTGTATCAAGATTGAATCTTTATAAGAAAATGAGAGTTTTGAGTTTCACTTGTTCGAGTTACCTATGAAGTCGCGAAGGGTATTTTTATAACTAAAGATTGAATCTTTGAATGAAAATGAGAGTTTCGAGAGAAACTTATTCGAGTTCCCTTTGACGTTC